>NW_028189237.1:12500-409864 GCF_048542155.1 Nylanderia fulva
GTGCGCGCCTCGGGAGGATCTCTCCTTAGAGTCGGGTTGCTTGAGAGTGCAGCTCTAAGTGGGTGGTAAACTCCATCTAAGGCTAAATACGACCACGAGACCGATAGCGAACAAGTACCGTGAGGGAAAGTTGAAAAGAACTTTGAAGAGAGAGTTCAAGAGTACGTGAAACCGTTCAGGGGTAAACCTAAGAAACCCAAAAGATCGAACGGGGAGATTCATCGTCAGCGGCGCTGGCTTCGCGTCGGTCGGCGATGTCCCGCGGAGTCCTTGCGGCTCGCGCGCGGGCACGCTACCGTGCGCCGATGTCCGGCGCTCGTCGTCGTGCACTTCTCCCCAAGTAGAACGTCGCGACCCGCTGGGTGTCGGTCTACGGCCCGGGTGCGGTGTCTGTCGCGTCGCCGGTAAAACGGCACGCGACAAACCCTCGGTCGCCCGGCCGGCTGCTCGGCGGTACGCGCAAGGTATCAGGCCGCACTATTCACGGTGCGTCGAGACCGTCGCAAGCGCGCGCCACGGTACTCGGAGGTTACGGACTTCGCGCCGTCCCCGGTCCTGGCCCGCTGTTGGTTACAGTACGGTACACCTTCGACAGGCCTGCGAACGTCTCCCGCGGTCTCGCGGGAGACCGATACCGGTCGGCGACGCTACTGCTTTGGGTACTCTTAGGACCCGTCTTGAAACACGGACCAAGGAGTCTAACATGTACGCGAGTCATTGGGACTTGTCGCGAGACCTAAAGGCGTAATGAAAGTGAAGGTCGGCCCTGGCCGTCGACCTAGGGAGGATGGGCCGCGTCGCGATGCGGCCTCGCACTCCCGGGGCGTCTCGTTCTCATCGCGAGAAGAGGCGCACCCAGAGCGTACACGTTGGGACCCGAAAGATGGTGAACTATGCCTGGTCAGGACGAAGTCAGGGGAAACCCTGATGGAGGTCCGTAGCGATTCTGACGTGCAAATCGATCGTCGGAACTGGGTATAGGGGCGAAAGACTAATCGAACCATCTAGTAGCTGGTTCCCTCCGAAGTTTCCCTCAGGATAGCTGGCACTTGGCCGTTCCGCACGGAACGCGCGCGAGTCTCATCTGGTAAAGCGAATGATTAGAGGCCTTGGGGCCGAAACGACCTCAACCTATTCTCAAACTTTAAATGGGTGAGATCTCTGGCTTTCTTGAATTATAAAGCCACGAGCATCTTCGGATCAGAGTGCCAAGTGGGCCATTTTTAGTAAGCAGAACTGGCGCTGTGGGATGAACCAAACGCAGAGTTAAGGCGCCCAACTCGACGCTCATGGGACACCATGAAAGGCGTTGCCCTAGTAGCACAATTCATTGGCACAATATTGGTTAACAATATATACCCAAGTTTTAATATTGGCCATAGTATAATTTTCCATATTGGTCCAATATTGTAAAGTAGACGCTCTGTCACTTTAAACCAATATTAATTTTTAATATTAAACCAATATTAATTTTAATATTAGACCAATATATTTATTTCATCTTTAACCAAGATTCTTTATATATTTTTTACATTGGCTACAAATAAATTTCCAATATTGTAAAATAGACAACTTTCTTTTTTTTAGCCAATATTAAATTGTATTATTAGCCCAATGCATTAATTTTTCTTCTTCAATCAATCAATATATATATGTACATATACATATACATATTAATTCATCCCACTTCCCTAGCGAGTTGCTATAGAATATATATATATATATATATGTTACACATATATGTAACATATATATATATATATTTCTATATATTCTATATATTACACATATATATGTAACATATATATATATATATTTCTATAGCAACTCGCTAGGGAAGTGGGATGAATTAATGTATATGTATATGTATATGTACATATATTGATTGATTGAAGAAGAAAAGTTAATGCATTAGGATAATTATATAATTTAATATTGACTAAAAAAAAGAAAGTTGTCTAGCTTATATTATTGATCAAAAATACAAATGTAGTCTTACTAAAATTTAAATAACTTATATAGATAGTAAAAAATAATCATGTATATGTTATATGTATAAGAAGTTTATTGTTCATAAACTTTTCAACTTTATCATTTTCAAAACTTGTTTTATTTTTTATACTTGTTCCATTTCTTATATATTTTTACATCGAATAATATATAATACTAGACTTATAATATGTAATATTTATAAGAATAAATGCTAATATTTTATATTAAAATAAAAATAAAATTGCATATAATTGCACATGAGTATAAAATGAACGCGCGAATAAAGTTTTAATAAGACAAAATTAATCAAATATTTCTTACTTTTACTTTTACTTTTTTATCGAATAACATACATTTTTTATTATATATGTATATTCGATATATATTTTCTTTAAAAATAACTTTATATTATTATATATATATAATAGCATAAAAATAAAATTGCATATGAATAAATTTAAACAAAATAAATTTCTTTTATACTTAATGTACTCTGGTAATTTTTTGTAATTTTTGGTAATTATGAAAGAAAAAACCTAATTTGTAAATTTCGAAAATCTTTCTTTTCTTCCTCCTTCTCTGTCTCCACTTTCTGCAAGGAATTTTGATATTTTTTGCAAAATTTCATTTCTGGATACATTTGGTATTTTTTTCGACACAACCTCTAGAAACAAAAAAATTTATAAACAAGCTTATTATTTTAAATTAGTAATAAACAATATGTATAATTTTATTAGTCCAAGTTTAGTTTTTAAATCGTTATTAAATTTATTATAATTTATGAAATTATACTGAAGTTATGCTTTAATACTAAATATTAAACATAAAAGAAATATTCTAAAATTTAATTTTACAATATCAATGCAAGTAATATATTTAAAACAAATATTTAAAATATTTAAAACAGTTTGATATATGTATAATTATATATTTAAACAAAAATTAAAGAAGTGTGTATAATATATATGTAAAGAAACGCTTTCTTTAATTTAAACTGGGCGCGCCACGCATGCTCCACGCGCCTCTATCATGATTCGCCAAATGTCATAACAACACAATATGGGTAGGAAGACCGATGATCGAGAGAAAAGAGAGGGACTGAGTAGAAGAAGCACACGTGCAAAATAAATGTTAGAAAAAGAAACTAATTTGATTTCAATAAGTAATTTGATAACTAATATTAGTGAATTGGCTTGTAATTGTCGTTTCTCTGTTTTTCAGGTAAGCTTACTGTAAATAATTGTAAATAATAGTATAAATCGCAACAGGTGTCGCGAATAAAATACCACTCTGTTTTTCAGTGAAACAAATTCAAGCAATCATTTATCACCTCTCTATATCTGCGGAAAAAAACATCTTACAAAACGACAATTAGTCTACAAATACAAAATGCAAAAGCTACGTTTTAAATTCGTTGTAGCAGCGGCAGATAAAGACCCGAAATCGAATACGTTGAACATAACCTCGATTACGACAGAAGAAGGAGAAAAGTATGAACTACCCGAAGAGTACAGAAACATAACCCATCACAGTGAACTAAAGAAGACAGATTTATACAATAAAGTAAAGGCTAATATCAAGAGACATGATAGAAGAATAGGATGGGTACAACTAACAGAAGAACTACGATCTGTATACTCAGATGAAATGGGAAATATACAATTCAAAGGTCAATTGCTAAACATTGCCTTTGGAAAGGACAAGAATCAAGATAGCATGTTAAATAAGTTGTTGGAACAGCTGGTTACATCCAACACAAAACCAGATAAAGAGATAAACTTGAAAAAGATTACAGAAAAATTTGTACTGGAGAAATATGCACATAAGACAACAAATACCCAGCAATGGATGAAAATGTTCGAGAAAGAATGTGAAAGATTCAAAATAGAAGAAAATAATATAAAGATTGAGGCATTGAGGTTATTCTTAGATAAATCTTGTATGGACTGGTATCAGGCAACACTTTCACAACTGGAGATAGATGATAACTGGCCAGAATGGAAGGAGAGATTTTTAGAAACGTTCGCAGATAAAGGATGGAATTCATGGAGATATGCCCTCGCATTTAGATACAAGGAGGGTGCCTTGATTAGCTACGCCACAAAAAAAGAACGATTGCTATTAGATGTGAATAAAAAGATGGATCCAGTATCATTAGTCGCTATTATAATTGCCGGAATTCCAGACTTTATAGCAGACAAAATAGATCAGGACGAGATTAAAGATTCAACTAGTTTATTTAATGAAATAAGGAAATATGAGAGTCTAACTAATAAAAAAATTGTTAAAGATTACAAGCTGGACAATAAAAAGAGGATTTTTGAAAAAAAACCATGTAGTACATGCGAGACTTTAGGGAAAGGAGCAAGATATCATCCCGAAGAAAAATGCTGGTTCAAAGAACATGAAAAGAACAAAAATAAATCCGGAATTATAGGAAACACGTCAGTACTAGAGGTGGAATTAAACAACCAAGAAAAAAACTTGTAATCACACCATTAATAAAAATAAAAATGTTACTAGATAGAAAATTAGAAATGTATGGAACCTATGATTCAGGATCCCAGATATCCCTGATAAATGCAAAACTGGTCAGAATAATAAACCAAAACGAGGATAAAAACAAAATACTCATAAAAACAGTTAATGGTGTGAAAAAAACAGATGGTCTAGTAACAATAAAGATAAAAATTTTTGACATCGAAGATGAAGTAGATGTATTTATAGTAAACAGAGAAGATTTCGAAGATTTTTTAATTGGGCTAGATATGATAAAAAAATTTAAGCTAACCCAAAACGAAGAATTAAAAATATTACAGGAAAAGGTAGATAAGACAAATGAAAGCAACAAGATTAAAACAGACACTGCGAGGAAAAAAAAGAGAAATATTGAACAATGTTCAGTGAACTTCAATGAACATGTAGAAGAAGATGACTTTCAAATAAAGTTAGAACATTTAGAAAAAATGAAGAAAAAGGAAATAGAAAAACTAATAGATGAACATAAATCAGTATTTGCCAAAGACAAGTATGACGTAGGAACCGTTAAAGACTATGAAGCTCGAATTGACCTGCTAGTGGACAGATACTGTAGCAAGAGACCATACAAATGTAATATAGATGATAAAAAGGAAATTGAAAAACAAATAGCAAAGTTACTAAAAAAAGGACTAATTGAAGAGTCTTACAGCCCCTTCGCCGCGCCTGTTACGCTGGCATATAAAAGAGATGAAGAAAAAAAATCACGCCTTTGCATCGATTTCCGAGATTTAAACAAAAATATAATACCTCAAGCACAACCATTTCCACTAATAGACGATATCATATTAAGAGCCAGAAAATGCGGATACTACACAACATTAGATATAAATTCAGCGTTCTGGTCAATACCATTACGAATAGAAGACAGAAGCAAAACGGGATTTATAACCCAAGAAGGACATTTCCAATGGACTTGCTTACCATTCGGCCTGAAAACATCTCCGGCGATATTCCAACGAATTTTAAGCAACATATTAAGAAAACATGGACTAACGGAATATGCAGCGAACTACATAGACGACATATTGATACACTCACGATCATTTGAAGAACATCTGATTCACATAGCACGAGTTTTAGAAGCTATAAAGAAAGAAGGCTTCAGATTGAAATTCAGAAAATGTACATTCGCGGCTGACTCAGTTAAATATCTTGGACATATAATAGGTAACAATACGGTTCAACCACTGAAAGATAACGTCATATCAATCCAAGAATTTCCAACACCAACAACACAAAAAAACGTAAGACAATTTCTTGGGAAAATAAATTTCTACAACGAATACATACCAAGAAGCTCGATATTACTAGATCCTCTACATAAACTATTACGAAAAAACGAAAAATTTACATGGACAGATGACTGTGAAAAAGCATTTACGAAAATCAAACAACTATTATGTTCTCAACCAGTGCTGGAAATTTTCGATAGAGACCTGCCTATAAAAATATACACAGATGCGTCGCTGGAAGGTATAGGCGCGGTGTTGAAACAAACACAAGATAATGGCAACGAAAAACCAGTCGCCTATTTTTCAAAAAAATTAAATGAGGCACAGAAAAAGAAAAAGGCAATCTATTTAGAGTGTTTGGCTATTAAAGAAGCAGTGAAATACTGGCAACACTGGCTAATAGGGAGACATTTCGAGGTATATTCTGACCACAAACCACTAGAGAAAATGAACATAAAAGCAAGAACAGACGAGGAATTAGGCGATTTAACATATTACCTATCCCAATATGACTTCACGATTAAGTATGTTCCCGGAAAAAATAACATAGAAGCAGACTGCCTGAGCAGAAACCCCGTACTGGAGCCAGAAACAAACAACGAAGAAACACTAAGGATAGTGAATTTGATAAAAATAGAAGAAATAGAGCTAGATCAGAGGGAAAATGAAAGAATAGAAAAGCTAAAAGGTAAAATAATAAAAAAGGATGGAATATTATACAAAATAATTAGAAACAAAAAAAAGATTATTTTATCAGAGAAGGCTAGCGTAAAATTAATAAAAGAAGTTCACTCGGATTGGTGCCATATGGGTATAAGACAAATGACGAGCAAAATCTGTTCATACTATACCGCTAGAAATCTAACAGGGAATATTAGGAAAATTTGTAAAGAATGCGAGGTATGTATAAAAAATAAAACAAGAGGCCAAAATAAATTCGGTAGGATGTCACAATTGGGACCAGCAACTCAACCATTTGAGATAATGTCGATCGATACAATTGGAGGATTCGGTAGCACCAGATCAAAAAAAAAAATATTTGCACCTACTAGTCGACCACTTCACGAGATACGCCTACATTGGCACATCAAGAACGCAAAACGCCACGGACTTCATAAAACTGGTAACAGATATAATAAAATCAGAAAAAGTTAAAACAGTTCTCACAGACCAATATCCAGGTATAAACTCGAAAGAATTCAAGGAATTTCTAAGAGAAAATAACGTTAAACTAATCTTTACAGCAGTGAATGCACCATTTTCAAACGGTCTGAATGAAAGACTGAATCAGACATTAGTAAATAAAATCCGATGTAAAATAAACGAAGGAGAAAGGGGAAGAAAAGCTTGGACAACCATCGCCAGAGAATGCGTAAAAAGATATAACGAGACGGAACATACAGTCACCGGCTTCTCACCAAGATACCTGTTAGATGGCACAGACACGAGTATTTTGCCACAAGAAATAAAAGATAAAAACATGAAGAAAGAAAACTGGGGAAAAAATAGGCAATTAGCTCTGGATAGAACAAAAAGATCTCATGAGTACAACAAACGAATATTTGATAAAACCAGGAAACACCATGAATTCAACGAGGGAGATATGGTCTACATAGAAAACGGAAACAAACTCAATAGAAAAAAACTAGATGAACTGAGAATTGGACCGTTTAAAATAGAAAACAAGATATCGAATTCGATTTACACAATTAAAACTGGAAGAAGAAACCAAGACACGAGTATTTTCCACGTTACAAAACTGCTTCCGGCGGCGGACAAAGGTAATGGTCGAAAATCCCAGGTATTTTCACCCTAGGAGGGGAGATGTAAAGAAACGCTTTCTTTAATTTAAACTGGGCGCGCCACGCATGCTCCACGCGCCTCTATCATGATTCGCCAAATGTCATAACAACACAATATGGGTAGGAAGACCGATGATCGAGAGAAAAGAGAGGGACTGAGTAGAAGAAGCACACGTGCAAAATAAATGTTAGAAAAAGAAACTAATTTGATTTCAATAAGTAATTTGATAACTAATATTAGTGAATTGGCTTGTAATTGTCGTTTCTCTGTTTTTCAGGTAAGCTTACTGTAAATAATTGTAAATAATAGTATAAATCGCAACAGGTGTCGCGAATAAAATACCACTCTGTTTTTCAGTGAAACAAATTCAAGCAATCATTTATCACCTCTCTATATCTGCGGAAAAAAAACATCTTACATACATATATATATATATATATATATATATATATTGTATTGCTTTTTTTATAACATTTGACAAACTTCTTAAATGTTATTAGTTACTTTAGATATTTTTAAAAATATTTTTACTAACAAAATATAACTTACCAAATACTGCAGCAGCAACCTTAGTTGCAGAAAAATCACGTTTTTTTTGTTTTCCGGAACCACTGAAATGCATGGAAACAGTCTTCTTCATAAGTAATTTCATTACTGATGGCACTAATGCCTTTACAGTTTCTCCTGAACCAAGGTTGAGATATTTTATCTAAAAGTTAAAACAGTTGCTTATATATAACAAACATATTTATTCAATTCGCTAAATTATTTCAATTACAAATTCTCCCAGGTAAATTGTATTATATAGCTCTTTTTTTGTTTTTAAATATTACATTTTTAAAATAACAAGTTTTTTTGTGCTTATTTCTTTCTTTAACGCTAAATGTAATGTAATATAAAAATCTTGTATAATGTAAATCATGCTATTTTCCAAAAACATTGTGAAATTAATGAAAAAGATATTTTTTATTTTTTATATTCTTACCAAAGATATAAAGTTTTCTTCAGAATTTTTCAAACCTTGATCAATTTCATCAAAGGACTCCATGGAACAAATCGGAAGAAGGTGACTAAATGTGTTTATGACACTATTATCATTGTGTGTCAATAGAGTATCTAATTTTACTTTTATTTCTTGTTGTCCCTTTTTCAATGCAACTGTTTCAAATCTAACTTCTTCCATTAATTTAAAAATTTTTGTTAAAATGCCTGAAAATCGATTAAAAATTATATAAAAGTTATATTTGTATTAATAAAATTAACTAAATTATAAGTACCATTTTTTCTTAAATTAAAATATGGCAGTAATAGAATTTTACCTTCTTTAATTTGTTGAATGTTTTTTGATTTTTCTACTTCGCTTCTTTGGATGGTTGTATTACTTTTATTGGATAATACAGGATCAGCTTGAGAATCTCTTTGTAAATTTAACTCATTATCAGGAAAAGATGGAACATTAGGACGTTTATCTGAATTTACTGTACACTGATTTCCTGAAGCTAGATCATCTTCTTCATTGGAAGAACTATTTAGATTTTGATATGAAATCTTCTTTGACTTTTCTGCTTCATCTCTTTGGATGCTTTTATTTTTATTGGATTTAGGACCTTTCTCTGAATTTATTTTATACTGATTTTTTGAAGCTAAAGCATCATCTTCATCATCTTCATCAGACAAATTGTGATGTTTATGTTGGAATTTCTTCTGTCGTGTATTTGTTGTATCAGAAGTAGAGTCATCACTACTACTTAACTGAGACGTATCTTGTGCTCTTTCCGCTTTTTTCATGGCTTCAGTTAAATTATCTATAAAAAGGAATGTATATAGACAAAAAAAGTAGACAAAAAATATGAAAAATTGAATTAATATTTTTTTATCATAATTTTCTATGAAAATTTGCATATTTTTATATATCAACACATTCTTATAATAAAATATTTTATTTTTAAATTATTTCATTTCAATATTATATTAGTTTGATAACTTTTATTCATTTATCTTGTATTATAACATATAAGTATGTATAATAAAACAGCTTAATAGAAAAGTGACTATGACAATGAAAATATAAAAAATCAATACCTGCATGTCCTAAAACTCTTATATGTACAGAAGTCCAATCATCATTGGGCTGAGTATTATTTTTCAAATATTTCTTTAGAATGGCAGGAGATATAGTATTGGGCCATAATGTAGTTTCTTTATCAAATGATATCCAAGAAGAAGGAATAATTTCAACGGTATTTTCATCATTAAATTCAACTATGGAATATTTTTGCATCTGCATACAGAGATGTTTACATATATATTTTGATAATTATTTTCTTGCTTTGTTTTTCAGACCAATTGTCTTATTATTATATTCAAGATTCATCAAATGTATCAAATTCTAACAGAAATAATTCTATAAACGTTTTAAAATGTTTGTATATATGTATATATTGTATGTATATACACACACAGACACATATATATATATATATATATATATATATAATGTGTGTGTGTGTATATATATATATATATATATATAATGTGTGTGTGTATATATATATATATATATATATATACATTAATATAAAAATTTTATATGAAAAGAGACATAAATATTATCTTAATTAAATTTATACAGTAATTGTGTGTAAAAGAGGATATCCAATATGTGAAATGTTATCTTTAAATACAATGCATTTAGCTTCTATTTCTGATAATTTAATTACTTTAAATGTGTTTTCCAATTTATACATTCTATATATTTTTAACTTTTGAGATTCACAAGGATAACTAAAGTAATTGCAATATTTTGTAAATTGCTTACAAATTAAATCGACACAGTGTATTTCTTGTGCATTTTTAAGAATAATATTATAAATTTGCACAACTTTTCCATTTTTTAACAACGCATAACGATCAGCTTTACGATAAGTGACAAAGTGATATTTATGAATAATTATCTCTTTATACTGACTTATAGAGTTTTCTGTGTCAGCAATAAGTGGTCCACATTCATGTTTATGTTTCAACTCCCAATTAGAAGTATATTTTACAGAAATGGAAGCACTTTCAGAAAGTCGTCGTGATAACTGTGATAAAGGTTTTTTTCCACCCCGAAGACATCTTTTTATTTTCCCAAGTAAATTTTCAAAGTCAAATGCACTTATATCATCTAAAGGCTTCTTAAAATTTCTAACATCATCTGTAAGATGAATCAAATTATGGATATTGTAAATTTTAGAATTTGGCCCGTAAAACTCATCAAAAGTTCTAACAAATTCTATTAGTAAAGCTTGTGAATAATTACATAATTGAATTGCTAAATTTGGATGTGAAAGGATAAATGCGGCTGTATGAAGAATCTTAAAATGTTTTATATGCTTATTTGAAATAATTCCGTTTAAAACAAAAAATCCAGTGTACAAAAGAAACTGACGTAATTCAGTCGCCTTCCATTTTTTAACTTTATTTATACTTTGTGGTTTTCTTGCAAAATCTGTTGGAATGTATTTGTGTAATAATGTTAATCTTTCGGATAAGAGACTGACTTTTCTTGCATCTAATTTGCAAAAATAATTATTTCCCTGTATCATTTGAAAAAGCATTCTTCTCATAACTCCTAAATAGAGTAGATGCATTGGATCCAGTATAAATTTAGTAACCATAGAAAAATTAATTTCCGCTAAAGGAGAAATACCATTATGGTGTTCTATCTGTGTTTTGTTTGTAGCAAGAAATTCTGATCTGTTCTTTTTTCAGCATCAATTTTATTAAATAATGTTGCACCAAATGGATGTGATCCTTTTTGAATACACCTTTCGCAACCATAGAAACCATTATGTCCTTTAATTACTTTAAGATACGCTCTAGCAGGTGCATCACAAATAAAGCCTGAAATTGTAACTGAATATTGTTTTTCATCGATAATTATACCAACATCACAAAGATTCTCATATTCTTGTATAAAATCTTTTAAATATTCGTGTACATCTGGAGGTTTAGATTGCCCACAATATACACCAACGATAAAAGGATCAAGTTTATTATACACTGATTGATCTATCTTGCAAAGTATTGGCCAAAATTGAATTGATGAAGAATTAGCTAATGGCAATCCATCAATATTCACAAATAAATTTATTTCTTTTAGTGATTTTAATAAGGGTTCTTTTAAAAACAAATTTTTTAAATTATTGGCAATGCCAAAATAACAATATTTTCCATCAAACATATCAAAAACGGAACTACTTCTTGGTGTCTTTAATAAAGTTCTAGCATCTGAAAATGCAATAAAATTATGTTTTTGTAATGTACGTAAAAGGGAATTTAAAGCTGAGTGAGAGATTTTGTATTCAAAAGCTCACTGGGTAAGATTACTTGTCAGATCAGATTTAATACTTTCTATAGAATTTGTTAACACATTAAAATTATTGTGAATAGAAAATTCTGTAATATTATTGTCATTAGAATTTTCTTCATCAAAATCTTTAAATAAATGATATTCGATAGAAGAACATACGCTGTCAGTTTCATTATTAATATTACAATTACAATTTATATTTTTATCTTTTTTTGTTAACGAATCATAAGAAAATTCATAATTATTAAATTGCTGACAATACCCAGATAAGTCAGAATTAACAGATTCTTTAGAATATTCTGAATTGCTTAAGACTTTAATATTATTTGTTTCAATATCCTCTTTTTTAATTGTCGCAAGACGCTTTTTAACTCGTTCATTTATTGTTTTCCATTTAGTACGTCTCTTTGAAAACATTGCAATTAAATTCTATGTCTGCGTGATTAAAAAATATATTTATATTTTATATATGTATATGATTTCATTAAATCTATATGTCTAAAAATATGAATTTATTTTTATATATCTATATATAATCTCTGTATGTATGCAATGGAATGGATATAAAAATAAATATAAAAATATTTTTAGAGGATAGGATTGAAATAGATATCAAAGAAAACAGCACATTAATCTGCAAAATATGATTTGAAAAATGAGCTATTGAGTGTATAGTGCAAGAGGGAGAAAATAATAAATCCTATAACAAGGAGTAAAAAAGATTAAAAAAGACTTACCTTGGCTGTAACTTCTGTAACTTCTTTTCTACTTTCTCGTACGCAAATGTGAAAATTTGATGTTAAAACTCAAACTAGCCTTTTTCGTAATTATCTTTTGCTTCGTCGTATGCGAACACAACTGCTGAGATTTTTGCTGGAAAATAAAGACCTTGTAAAATAATAGTTATAAACAATTTTACAATCTAAAGAAATTCTTTAAAAATAGTTACATGTAGCTATTTTAATAAAAAAACTAACCTTTCGTTCTTAGTGCACGTGTTCCTTTTCTTTTTTTTATTCTTATAAAAAATATTCAAGACTGCATGTTCATATACTAATTGAACAAATAAATGCTTTGCTAGCATACAAATTTTAATTCGAACGAAAAATGTAACGATAATAATGTGCATAAATACGTTTACTTCTGTTTAAGAGCAGCAGTGAACACACCACGCACTGGTATCAGGTTAAGTAATTTATGGCGGCATGAAGCACATGGCACAAAGCAACAATTTTATAATCTAAAGAAGTTGTACGTACATTTATATTTATATTAAGATATAAATAAAGTACAAAAGAAATTCTTTAAAAATAGTTAGATGTAGCTATTTTAATAAAAAAATACTAACCTTTGTCGTTCTTCATGCGCGTGTTCTTGTTCTTCTTTTTATTCTTGTAAAGAATATACAAGAATGTTCATACACTAGTTGAACAAATAAATGCTTTGCCAGCATACAAATTTTAATCCAAACAAAAAATGTAACGATAATAATGTGCACAATACGTCTACTTTTGATTAAGAACTGCGATGAATCACACCACGTTGCACTGGTATCAGGTTAAGCAACTCATGGCGGGAACGACAGAATACGAGCCTGCGGGTTGTTTCAACATGTGGGCGCACCAGAAGGGGCCAAAATAAAGAATAAGGTTGATCGCGTACATGTGCTCAGAAAGACGTTATGGGTGAGTGCCTTCATACGCGACCAAGAGGCCAAATAAAGGGCGGATAATAAAAGCAACGGAAAGCTCAGCCGCAGGAGAAAATAGAGAGAGAAGGCAAGAGTCCGAGAACGACGCGAAGACACAGAGAAGCCGAGAGGGAGAGGAGAGAGAAAGAGCAAGGGAGAGAAGAGTGAGGAAGAGAGCAGAGAGAGAAGAGAGTAGGAGGGCGGAGAGAGGAGAGAGAGAGACCGTAGAGAGAGAGAAGAGCAGGGATAGAGGTAGGAGCGCGAGAGAGCGAGAGAGAAGAGAGAGAGAGAGAGAGGATTGAGAGAGAGGAGAGAGAACGAGAGGTCAAAAACCACGAGGATAGAGCAGAGACGAGATAGATCCCACGTAGAGGGGAAGAAGGATTAGAGAGAGGAGGAACAGAAGAGAGAGAGCAGCAAGCAGAATAGGCCTATGAGATTTAAAGGAGAGAGAAAAGAGAGAAAAGGCGGAAGAGAAGCGGGGAGAAAGAGAACAGAGAGACAAGTAGAGGAAAAGAGAGCGACGAGAGAGAGAAGAAAGAGAGAAGAGAGACAGAGGAGAAAGGAAGCACATGGCAGGGAGTCATAATGTGAGAGCACAATAAGAGGAGAAGAGAGAAAGACGAGCAAAAGGAGTTGATGGAAAGAGACGAAAGACAGAGAAGAAAGAGAGACAGAGAGAAAGCGAGACAGGAGAAAGAGGCAGAAGCCAAACAGAAAGCCCTAGAGCGCAGAGATAAAGAGGAGGAGGAGACTGAAAAAATGATCCGACCGACGACTAAGACATCACCACCGGCAGTGGGAGTAGAGAGTAGTAGGGGCAGGAGGTGAGATGAGAAAAGGGACGAGAACGCAGCGAGAAAGAGAGGACCGAGGAGAAAGAGAGAAAGAGAGAAACCAGAGAACGCGCGAAACGAGACGCCGCGGACACGCGATGAAAGAGCACAAGAGAAGGAGGAGAAGGAACGAGGAGAGGAAAGACCGCGAATAGAGAGGAGAAAGAGAGAAGCGAGAAAGAGAGAAAAGAGGCGAAAGAGAGAAAGCGAGCAGGAAGAGAGAAAGAGGGAGAGAGCGACAGAAGAGAAAGACGGGAGATCCTCTCTCCCTCTCTCCCTCTCTCCCTCTCTCTCTCTCTCTCTCTCTCTCTCTCTCTCCTCTCTAGCGCCCTCACTCGCTCTGCAAAACCGTCTAGTATTACTCGAACATGGTCTCTCACTTTTATGTCCGATTCATATTAACAAGCCGAATCTCGAATCGAATAGCGAATCTTTTGATGTTTCGCCGAAATTCGAAACATTTCGATGTCTAGCAAATCAAATCGAGCGTTGACAATATGACTTGGCCATTGACTGCTGACGGGCCATGTATAATGTACAACTTGTTTAAGCGTGTAAATTGTAATTTGCATACGTAGATAAAAAACTTTTAAATTTACTGCCAATATCATTACACATCAGATCGATTTACTGATTTTATAAAAAGCATAGATTTTCCAAAAATTATATGATTCATTTAAAAGAAAAAATATCACACAGTATATTATATAAAAAGTTATAAGATAAAAAAAATTTAAATATAATAAACATATAATATTGAAATTTACTAATAAATTTAACATGTTTCATGAACATTTACTTATAATAATCTAATAATATTAATACCTCGCAAGGATATATATACATATTACAGCACTGCAATATTGACAGCATATTTAAACTTACTCATTAAACAATATTATAGTATTATCATATAAATACTGCAATGTTAGCAGCATATTTAGATTAACTTATCAAACAATATTGATATTATCATAAATTTGTAGTATTGGCAGCATATTTGGATTTACTTATCAACCAATATTGATATCATCATAAATTTGTAACATTGGCAGCATATTTGGATTTACTTATCAACCAATATGGATATTATCATAAATTTATAATATTGGCAGTATATTTGGATTTACTTATTAACCAATATTGGTACCATCATGGGCACTGCACACACAATATTGGCAGCATATTTAAATTTATTTATCAATCAATATTGGTACCATCACGGGCACTACACACACACAATATTGGCAGCATATTTAAATTTATTTATCAACCAATATTAGTATCATCATAGATATTGTAGTATTGGCAGCATATTGGATTTAATTATTAACCAATATTGGTGTCATCATGGGCATTGCAATATTGGCAGTGCGATTGCATTTATTTTATAACCAATATTAGTTGTGCATTGGGAAATATTGGCCAAGTTATTACCAATATTGGTCAATATGATTAATGTTTAGCTAATGTACTGCCAATGTATTGTGCTACTAGGGATATGTTATAATTTAGTATATCCAATTTTAAAATTGGATGATCTTCGAAATTATAATTACTTAAGGATGACAGTTACTCAATGGGAAGAGTTATTGCAAATAATTGTGTTGAAGAGACTCTTTGACGTTTGTATTCGCGCGTCTTATCGGCTCAGTAAAGGATACGTAGCACGTCGCTGGAGAGGCGCTACGAGAGGCCGTTGTTTCCCAACACGAACGCTAGCAGCGCTGGCCTCCTCCTTCGTCTCTTCTTTTTTGATTCGGCCATTGTTCTTTGTGCCCTCGTGGACGACGGATGTGTTTTCTAAGCTTGATCATATTGGCTTGAGGTCAAGAATTCTATTGAGAATCTATCTTTCACCCAGAAGTTGGGTGGAAAAAAGACTGAAATCTATTCAAGTTCGTTAATTGATTACTTCTCTATACTTTGCTGATTGACGAACTCAGCCATATTACAAACACGAGGCGATTTCGATCGTGCTCAGAAACATTATCAATTCGTCGATCGAACATAGTGGCGGTGAACATACCGTTCTCTTTATGAAAACTTGCTCGATTTTTTAATCGAACACAGTGGCGGTGAACATACCGTTCTCTTTATGGAAACGTGCTCGATTCTTCAATCGAACACAGTGGCGGTGAACATACCGTTCTCTTTATGGAATGTTCTCGATTCTTCAATCGAACACAGTGGCGGTGAGCATTGGAGAGGTGTTGCGTTGTAGATCCGGAAAGCTGCCCGTCCTGATGAAGTCGCGTGTGATGCAGACCCGCGCACACGAGACAACGTCCTTGAGATTTGCAGTCGTCGATCTTGTGATGACTGCTGAGACAATTCGTGCATAGACCCTTGCTGACAACAAGGTGCTTTCGTTTGCCCTGCGAGAGAGAGGCAAAGCTTTTGCACTTGCTGACGAAATGCGATCCTTGGCAGTGAGCGCAGGACACAGAGTCTGATGATCTCGAAGAGCCTGACTTCAAAGGTAAGACCGTCGTGTAAACCGCGGTGCTCTTCCCCTTTGGTTGCTTATTAGATGAGCTTCCTTGTTGGCTGCTGGAAAATTTGACCTTGGAATCAGCTGACGCCTGAGATATTGCCTCGACTCTGTCCAAGATCTGAATCCGATCTTCAAGAAATTTCTTGAAAAGGTCGAATTTCGGGAAGGATCCATCCTGAATGGTTTCGATTTGCTTCGCCCAGTCCATGCGTGAGGCAGGAGCTAACTTGGACTCAATGCATTGGATGAACACCATGTCCCAGTACTCAACCGGAAGTTTCAACGACTTGAAAGCGTTGATGCTCTCGTTCATCGTATTGAGAAGGTTACTCAAATGCGCGCTTGTCTTCTTGGCCGACGAAGGCAGCGCGAGCAACGCATTGAAATGAGTAGAGAATCTCAGAAAGATGTTGTCGTACCGGCTGCAGAGCGACTCCCAGGCAGTGATAAAATTATCTCCCGTGACCTCTAGTCTTCTGAGTTTGCCTTCAGCATCTCTTTCCAGTGAGTTGAGAAGATGCTGAAATTTAATAACCGCGCTTATGTTCGGCTCATTTAAAACAAGTGATTGAAATTTACTCTTGAAACTCTGCCAGTGTTACGTCCCAGGAGCGTTGGGCGCCGAAACTACCCACGTAATCCCCGAAGACCGCGGGTGCTGGGAATTTTTAACAAAGATCTAGACCCGAAATTCCCGAATTATAACGAAGGTCGGTTCTGGATCGTTATAAGGGGCTTCTTCGTGACGGGCAAGGTAAGAGAGGAAGTTACTCAAGGCTCCACAGGTAGAGTCGCGCACAGCGACAGTTCCTACTAAAACTCGGATACAGGAGGTGCACTCCTCAAAACGCGAATCGTCTTCCAGGGTGATATAATGGCGTACTAGGTGCTCGTATAAATTTCGTTGCGGAGGTTCCAGGTCGGTGAAACAACGATCGCAGATGATCGTGCGTGTAGTGAGGTGTCTATGAAATATAGCTATGGTGCAACGAGCGGACGCTACCCACTCGGTATAGGACAAGGATGGGGGTCCAAGATGTGGATTAGGGTTAGGAGTTCGGGGGCACATTATTTCAGCATCGCGGAGTGGTTCGAGTAACTGTTGACGGTTGATTCCCGAGGTACTATACGCGGACCATAGGTGCGGATGTATAGAGGGTGGATGCGGGTAGTTAGATATATATATATATATATATATATATATGTCGTTGTCTGTTGTGATGGGCGGTTGGTAGTATCTATAAACGTATCGTAGGGCGATGAGTGTGTGTGCGGAGGCGCGCAAGTATGGCGGCGGCGTGGGTCATCGACCGCGTGTTGGGGAAGACGCGCAAATGTGGCGGAGGCGTGGGTTGTCGACCGCGTGTTCGGAAAAAGAGGGCGCGCAAGTATGACGACGGCGTGGGCCGTCGACCGCGTGTTAAAGGCAAGGTGTGTAATAGGCATGGGACTCCTGTAAGTGGAAAACGTGAGGCAATAGAAAGAGAAAGAATATGAGACGCTTATCTTTATCCTTGTCTAACGTTGCGCGCGCATCAAGCTGAATGGAGTTGAGTGGGGAGGTATCGTTAAGACTACTGAGGGGGTTTTTCTTTAACCTACAATATGGTGTTGTAGCTAAGAATTTATTAATCTTGCATATAATTTTATGCATTTATTCGGATTCAGTCAGATAAATAAAGAAGAGGAGAAATTAAATTGACGCGCTGTGACACAATCATAAAGAAAAATGACAAGAACGTGTATTGTGTGTAAAAAGCAACCTATTCCGTTTAATATATCTCGAAGTTTTCACAAGTAAGTTTATTAAATATTGATAAATTTATTATTTGAAGTGTGTATTATCAAAATACCTTAACCTAAAATTCATATGAAAATACCAAATATTATTCTATATTTGGTATTTATTCAGATTAGCTGCTCCACCTCCGATTTTAACTATATTTAATTTTGAATTACAGTTTTCCCGTTAATGTTGAATTAAAAAAGAAGTGGATGGAAGCTATTGGTGTGACGACAGTTTGTAAGTCAGCCAGTATATGTAGCGACCACTTCTATGAAGAATCATTTCATCAGACTGATGGATATACAACTTTGAGACGTTTAATATCAACTGCTGTCCCTTTTAATCGAAACACTAATCAATTATCTTTACCAATTAACAACGTATCTATTCAAGCACTTGGTGACATAACGAATCATCAAGATATGACAATAAGTGACGAAAATACATTTTCAACAAGTACGGATACTAATAACGGAGACAACTTTGAAACACATGATAATTTAAGTCCCAGAAACAATAATAAAAGGTACATTAGAATTTTTGTAAAATTTTTTACTGCTAAATATTTTAAGCTTAATATTTTATAAAATAATTGTATTATTAATTGTATTATTGATGTTTAGAAAATCATTTGTTGTCGACATTCACCCAAAAAAAATTTGTTTTATGGTCGGAAGTCAGCCAGAGTCTTTTTCAAGAGAGCACTTCGCTTCAGATGAAGCTTGGGAGCGATTTGTAAGAGTTATGGCTTCTGAAAAATTGAAGAAATCTGCTTCCCTTATGAAGTTATTTAGGAAAGAAAAAATAAATAATAATATAAAAGAACTAATCAAAACCATGAAGAAGAAACAGTTTTCTGAGGCTGCTGAATGTTTACAGGTAAATTTGTAATTGGCATGGGTCGAGCTGCATAGGCTCTTTTCGGAGACCTCCGCCACCGGTCAGGCCGTAGCGGCTGCCGTGGCGTCGGATGGAGTGAAGTGGCGATACATCCCCCCGCAAGCTCCAAACTTTGGGGGCCTCTGGGAGTCCAACCTCAGGTCGATGAAACGTCATCTTTACAGAATCGTTGACGACTCTAAGCTCACGTACGAGCAGCTGTCTACCGTACTGGCCAGCATAGAGGCCTGTCTCAACTCTCGGCCGATCAGCGCGCTCAGCTCGGATCCGAACGACGCCTCAGCATTGACGCCCGGACACTTCATCATCGGGAGGTCCCTCGTTGCTTCCCCGGAACCCTTCACGGAGATTAATCAGCCGGGGCAACCATGTTCCGGATGGCGTCCGCTGCAGCTCATGAGGAATCACTCCTAAAGAGCGCTGGCGGTCGGAGTACCTGGCTCAGCTGCAACAGCGGTCCAAATGGCTCAAGCCAAATCGACAGCTTCAGGTGGGCGACTTGGTCCTCTTCAAGGACAAGCTGGCCCCTCCAACGAAGTGGCCGTTGGCCAGAGTGGTGCGACTTCATCCTGGACAGGATGGACTGACGAGGGTCGCCACCATTCACACATCGGCTTCAGAGTTGGTGCGATCCACCAATAAACTCATCTTGCTGCTAGTGCACAAAAATACCATCGCCAATTTTAGTCAATTCGAGTCATTCATGGCGGGCGGAGCCCGTTGAAACCGTTGTATCAGCTTCAAGATATGCAAACTCTTAAAGTGTAACTTTAAGCGTAACTATTGTAAACGAGTTTAGTTTGCGAACTGTACGCGCGATGTTTCTGATTTGCGATAGTTCCCGCGTTAAATCTTTGAATCTTGCGTGTATTTTAGTTCCAAAATTATATTACATATTATTGTTTTCCTTTTAGTTTTAGCTTTAATTCAAATGTGCAATTTTAATTTTACAGTTATTCTAAAGATATTATCGGAGAATTTATAATTTTTAAGTTCTTTTATTCTCGGGTTTCATGTACGCAACCTTCTTAATTATTGTGATTATATCGAGTCAATTTATCATTGCTGTATCGATCGCTCAAACTTAATACTTCGAGCGATGGCGGGCGGAATGTTCGCGTGGAATATTGCCGCGAACGCATTGTATACGTGTCCGTAAGGATCTCCTAGAGGACTTCTGTACACAGCGCGTGAGGCATCGTCTCGCGCTCGCAATTCGGCAGTTTTCGTGCCGAATCGCTCCCCTTTTCCCCCCGATCAGTGAGTCGCGGAGAGAAGGAATTCGCTTTTCTGTCTGTCGTGCGACTTCGGGTTAGACGCGAGCGATTGTGTAAAGTGCGAAATATAGATAAAAGCGTTATCGTTTCGTTAACCACGCGTGTGATTTATCACCCAGCTCACTGTCCCTCGTCCTATTATAATAACGTCAATTTCTCTTCGGAGTGCCTGCCGCGAACGGCAAGTGCGCTACCAGTATGAAATGACGGATCTCATGCACAAAATAAAAATCGGAAAGCATAAAAAATTTCTATTATTCCAAAAAGGAATAATTATTAGTAATAATTTATTAGAACAATTGTTCATATATTAAAAAAAAAAGTATTCCGATGAAAATTTTGTCATGAAATACGTTATCACGAGGCGTCTGAATCAGGACCTACTTAAAAACTTTTTTTCCTTCATTTGGGCTACTGGATGTACATACGATGACCCGCAGCATTAGATTTTAAGTATAGGCTTTAAAGATATATTTTAGGAAAACACTCGTCTAATCTTTTTTGTAGAACTTCTAATATAACGACAAGTGAATCAAATGTGTCTTACTTCATTTCTCCACTAAGTACCGAAGAATCTTTGGTACTACGTACTGAAAGTTCTTCAGTACTTAATGGAGACACGAAACAAGATACATTTGAAGAGCAAGTCTTAAGCAATATGTTGGCTCCATATATTGTTCAAGAAGAGCCATCACATTTTGCTGAAGAATTGTTCGCAAATTATGTCGATGATGAAAATTATGATCTTCCTCTATGCGATTTAAGTTCGTTTAACATGTCTGTTGAACAAGAGCAACTTTTACAATCGTTAGATGAGTTGGATATCATTGACATCATCGAAGATGAAGATTTGAAATATCTCGCTGGCTACGTTGCCTATAGATTTAAACATAAATATTCGCAGTTAGGTACAAAAACGAGCTTCTTGCCAGTTAATGTAACCAGTCTAAATAATAATGATATGAACTGGCTACAGTTCATTTCACGTGGCAATTGTATATATCCATCTCAAGAACTGTTAGAAACTGCGCGCGTTATGAATATAGAATTCATTAAATTCCACGGTTCGTCACTTTGTAAAGATAAATTTATTTTTAATACATTAGCGGACACAATAACAACTTTAATACATCTTGTCGAAATCCCTAAAGATGTAATATTATGTTTAGTACAAGTCGAACGTACATTCGTGTACGTGAAATAAATTGTGCGATTTCTATACAAAATAGAAGTAGATTTAAGAAAAAAAAATTGTCAACATTTATTAATCATAAAATTAAATAAAAAGATATATACATGTAATTATACATGCATAAATGTAAACAATAGTTTTCCTTTCCATTCATAAATCCTCAATTTTTCAAGTAAAGTACTAAAATTTTATTTATTTCCATTTCAGCTAATTTTTATTTTATTTCACTTCATGTGTTTTGAAAAAAATATACATAAACAATAAAACTGCTACATTAATTCTACTGAAAAACAGTACAATTAATTAATATTTTTAATTAATAATTTCAATGTATCCAATATTGTTTATAATGTATTCCGAGATTAATTTTAACTTAGCTAATTTATAAACTGATGTGACACTTTTTATTCATCACTCTTGTGAGCCTTTCGTTTATTCCGTAATTACATTGTTTATTGTTTACTTAATTATTTATTATATATTTTATTTTACTGATTATCACCAGTGGCAGTGATTATTTTTCAGCTTTCTCTACGTGCACTCGGCAAACATATATAAGAATAAGCGCTTTGAATTTGACGCCTAATGATGACGTAGTCAGGCTGCAATTCTCATTGGTTAGCTGGCGTTACCATGCGCAAGAGCATACCCTTGTCTTTATATCATGCTCTGTGCCTTGCTCTCTTCTCGTGTCCTTTGTCCTTTGGCTGACTTTATCAAAAGTAACAACACACGTGTATTGCGTACATTTGCTAATTGTAAAAAGGTAATTCTCATTATCTTACTATATATATACGTATACACTGTCACGTACCAACAAATTTTCATCGCTCTCGGTTAGATTTATCTTAACTCAAACTAACATCCGATACGCGGGATCGCTAGAATTTGCTTATCGTCACGTATTGACAAATTTTCATCGCTCTCAGCTGGACCTATCCTAAACTAACATCCGATATGCAGGATCGCCAGGGTTGTTTATAAACCTTATAAACAAACCTTATGAACAAAATCTTATAAACAAACCGAGATAAGGGCCTCCCTCCTTCAAATTCATAGATAGAGGTGGTAAAATTTCGAGTATAAATAGGGCTAGAAAAACGCTGTGCATCGCAGTTAAAATCTTAACCAAACCTTTGTCGTAACTATAGTTCTCCGCGAACTTCGACTGTCATCCTTCGTTTCCTTATTCTTACGTTACGACTAATCCAGTACTTTAGACTTATAATTTTGTAACCACTCATAGAATAAAAGGTAATTGATAATACCGCAATAAGCTCAGTTATTTGGCATCTGATCCGAGTTTTGATTAAAATTTACATATAACGTAGGACATCTCCGAGAGCGGGGAACGGCCTTTTCGCTGACAAAGAGTGTAGCGAATTGGTAACCGGCGCTGCCGAAGAGTGTAGCGCCTACGAACACTGCTCTTGGTGTATGAAATTATTTACCATTACTCTCAAATCGAGCTTACCCCTTTCGCTGCCGAAGAGCGTAGCGAATCGGACTGGTCGCTGCCTTGCGTAGCGACCCTAAGTTCATTTTGGGAGCTTCCGTCGTATTTAACATTCTCATGAAGAAAAAGGCAGGTAAACGGGTACAGCTCAAACGGCTCAGATACCAGATAAAACAAGCGATTGATTTGCAACAAGATTTCTTTCACCTCTCGCAAAAACTTCAAGATTTAGAAACAAACACCCAAATCGAGAAACCTCCTACTATTCCTTACCAACTAACTCCTATCAACGTCGAGCCTGACTATCCCGACTATCGCCGCACAAAACTGATCCGCGTTATAAAGTTTATAAACTAAGATTCCTGTTCGGGACTGAAAACTAAGTACACACAACCCGTTCAACTCCCGGGTAAAGTATTTAAATATACTGACCCAAAAACGGACGAACGAAAACGTAACAACACATTGTATAAAATATTTCATAATATTTTATACATACATATTTGTGTGATTTTTTACGGAATTTCATTCTCTCTTAAAAAGTAAAAAAGTAAAGTTATGCGGTAATAAAGTATTTAAAATAAAATTATAAAAATAAGTAGTTTATAAATTTAGGTCTTTTTTCATAATATTAATTAACCTTTAAACATGGCATATTCTTTTTATATGCTAATTCTGCTTTCGCATTGTATATTTTTAACAATTATTACGTTCTTTTCACTTTTCCACGTTCTTGCATATATATACTTACATGTACAAGTTAATAGAAGCTCTCTATAATTTCTTTCAACAAACCAATATCATTTATATATGATATAAACATAATTTTATTAAAAATTGTTTATCATCATATTGATCCGTTGAAAGAAATTATAGCTTTCATTAACTTGTACATACCCAGATAGCCACAGTAATCATTTTAATGTCATAATAATTACTGTGGCTATCTGGGTATATTTGCAAAATCTAGAATTCGATCAATATCTTGATGTTTCTTTATTCACATTTTTATTAATATTATACTGTTATATATAAATAGATTAGTACACTAAAGACTTTCTTTGTAATGCTTCAATTAGTAAAAAACTTTAAATTTTAATTTTTCATTATAATCTTTCATCATTTAATCAATCGTCACAAAGTGTCATTTTAATTGTAAATACGTTTATTGAAAATATTGGTTTAAATTTTAATATATTTAATCAATTTATATTTTTTTTATTATTAAATAATAAATAAAAATCAAAAAGAGAATGTTTAGATGCTCCTATTAAATTTTATGTTTTTGTCATTTCTAACATCATATTTAACAGCTCCACAATGACAAATTATAAGCCTTAAAAAAATGTAATTAGCTTGTAATTTTCAATTTCTTAAAATATTTTCAATATTAGAATTTTTTAGGTTTTATATGTTATTCAAAATATTCTCATTATGCCAAAAAGTATAAAGTATTTAACAAAAAGAAGAAAAAATCAATTGATAAATTATGAAATAAATTGTAATAGGTATCGTAATAAATATTTAAATAATACATCCGAAACAACTATTGCGAATAATGTGCATAATGCGGAAGAAATCATAACTTTTGATAATGCAGAAAAATTTCATAATACACTTATTAGTACAAATACTTGCACAATGTTCCAAAATGTAAACGAATGTAATGAATTCTTAACAAAAGCGCGGTATAATCAAGAAAGCGACAATACATTACAATGCAACAGTCCTACATTAAAAAATACATTAACGGATACATTAACAGATACATTAATAAATTTTCACTTTAGTAATACTAATAATACTTTGTGGCAGGATTTACAAACATTAATTGTAGAACATAATATTTCACATAATACTGCTAACCAATTATTAACAATTCTTAGAAAACATGGCCATATAAATTTACCTAGTGATGTAAGGAGCGTAGTTAACACACCACGAAATGCGTCCGTAAACATTAAAGTAATAGGCAGTGGCCACTATACACATTTTGGTCTTTATCGTTTTCTCGAACGATCTATAAAAATATATTCCAAATTTATTAAAAAAACAAAATAAAATTAAACATTAACATTGATGGTTTACCAATCTCCAAAAACTCGGGTAGCCAGTTTTGGCCTATTTTGGCCTCCGGTTTTGTACAAGCACTTTCTTTGTCTTAGCATTGCTATAAGAATTTTGATAGATCCGCATCTATGTGTGAAGTTTAATTCTTATGCTAATTCCTTATTATCATGGTTTGTTTCTCACTATGGAGAACTTTATGATGACAAATATCTTTCGTATAACGTTCATAATCTTCTTCATCTAGCTAATGATGTACAATCTTTTGGTTCATTAGATAATTTTAGTTGCTTTAAGTACGAAAATTATATGCAAAAGATAAAAAGAAAACTACATAAATGTGGGAAACCTTTGCAAGAATTGTCCAATCGTGTATCTGAAGAATTACAGCTTTCCATTAAACAATGTAACATAATGCAATATCCAATTGCTATTTATAAAAAAAATAAAATTTCTTATTTACAGTTTAAAACTTTTAAAATTTCAATATATAAAAAAATTCGATAATTGTGCGTTATTTGATGATAATTCTGTTGTTTTTGTATTAGATATATTAGAAGACAACCATGTATTATCTATTCGTTTACAACGTATTTTATAGCCACAGTCTCTTTTTACCATTCCATGTGATTCGAAAAAATTAGGCATATTTTTTATAACAAACAGTAGTACTTCAGATATTATACAAGTTCCTGCAACGCAAATAAAACGCAAATGTTTAAAATTAAAACAATTAGATAAAGTTGATTCCTACGTCGTCATACCGTTGTTACATGCCAATAATTAGATAAATAATATGAGCATATAGATTTCATTCATTTTTAATATTTGAACTTACATATATGAAAAATTATTGAATAATTTGCATTGAAACTTAATTTAATCTTTATAACATAAATACTATAAAAATGTAAAAAAGTGAAACAGATAAATATATATAATATAAAAAATATACTTATATACCACGATATACACCTCCTTCTTCTCGGCCATTGAGCCAAACGCGATGTTATTGCGAAAATTAAGCAAGAAAATTAAGGAATATGAGAAATAATATTAAAGAATACTTATACATATACAATTAATTATATACACATTTGAATATACATACTGTTCGTAAACACAATCGTGAAAACTTATAAATCAAATTATAAAATTTATTAGAATAAACATATATATAGCAAAATTGGCATAACGATAAAAATTAAATACAGAAAAAGAGAAATGTAATCGAAGACTGATACTAGATTATTTGCGAAGATATACGAAGACTACTTTGTTGATTCCTTCGCTCTTTACTTCAGTTATTGACAGGTTTTTTGTTTTTGTTAATTAAAAATATTGATTTACATATTTATTGAAAAAATATTTTATATAGAATAATTTTATACCGTAGAATGGCACTTGCTACAAAAGAAAAAACAAAGTACGCGGTAGTGAAATTTTTTTCGGATTTTACTTATTCCGAAATTCCAACGATATGGCTGAAGGCAGCAGAGAAAGAAGGAAAAAAATCCAATGTTGGTGGCTACCTCGTAATTCAAATACTCCTTTATTAATGACGAATTATTCAACTCCGAATTGTGACACGTGGTACCTCTACAACGTCGAAATAATAAAATATTGTGGTAACTATTTATATATTTTTATTTTATCTATATCTATATATAATCCATAACATAAAAGAAATATGAAATGTATTTTTTTTTCAAAATTTAACAAATATTTGTTTTACACAAAATACACTTTTTAGAGTTATATATAATTGTTTTTGTTTACGTTTGATTTTACATTATTATTTATATTTGTGTATATTTTATTAAAAATATTGTGTGTGTATGTGTAAGAAAATATTTTTGACAATAACGTTTTAAAAAATTGTGTTTTAAGAAAAATATTTTATGATGGTGATTTGTTACAATTAATATAAATATTAACCTTTTTCCATAATAGCAAGCTTAGACACTGCAAGAAAAAATGCAGCGGACAGTACATACAGTAACGGATGATAAAACCTTGGGGTGAGGACAGCATGTACCATCTGTACGATTCAACGATGACGATTCAGAAGAAGAGTCTCATGAACAGGATACAAATTCTAATAAGAGACGTATGTAGAAATAAAGTGTATATAATATATTATATTATATTATATTACATATATTAATTATATACAAGAGTGTCGCAGACACTTTTATGATTCGATTTTTAAATAGATCCTTGTCAGTTTTTAACTTTGTTGGTTTTTAATCTTGTCGGTTTTTTTATAGAGAAACAATCACATTCTGTTCCACGTAACAATTTTCACTCAAAATCATATACTATTCCTACTCCACCTGAAGATTTTGGCTTAAACAATGAAGATTCTGATGTCGAAACAGCAGATATAAATAATGACGAAAATGAAATGCATTTAGAGCAAGGTATATATATATATATATATATATGTAACAAATTGTATAATAACAGTCACTATACATCTTATAACTTTTTTATATATTTTCAACTTTTATATTATATTTTTTAATTATAGAAATTTTAGTATCGACACCAAAGCAGCAGAATTTCAGAGATATACCGATTATAATAGAAGGTATAGAAATTTGAATTAATGACAATTAGATATGTAATTGTATTTGTATAATACATTTTTTAATATATTTTAGGATACAATTCATCAGGTCAGAATGCTTATTCAGAAATACAAAGTAAATATACATTATTTACATAAATATCATTATATATATTATATATATTATATATATGTAAAGAAAATATATTTCTTTAAATTGAAATTGCCGCGCTTTTGAATGCGGGTAAGGTAGAGATCGTTCTGTACGAGGAGGAGAAAACCACGTAGTGAAATACACGAGAAAAGTGATTATCAGATAAATTAGAATAGTGATCAAGGACGGTAGAAAGAGGGAATTGATGGATTGGAGAATAAACTTTAATTGGCGTTTCTTTGTTCTTACAGGTGAAAACGTTTGTAAATAATGTAAATACTGTAATAAACAGACGAAATAAATACTTTGTTTTTACAGCAACGTGATTTGGTTTGATCAATCTCAGTCAATTCTCGAAAGATAAAGAGTTATCTTATAAAACGTCAATTCGTTTATGAAAAAAAAGAAAATCGACTCTGTTGAAAGATACCCATTTTCATAGATAAAAGGAAAGAAATATCGATCCGGATTACGCGCGACGATCGACGGACATGCGCGCGCTGGAGAACGCGCACGCGGCGATTAGCGTTGGCGCGCGCCGAAAAGCGCGGCTCTCTCTTCCGTGGGCTCTCTCTTCCGTGAGCCACGACACGCGACTCATCGGCAATAATCTTAGATCCATTGCATAACTTACTGAGAAAAAATCAAAACTTTATATAGTCAGACGAATGTCAAAAATCATTCGAGACAACTAAAGAACTGCTATGTTCGGAACCGATCTTGGCAATATTTGACCAAGACCTACCAATAAAAATATACACGGATGCTTGTTTAAAAGGGCGTCGATGCAGTCTTAAAACAAACGCAACCAGACCCAGATAACACACAATATTGCATGAATATTCTATGTAGCATCAAAAATATTTTTTTGAGAATATTCTCAAAGAAATCATCTATACATCTCTATAGAATATCCTTGTTTATAAAGAATAATTTATAAATCTACCTAGAACATGTTAAAATCAGTTGTAAGAATATATTGTTTATATTCCATAAATGTTCACAGAATATTCAAATGTATTTAAGATGTAGATGGCGTTCAGAAAGTACAGAAGGAGGAGCAATCATTTATTATCTCTTTTCCGCTTTTATTAATAAGTACATACAGTCCGTTGAGTCCGTTCATAGTATATGTATAGTGTACGATAAATAAAAAGTGTGTAAGCTTGTACAGAAAAAGGAACTCTTATTGAGAAGGTAAGTATATATTAATTGTTATCAAAAACAATAAATATGATTATCATTTCCTCACGTTGTATTATTTGTTTACAGTGATAGATTTTCTAACCTTTGATTTCTTACAAGCTCTTTTAAAATTAATTTATCATTAAGAATCCCACATTAATTTTTCCAAGAACAAATATAATATAATCGTAGTAAAGCGACTTCTTATAGAAATGTTAAAAGAGAAAGCGCAACATGTTTTACATTATCACAGGAGAATTGTAATAATTCTAAATATGATTGTATAAATGATAATGTTTTAATTACAAAAAATACAGATTTCCAATGTAATAGTACTTATAAAACAGAGAACTGTTTTAATACAGATTGCTTTAATGTTTTACATGACTTATATAGCCTATCTTCTGATAACTATGATAATGTTATTAAAAATGATACTCCAATATCACAACAAAATATAGAAAATCAAAATTTACATAATCAAAGTAATAATTTTATTAATAAATTACGATCATGGGCAATATCATATAATATTTCACATAACGCCTTACGAAGTTTATTAAATTTATTAAAACTAGAAACAAATATTTCTTTGCCTCAAGATCCCAGAACTTTACTTTGTATTCCTCGACATGTACCCTACAAATCTGTAGGTTCAGGCACTTATGTACACATGGGAATTCAATTTGCAGTTCAAAATTTAATTAATTTGTTAGAAAAACAGCCAGAAAAAATTAATTTGTTTATTAATATTGATGGTTTGCCTTTAAGCAAAAGTTCCAGTAGTCAGATATATCCAATATTATGCTCAATATCTGAATATCCACAATATGTATCTGTGATAGGTATCTATCATGGTTATGAAAAACCTAATGATGTTAATTTGTTTTTACAAGATTTTACAGATGAAGCTATAAAGTTATCGGAAGATGGTTTTATTTATAATAATCATGCTATACAATTTGCAATTAAAGCATTTATATGTGATGCTCCAGCAAAATCACTCATTACTTCTTGCAAAGGTCACACTGGATTTTTTGCATGTACTAAATGTATGCAAAGAGGAAAATATATAAAAGCCAGAGTGTGTTATCCTGAAATAAATTATTTTGAAAGAACGGATGAAAATTTCCGTAATAGAGTTCAACCTGAACATCATACAGGAACATCAATTTTAGAAACAATACCTTCGATTAACATGATAAAAAGTTTCCCTCTTGAATACATGCATTTAGTATGCCTTGGCGTAGTAAAAAAACTAATAAATATATGGCTCTTTGGACCTATTTCACATAGATTATCAAAAACCAACATACAATCTATTTCAAGTTATCTCATTGAAATAAAATCTTGTATTCCTCCTGATTTTGTAAGAAAAACCCGGTCTTTAAATGAAGTTGCACGCTGGAAAGCAACTGAATTTAGATTTTTTTTATTGTATTGTGGTCCAGTTGTTTTAAAAAATATCCTTTCATCTGACAAATACTTACATTTTATATCTTTACATATTGCTGTTAAAATTTTATTAATGCTAATTTATATACAAAGTGTTTAGAATATGCATGTTTATTATTAATATTTTTTGTGAAACAATTTAAAGTCAAATTAATACAATTGTCGCTCGTATATTGAAAACAAAGTGATAAATATAAGGCCAACTTATCGAGCTGAATATTCGAGATGTTCAGTCAACTACCATTTATTACATGTATAAATTATAAAACTACAGTCATTATATTAAAACTAACGCAAATTACAATCATTCTATAAACGTTTCGACCGCACGCGGTCTTCTTCAGTATAATTATTGAAATATAAATTCTTACAATTCACATAATATCGAAATTTAATTATAGTTATTCAGAATCAAGAGTTTTTAAGCAATTAACGCGTGTTTCAATCCGTCCTGTCCAACAATGTTCGCCTCGATATGATCTCTGATTTTGTTCAGATCTCGGATAGTTTCATCGTTAATATGCGAGAAATTAACCCGTTCCGTAGGCGCTGCGATTAATAAAAAATTACCGATCAACGTATGTCCAAATTATACGTTGTAGTGATTCTCTCCTTCCAAAAGCGTATGGATTACCTAAAATCCATAAGGAAAACTATCCAGTTAGAATCATAGTTTCATCGGTTGATACAGCTCTATACTCGCTGGCTTCGTTTTTACAAAACACCTTACGAACTAGCCTACCCAAAGCGAAAAGTCATATTAATAATAGTTTTGATTTGTACAGCATATTGTCTGGTAAAAAGATTGATGAGAATGATAGGATGTTTTCCTTGGATGTGGTGTCTTTGTTTACGAACGTTCCTCTGGATCTTGCGATTGACGGTATTAACGATAGATGGGATCACATTGGAATAAATACTAAAATACCGAAAAACGAATTTTTGGGGGGTATAAAATTCATATTGACTTCTACATATTTTACATTTGATGACATAATTTATAAACAGACGTTTGGGACCCCTATGGGGTCACCGTTATCACCAATTATTGCAGACCTGGTTATGCAAGATCTTGAGGATACAGTTCTCAAAGCGTTGAATTTGGAATGTTTGTTTTATTTTCGTTATGTGGATGACATAATAGTGGCCACCTCTATGACTAATATGACTCAGATTGTGAATAATTTTAACAACTATCATGAAAGACTTAAATTCACGGTCGAACAAGAGGTTAACCATAGCTTGAATTTCTTAGATTTATCACTTAAAATTATTAATAACAAAATATATATAGACTGGTATCAAAAAGAAACCTTCTCAGGAAGGACGTTATCATTTTATTCAAACCACCCATTATGCCACAAAATTGGAATAATATATAACCTTGTAGACAGATGTCTATTGCTATCACATCCACTATTTTTTAATAAAAATTTGGAGTTAATTATTAATATACTCAGAAGCAATGGTTACCCTCTTGATCTGATTTTTAACAAAATTAATCATCGGATAGAACACATCATATCTAAGGGGAGCATTATAGAGAGACAGGCCAACATAGAAAGAACAAAAAGTATAAGAAATGACTCGGTTAATAAAAAATTCTTTGTCATTCCGTATATAGATAGGATCTCAAAAATGATTGTTTCCTCGGTAAAAAATAAAAATTGTATGGTAGGGTATAGATGTCTCAACAAACTGGATAATATTATTAAGGGGTTATACCTACCTGCAAGGTCTGAAAAACACGTATTTTTGAGAATTTTTTTTTTAAATATTTGAAGTGCTTTGGAAAGGAACATTTATGTTTTCAAATATATATATTTCAAAGATTATTTAGTATTTTTTTTATTGCAAAATGTTGATAAATAAAAAAGATATGCTTAATCTTCCAGAAGCAGTTTTTTGAAAAGCGTTTTGCGGTGACCACTCTAACTTTGAACTGGTTTACCAGAAATCAAAAAACCCGAGAAATTTAGTTAATATATAAGATTATCTAGTGCCCGATCGTTCATTTTTTTGAAAAATTAATTTGCGACAAAATGGCGGCTGTTCAAATTTGAAGGTATGATTTTGCTACCAAAAATTCGCTCGTTTTTTTATTATTAAAAAAAAATACGCAACGAAAAAACAAAAGCCACGATCGGGCACTAGATTTTTTAGTATTAAAGATGTCTACCAAATTTTATTTTAATCGATGCAGCGGTTTTCGAGATATTTTGGTCACCGATTTTAAAAATGCTGTTTTGAGAAAAACGCATTTGAAGTTTCAAATTAAGTTCACAACCAAATAATATATTTATATATATATTTATATATATTTATATATATTATTTATTTATATATATTTTGGCTTTGTATAGAGACCGCTTTTGTCCGCGTCGCAGCTGCCGTTCGATACCTGAGACCCGTTTCTGTACCCTGCTTCTAAACAGCAGGATACGTTCACACCAGTATACCTTTAAACTCACATAACTTCGTTAATTTTTGTCGAATTGACTTGAAATTTGCAGGGAATATTTTTGAAAGTATGTACTTTAAGAAAATATCAAAATCCAAAAATCGATTTTTTTGAAGTTTGCAGGTAGGTATAACCCCTTAAAGCGCAGAAAGATAAAACTAAACATCCATGCAATTCGAATGTGGTTTATAAGATCAGTTGCAATAATTGTAATGCATCTTATGTAGGCCAAACAAAGAGGCAATTGCAGACGCGAATAAAAGAACATAAAAATAATATTAGGTTGGACTCAACGAAACATTCAGTAATTTCTGAACACATAATAAATGAACATCATACTTTTAATTGGGACAATGTTAAGATCATGGACAACGAAAATAATTATTATAAAAGACTCATTTCTGAGATGCTACATATCAAGGAACAAAAAAATGGACTAAATTTAAACAAAGATACTGAGTTACTTAGCGAGTCGTATTTTGATATTTTGGATATATTAGCGAACAATAAATAATAATAGGACAAATAGGACATTAACGAGTAAAACATAGATATTAGATCATATATAAACACGCACGCTCTCCGATCAAGTAGAGTTTAAAATGAGCTGTCTTTCTGTATTGTTGGTTTGTTATGTGTCATCCTTAATAACTGTTAATAAGTAGCAAAATTGTCAAGAAGAACGATGATAGGTAAGCATACTACCAATTGTAGGGGATACATATTATAATTTGGACATACGTTGATCGGTAATTTTTTATTAATCGCAGCGCCTACGGAACGGGTTAATTTCTCGCATATTAACGATGAAACTATCCGAGATCTGAACAAAATCAGAGATCATATCGAGGCGAACATTGTTGGACAGGACGGATTGAAACACGCGTTAATTGCTCAAAAACTCTTGATTCTGAATAACTATAATTAAATTTCGATATTATGTGAATTGTAAGAATTTATATTTCAATAATTATACTGAAGAAGACCGCGTGCGGTCGAAACGTTTATAGAATGATTGTAATTTGCGTTAGTTTTAATATAATGACTGTAGTTTTATAATTTATACATGTAATAAATGGTAGTTGACTGAACATCTCGAATATTCAGCTCGATAAGTTGGCCTTATATTTATCACTTTGAATTTAAAGTCATTTATGGAGCAGAATACACTTCACACAATGTACATGGATTAATTCATGTTGTTGATAATTGCAAAGTTTTTGGACCTTTAGATCTTTACAGTGCATTTCCTTTTGAAAATTACATGCAATATCTAAAACGATTAGTTAGAAAATCTCATTATCCATTAGCACAACTTGTAAAGCGTATTCATGAGTTACAAAATATATTGATAACTAAACTGTTAAAAAAAATAAAATTGCAAATGGTACTAGAACATCATGAAAGTCCTTTATCTATGACACATTTTTCTGTTCAATTTAAAAAATTGATTATAAATAATGTGTCGTTTAGTACACGTTTTGGAGATAATTGCTGTTATTTAAAAGATAAGAGTATTATGTTGATAGAAAATTTTGCTATAAAAGATAATAAGTACTACTTAATTGGGAATAGTATATTGTGTATCAAGTGCGGAAAGTTGACAATTGGTCACAAGTGCGGGGGATGAACGCACGAGCCGAAGGCGAGTGCGACCACCCCACACGAGTGAACAATTGTCAATCCGCACTTGATACACATACTATTTTGTATTGCAAGTGCAGGCAAAGTGGCTGTTTCGGCGCGTTTTCTGTGCGCGAGGCGGCCGATCGTACGCCGCCATCTTGCCGCGGCACGGTGGGGGAATAGCCGGTTTCAATACATTTCCTACGGCTTGAGCCGTATACAATGACTTTTAACGCGGCTCAACCGTAGATAATGGCTTTGAAACCGACTTATTCACTCACCGTGTCGCCGCTAGATGGCGGCGGGGGAAATCGGCCGCTTTCGGCACAGAAAACATGCACCGAAAGTGCCACATTGCCTGCACGTGTAATACAAAAAATTTATTAATATAACAAGTTTTATTTCTGAAGCATTTCAATCTTCAAATTTTGATATATTTTCAGTACATAAACTCGGAGAATTATCTATGTCACTAGTGGAAGATATTTCCAACAAAATGATAATTTTCCCATATAATAATACTTATGTTGTGTTTCCTCTCCTTCATACATTATGTTAATAATATAAATGTGTAAATGTATATATATATGTAATTATATGTATATATCTTATGTAAATACGATATTGAGAAGAAATCTATATTAAATATTATATAAGTAGTTATAGTAAATTAAGTATTATTAAGTGTGTTGCATGTTAAGCTTTGTTAACCAAATGAGAATAAAAAGAGTTTTGTAATTATTTCGACTTTAGACTAACAATAAGAATATAAGATATATAGTTGCCCAATGGAGTGGATAGTAGTACATTTTATAGAAGAAAATTTAGTCGAAGCTGTACCGGTCGCATGGGTGCATGATGATATGTGTTATTGGCCACCATACACTGGCAAAAAATTAATTCATTCTGTCGCAGTATGTGAAAAACCAGTATTCGGTGTATGGCCATTATTTAAAATTCGTGTTAGAAATTAAATTTTCGCGCGTCTCAGGTGTCTCGTTTTTCGTAACCAGACCTGACGCAAGCGCACACATAATATTTGATACAGATAGCGTGCGTGCTATCCTTTGTCTCTTAGCTAAAAAGTTCAGTACCAATAAAGCCATGCTAACGTATACCACGTTTCTCGTGCATACTTATTTAGTTTTTCTTTTCAACCTGATTCCTTGAAGCTTCTCAACAGGTTATGGGCCCAGATACCCTAGCTCTGTGAGGAATCTCGTTAAAAGAGAGTCGGTTACGAAAAAGCGGGCACGCGAACAAAGACTTTCGTTTCGCGAGACACGAACGTGATCGTTTTTTGGTCCAAGCGTGAAGTTACGGGTACGGGGCACGCGAGCGATTTTGAGCCTCAAAGATGTCCGAAGAAATGTCGACAAGGAGTGTTACAAAGTTCGACAGTACAAACTTCCAAGCGTGGAAGTTCCAAATGAACACGCTGTTCATGGCGCACGGGATCGAGGACGTGGTCTCCGGCGAGAGGAACATACCGGCGGAAGCCTCAGCTGCCGAAAGAAAGAAATGGGTGAAGGAGAATGCAAAGGCAATGCACTTCATCTCAACAGCAATGGAGAAAATTTACCTAGAGAGCCTGCTAACCTGCACCTCAGCAAAGGAGATGTGGGACAAACTAAGCAGCATACATGAGCAAAAATCTGCGTCGAATAAACTCTTACTTATGCAGAAATTCCATGAGTATAGAATGAGCATGAACGACTCGGTCGTTCAGCACGTGGCACATGTGCAGAATATGGCGACGCAGCTGAAAGACGTTGGTGAAAATGTGTCCAACGTGGCCGTGATGGCAAAAATCCTGGGAAGCCTACCGGCGCGGTACAATGCACTCCAGACAGCTTGGGACAGCGTTCCGAATGAAAATCAGACGCTGGGAAACCTGCTCGAACAACTCATCAAGAAAGAAAACAGGCACAAAAACGACGAGAATGTCGCAAGTGCACTTGTCGCAGTGACTGTTAGCGGAAAGAAGAAAGTGACCGCGAGTGCGAAGAAAATCCAAGAAAATGACAAAACCGTTGACAAAGTCGTGGAGTGCTTCTACTGTAAGAAAAAAAGGCATTATGCCTGCAATTGTCCCAAGAAAATGCGAGACAACAGTGAAAAGAAAAATAACGACAAAACAAAGGATTGTGCGTTCGTTGCGACTTCCGGTCCACGAGGCGGCAGGCAACAAGTTCCTGTGAGAACAGCACCATCGGACGCGGATGTCGTGCGGCTCTTGACAGCTGATACAAGTGAAGTGTGGATTACCGACAGTGGCGCGTCGCGACATATAACGTACCGACGGGGCTGGTACAGCGAATATTACCCTAGCAGTGGACTGACGATCTCGCTCGGTGATAACGAAGTGTGCGATGTTGTCGGTACCGGCACAATTATCGTTGAAAAGCTCGTCAACGGCAAGTGGTGCGAAGCGCGTATAGAAAATGTCCTGCACGTTCCTAAAATAAAGAAAAATTTATTCTCGGTCGGGGTGTGCACCACAAAAGGTTTCGACGTTTCCTTCAAAGGACGAAACGTAACATTTGAGCGAGATGGAGAAATCGTTGCAAGTGGCGTGAAACAAGAGAACAAAATATACAGAATGTTCTTTAAAGTAAAAGGCACACGTGGCAGTTGTGAAGCAAACATGTCAACGATTAGTTTACGCGTGTGGCATGAACGCATGGGACATGTCAACTCTCGAGTGTTTAAGGACATGATAAAGAGGGGTGTGATTCGTGGAGTAAAGCTATCTGACGTAGACGACTTCTTTTGCAATACATGCCCTCTCGGAAAATCACACCGGCTAGCGTTTAAACGGGAAGAGACAAAGAGAAGCACACAACCTGGCGAAGTAATACACTCGGATGTCTGTGGGCCAATGTCGGTCGAGTCCCCAGGGAGCTCAAGATACTTCGTCACATTTAAGGATGATGCGTCAGGATTTCGCTACGCCTATTTTATTAAACACAAGTCAGAAGTTGTCGCCCGATTCAAAGAATTTGAGACCCTCGTCGCCAACAAATTTGGACGACCAATAAAGACGCTGCGCTCTGACAACGGGCGTGAGTATTCTAATCATGAAATCAAACAATATCTTGCTGCTCGGGGAATCATCTTTGAGACCACCGCACCTTATACTCCACAACAGAACGGGAAGTCGGAACGCGACAACAGGACCATTGTTGAAAGTGCGCGCACAATGATCCAAGCCAAGAATCTGCCGCTCTCACTGTGGGCTGAAGCGGTCGGTACAGCAGTTTACGTGCTGAATAGAACTGTATCCAGCACAAGCAACAGTAAAACACCGTATAAAATATGGATGGGCAGGACACCAAACTTGTCTCATCTCCGAGTGTTTGGCTCCGAGGCTTACATGCATATAGATAAACAGTTTTGGAAGAAATTTGACCCAAAGGCGAAAAAATTGCTCATGGTCGGATATCAAGGCGATTCGCCCAATTATCGTCTGTATGATACAAGTACGAGGCGAGTCTCAGTGTCAGGAGATGTGATCTTCAAAGAAGGATCGTTCATGAAGCCGATGACAACGAGAGAAGAAGACATCGAGGAGTACACGTTTCCTGTCAATGAAGAAGAGGACATCGAGGACGTCCAAGAAGAAGAAGTTGACGAACCGAATCCTGGTGAAGAAATACAAGCAGTACCACAAGCAGGGCCACAAGTGGCGGCACAAGTCAATGCCAGACAGAGCAATACGTCTCCGAGACAACTCCGAGACAGAAGTGTACTCAAGACGCCGAAAAGGTATCAAATTGATATTGATATTGCCGAAACTAATCCACCCAGTTCGTTTCAGGAGGCAATGAACAGTCCAGAGGTCGAAGAGTGGAGCAAGGCTGTCGATGAAGAGCTCGAGGCACACAAAAGAAACGAAACGTGGACAATCGTGCCGAGGAAGCACGATCGAAAACCCATAGATTCTAAGTGGGTGTTCAAGACGCTACAAGACACGTCAGGGAAGACATCGACACAAAGCTCGACTCTGCGCTCGAGGATTCCTGCAGAAAGAGGGTCTGGATTACACGGAAACATTCTCCCCGGTCGTGAGATACGACTCGCTACGAGTCCTGCTTGCCATGGTGGCAGAAAAGGACATGGAGCTCATGCAGTTTGACGTGCGAACTGCGTTTCTCTATGGCAAACTCAGTGAAGATATCTACATGGAGATCCCTCAGGGTTTCAAGGTCGAAAACGGAAAAGGTCGTGACTATGTATGTATATTGAATAAGTCATTATACGGTCTCAAGCAGGCACCTCGGTGTTGGAACAAGCGATTCTGCAGTTTTCTTAAAAAATTCGACTTTCAAGAGTGCAGGGCCGATAAATGCATCTTCCAGGGTCGTGTTGAGGACAACGAAGTATATTTAGCGTTGTTTGTGGACGACGGGTTAATTGCAGTAAAATCGCGTCGTGTGTTAGAGCCAATAATTAAAATTTTGCAAAGCGTGTTCGAAATCACCCTAGGTGATGGTCATATCTTTGTCGGGATACAAATAGAAAGAGATAGAGAAAATAAAACTCTTTTCATTCACCAAGGGTCCTATACTCGTCGTATAATCGACAAGTTTAAAATGAGCGATGCAAAAGCAATGGGTGTGCCGGCCGATCCTCATACCATATTAACTAAAAACGAATCGGTCGAAGAGAATGCTATGATAGTGCCATATCGAGAGGCAGTAGGTTCCCTCATGTTTCTCACGGTAGTTTCACGGCCAGACATCGCGTACTTTGTGAACTCGATGAGCAAATATGTAAGTAAGTACAACGAAAGCCACTGGCAAGCCGTTAAACGCATCTTTCGTTACCTTGTCGGGACCGTCGAGATCGGGATATTGTACACAAACGGCAGGAGCAAATTTGAACTCGTCGGATTTTGCGACTCCGATTTTGCAAGTGATGTAGACACTCGGCGATCAACCACGGGTTATGCGTTCTGTCTTGCAGGCGGCATTGTAACGTGGTCGTGCCAACGTCAGAAACTTGTGACGTTGAGCACCACGGAAGCCGAGTACGTGGCGGCAGCAGCGGCTGCAAAAGAAGCCATATGGCTTCGAAAACTGGCGAGTGATTTAGGATTCTTATCCGAGAGTGCAACAGTATTAGCTATTGATAATCAAAGTACAATTCGATTAATCAAAAACGCGGAGTTCCACAAACGCACTAAACATATAGATATTAAGTATCATTATATTAGAGAGATGGTAAAAAACGGTGATATCTCAGTGCAATATGTACCAACGAATCTGCAACGTGCAGATATATTCACCAAAGCACTGCCAAAGAATCAATTTGATAATCTATGTTCATGTTTGGGGCTGATCAATGCTGTTACGCACTCAAACGGCGGGAGTGTTAGAAATTAAGTTTTCGCGCGTCTCAGGTGTCTCGTTTTTCGTAACCAGACCTGACGCAAGCGCACACATAATATTTGATACAGATAGCGTGCGTGCTATCCTTTGTCTCTTAGCTAAAAAGTTCAGTACCAATAAAGCCATGCTAACGTATACCACGTTTCTCGTGCATACTTATTCAGTTTTTCTTTTCAACCTGATTTCTTGAAGCTCCTCAACAATTCGAAAAGTGGGAAGTGAACGTACCTATAGTAAGTGATATTTAAAGAATTAATTTATTATAAAACATTTAGTTGTCATATTTATTTTTGTTTTATAAGTAATTATTACGCATACTATATATTGCATTCTTTCGTTATAGATGATTTAGTAAAAGCAAGAGCAAAGACGTGTACAGCAGAAGACACATCAGATTTGACATCAGATCCTGAAAGAAAAAGAATTCGGAAAAAGAAAAAATATCTTTATGATACAAACGAATCACAAAGTTTATCAACTAATGAAAGTTCATCGGATGATGAAATTTCAAATTCAGCAGATTTTCCTACTCTACCTGATTCTGATAACACAAGTAAGTTTTCAAAATCCATGTAAAAAATATTTTACACACACATCTCATTAGACATCCTGTGTGTACGCAATGTACACACGCATACACACAGAGTGTTCGATAAAGGAATAGCACACTACTCGTGCAGTAAAAAACATGGATTAAATTGACTAGAAAAATATTTTGCAATTTTTGCAATAATTAACAAGAAATTAATTTATGTAAAGATCTGCGAATGAATGTATACATTTTAATTATTACAAACATTACAAAATTTTACAAAACTTTTTGATTAATTTTAGTCCTTTCTATCTGCTCATGAAAGATGTAATGCGTGTTATGAGACACTCATAAATATTTTTAAAAAATAAAATAAAATAATTTTGTTTTAGAAAAAGACGTCAATAAACGCATGAATCCAGGACCTTCATGTAAAATAATAAATAAAGTACAAGAAATAGATTTTGATATTAATCTCGAGGAACAAATAAATAAGACACAAAAAAAATCTCTCATCAGTACAAGTAAAGCACAAAATGTATCATTTACTGAAATTTCATTGAACAATGAAGATGGATGTTCGATACACTTTCCTGTTATATTTGATCGTACAGGTATACTTTTTCAATTCTGAATTAAAAAAAAACATTTTATAAATAAATAAATTAATATATATATATATATATATATATATATATATATATATATTAGGGTGTGTCATTTTAGAGCAACATTTTTTTTCTTGCTCCCACCTGAAAAACTTTTAGGGTATAATTAATAAAAAATCCTCGCAAAAGCGCAGCTTTGTACCTCAACATTTAGAGGTCGCGCAATATGCTTTCATTTTATTTATTTTTCCATTTAATTAACATAAAAAAGTTTTAATTTTTGTAAAATTGGTATATCTCAGCCGGATTATACGTTAAAATTATTTTACATACATGGTTTTGTAGGGAATTAAATTGCCTACAAAAAATGTACTTTGATCAAAATTTGTAAATCCAACGGTTTACCCGTTATACTCGTTAATCTTCCAATTCAGTTAAACGAATGTAACGGATAAGCCGTTGAATTTACAAGTTTTGATCATATTACATTTTTTGTAGGGAATTCAATTTCCTACAAAACCATGTATTTAAAATAATTTTAACGTATAATCCGGCTGAGATATACCAGTTTTGCAAAATATTAAAACTTTCCCATGTTAATTAAATGGAAAAATAAAAGCATATTGCGCGACCTCTAAATGTTGACGTACAAAGCTGCGCTTTCGCGAGGATTTTTTATTAATTATATCATAAAAGTTTTTCGGGTAGGAGCAAGAAAAAAAATGTTGCTCTAAAATGACACCCTAAAATATATATATATATATATATATATATATATATATATTAGAAACATATATATTAAATATATCTACATTATATATACCTTTTGGTGTATGTGGTCTCTCATATTTCTTCCTATGTCTTGAGCATTTATTTTTTCGCTTCTGTAACTCTGTTTTAGACAAAGATAGACTCTTGTAATACTAGAAATTATATATAAAAATAAATATTATAAAGAGATTTATAATATATATAAAAAAATGTATAAAGTAAGAGGGAACTATTTAGATTTTATTATGTAATATTAATATTTACTTTTTCACATTCCCAACAATCCCAACCATTTAACGTTGATCTCTGAGCTTTGGATCGCATGTTAATATTAATCTACTCGTTAATGTTCTTCTTTTTCTTTTGCAATCTGTAAATATAAGATACTTCAATGAGATATTTATGTAACAGAAATTTACATTATTACCAAATATTAAATACCATAAATAAATATTCACACATATCATACCTAGCCAGTGATGCAGTAGGTGGCTTGTTTTCTATATTGTTATCTAAATCTATTGAATTTGTTTTAACATTTTTGTTTACTGCATGCTTTTTCTCGTGACTTTTTAATCCTTTCTTCGATTCTTTTATCAGTCGTGGAAATAAAAGGCTCGGACTAATCACATCATCACGTTTATTATCTTGCACTGCAGTCTGTATCTCGTTCTAAAAAAAATATTAAACAAAATATTAGTAAAACAATCATGTGTATCCTCCAGTAAAAGAAAATTTCTCATAGGGAGAAAGAGATAACCTTTGAATTAGTGCAGCCTAGAGTTAAGGTAGTGCAGGAATAAAAAGCAGATCCTAAGATCTAATAATAAGTAATAATTTTATAAATATACCTTTTTCTTTATGTGCATTTTTTAGTCGTTTATTCCTCTTGTGGCAAGATGTAACTATACTATCAATTACTTGACTTTCCACTTAAAACTGCGACGTAACTAATGTAAAACGTACTTTATGCCGCGGCCGTCTTGCGCCTTGTCGTATAAAATAGAAACACGCCTTAAACGTAGATAAAACGGCCAGTGATGCCATACTTAGGAGAGGCAACAGCACGCACACACAAGCGCGATCGTCGTATGTGTAATACACGTATGACGATCGCACTTGTGTGCGCGTATACTGTTGCCTCTCGGCCTCTCCCGAGTGGCATCACTGAAAACGGCGCTCGAGTGCTTGTAAGCAACACGTTCTGTACGACGCACACGGCACACGTGCTTGAATTGATCGAAGGGCGATTTATATCTGGCAGAAGCGAGAAAACGAAAAATTTTCAAAAAATATAGAGGAAAGGAGAAACCACACACACACAAATCTTCGGCGGTATAGTGTTCATTATCGAGCCTGAAAAGTTCGTTCGCGCGTGCTGTGTTTATAACCTGCCATGGGCGGATCGAATTTCCGAAGCGGAGGATACAATAGCTGCTTTTAAGAATATACAGGTAATGTAAGTAAATGACACATATATATTGTTACGTCCCTGGTTTACATCCCCTGAGCACCTTCATCCCTTTTCATCTCCTAGGAGGGTTGTTTATAGACAACCGGCGTTCAAATGTTTTGGGGCGCCATGATTAGATTTGGTCTAGCTGTCGCACCGAGCGGACGCTTACGAGACCGATGGGCATTTTGGCCTATTATATATTGTATTTCTTTGCTTTATTGTATTGGGTCGTTTCATTAAAACTCCTTTCCTCATTACGAGAATTTATTCATTCCGGACGCGAGTGAGAGTGTGAGTGATATCTTTTTGTGAGACAGCGCAAGAGACGTCGCGAGGACGTAATAGGGGGCTCGTCCGGGATCGAACGAACAACGAGCTACGAAAAATAATTAGGAAAATGACCACCCAACATTCGCCCAGACTAACTCGTTCACAAGCTCCGCTGCGAACACCATCGAATACGGAGACTCTTTCGGAGGAAAATGTGCTGCAAACTGCGCTCCGGGAAATCAGAGAGCTGCGAGAACAACGAGAACAGGAGCGCACGCAATTCGAAGCTTTGCTGCGACAACGCGACGAGGAGCTGCGCCGGCTAGAGCAGAGAATCGCCTCGCGGAATGAAAACGAGCTAAGTCCTCCCAATAATATCGCTTGTAACTCCGATAATAGAGCTTGTGGAGATATTAGTAGTGATCTTCGCGCGAGAATCAGTTTTAAAGTAAAACCCGATACATTTGACGGGAAAGTTCCGCTGCGGGAGTTTCTCTCCCAATTTCTTTTGGTCGCGCGCGCGAATAATTGGGACGAATCCGCGAAGACCGTTGCTTTAGCCGCGAATTTAAGAGGAAAAGCGCGAACTGTGTTAGAAAATATAGAAAATTTAGATAACCTCAGTTTTACTGAATTAAAATCAAAATTAGAATTACTTTTTGGGGAGGGAAATCTTACTCAAAACTATTATTCTTTATTCACGAATCGGAAACAAAAATTCGGGGAGGATCTCGCTTCTTTTGGTGCCGAATTAGAAAGATTGTCGCGACTCGCATATCCCGAATGTCCTTACGCGATGAGGGATAAAATCGCGTGTGCGCAATTTATCTCTGCTCTCTATGACGGTTTCTTGAGGAGGACCCTTCAATTAGAGGGGATAACCTCTTTAAATTTGGCCGTTGAGAGGGCAAAGATTATAAAAACTATTCAAGGGGAAAATTTTGAAAGAAAGAAGGAAAATTTCGGAAAATTTAACAGCGCGAATTTCCATAAGGTGGAGAGGAACGACGCGCGAAAGGATTTTGATAAAAAATACGGGAACGATAATAAGAACCATGAAAATAGCGCGCGAAAATCTGATCATGAAAATAGAAATCCTTCGAGAGGGGGATGGTGAAGAAACAATTTTTCCTCAAAGGGCAAAGAATGTTGGACGTGTGGTAAAACGGGACATTTTCGATTTGAGTGTCCTGAGGAGAAGGGAAACGCGGTTTAGTTGAGCTGTGCGGGGGGAGCTCGACTTTTTCCGAAAAAGCCCCGATATCGAATCGATTTGTAGATTTTAGTGTTGGTAGAATTAGAGAAAATGATTTTTGTTATCTCGGAAAGATTAACGGTAAAAAATGTTCTTTGAAAATAGACACGGGCTCTGATGTTTCACTTGTAAATAAAAAATTGTTCAATAAGGATGTAGAAAAGATTCAAATTGAAGATTGTAATTTGAAATATCCTACAGGAGAAAAAGTTTTAATTAATTTTCTAGTAGAAGTTAGAGTAGAGATTGGAAGATATTGTGTTTCTATTCCTATGTTTGTCGCCGCCATAAATGATAATTGTATTTTGGGAACAGACTTTCTTAAAAAGATTAATTTACAAAATATTTTTGATAATGAATTTAATGAATTAGAGTCAAAAGAAAATAAAACTTTTAATTGTTCTAGAATTGAAAACTCTTGTAAAGTTCCAACTATTTTAAAAAATCTTTTTGAAAATAATTCTTTGAATTTGAAAGAAACAGAGAAAGAAACTTTTGCAAACTTTTTAAATGATTTCTCTGATGTATTTTCTGAAAACATTGTGGCTGGCAACTGTAGTGTTGTAGAACATGTTATTAACATAAAAGACTCTCTCCCCATTAAGCAGGCACCTCGTCGAATTCCCATTCATTTAAGGAAGGAAGTAGATAAAATTATTGAGAACATGAAAGAACAAGGAGTTATAGAGGAATGACGAAGTCCATGGATCTCTCCGGCCGTTATGGTAAAAAAGAAAGACGGCAGTATAAGATTTTGCATCGATTATCGAAAATTGAATAATGAGACGGTAAAAGATTCATATCCTCTTCCCAGGATTGACGATATTTTAGATCAACTCTCAGAATCTCCGAAGAAGAGAAATTTCACTCGAGGGAGAGGTTTCGATTAAAGGAGTGTTTGCGATTCTGTTTTGGGGAGAAACGGAGTTTTCTGGATATGGCGGAGAGGTCGATTTTCGAACTGAGCTTTCCAGGAAGAAGGGTTTTCGTCTTCAGTTCATTCTAAGAAGACTGCCTCTCTCGCGGTTTTTGATCCGTGGTTTTCCCGCGGGACTTCGGGCAAATGCCGAGGCAGGGACTTGGGGAGTCCATAAGGGACGATGGGTCCACGGAAGTTACCCCCCCCCCCTTGTCTGAAATTCTTCACGAGGTCGCAGGAAAATCAGGACGTGGAAAACAAAACATCGGAGGTCGATTGGGTTTGAGTTGGCGAATCACCCGGTAACCTGTGGCAGCAGCCCGGGGTAGGGCAGGATGATTCGTTAGAGCCCTGGAGTCGACGTTGGACTGTCGGTCGATTGGAACCAGAATGACGAAGTCGCTTGGTAACCTGTGGCAGCAGCCCAGGGTAGAGCAGGAAGGCTCGTCGGTGCCCTGGAGTCGACGATAACTTGTGTGGATGTGCGACGGGATCCAGAATGGCGGATTGTTCGGTAACCTGTGGCAGGAGCCCAGGGTAGAACAGGAAAATTCGTCTGAGTCCTGAGGTCGGCATCGGAATGCAGAGTTATTGGACAGCGTTGGATAGCCCCCTGTTCCTGATTGTCGGGACGACAATCTTGAAGAAGGGGGGCAGTGTTACGTCCCTGGTTTACATCCCCTGAGCACCTTCATCCCTTTCCATCTCCTAGGAGGGTTGTTTATAGACAACCGGCGTTCAAATGTTTTGGGGCGCCATGATTAGATTTGATCTAGCTGTCGCACCGAGCGGACGCTTACGAGACCGATGGGCATTTTGGCCTATTATATATTGTATTTCTTTGCTTTATTGTATTGGGTCGTTTCATTAAAACTCCTTTCCTCATTACGAGAATTTATTCATTCCGGACGCGAGTGAGAGTGTGAGTGATATCTTTTTGTGAGACAGCGCAAGAGACGTCGCGAGGACGTAACAATATTATTCAATATTATATTTATCAAATAATAGATAATGTACGTGTTCATATTGCTTGAACTTCTGTTTTGCTGTAGCCAGTGTATGAATAACCTCACAAAAATAGTAGTAAAATTCACATTTTTGTCACGTGGGTTTTATATAAAAATTCGTAGAATCCACGTGACAATAATGTGGATTTGACGAATTGTTTTTGTAGAAAATAAAATAAAATGCATCTGCACTTAACCTTTATTCTTGGCATTGGCTGTATAAGATTACTATTTCAGAAGCTATCTTTTCATTTTATACTATAAAAAAAAAGATAAACTCTGAATTAATACAGCCTAGTGAAGCTAGTGCAGGAATAAAAAATAAACCCAAAGAATCTAGATGCTAGAAGTGCAAGCAATGCGAGTAAACTGAATATTGTATATGCTAATTGTGTATTTTTTATAATTGTAGATATATGTGAAATAAGCGTGTCAAGAGTGTATCAGAAATTGTGTATCAGAAACTATTAGAAGAGATTTACTGTACGATGTCGCAGTAAGTTATTTACATTGTTGCTTTTATTGCTATACGAGCTACACTAGATTGCATTAGTTAACATAAGCTCTGCTGTTTTTTATTGCTGTGCTGAATGCACTTTGATAGGCAAGACTAGATTATCTTTTTCTCTTTATATTGAAAAGAGAAAGATAAACTCTGAACTAATAGTCCAGCCAGTGCAACAATAAAAATGATTTGTGATGAACAAATAATAAACTTTTTTTGAGTTTGAAATATATATAACTTAACAATTTCAAACAATTTAAATAAAATGACTGTTAATTTAACTTTAAATTATTTGTTTTAATTTTTATTGTATATTGTAACGCCAAATTTTTAAACAGCTACTGCAGATATATGTTTTTGTACGCATATATATGTGTGTGTTATTAAAAAATATATATAAATATATTATATATATATAACCATGTCTATAGAAATATATGTTTATAGTAAAAGCTGTTTAAAAATTTGATGTTACAATAAAATAAAAATCAAAACAAATAATTTAAAGTTAAGTTAACAGTCATTTTATTTACATTGTTTGAATACTGATTATTTATAACAGATTTCTGTATTTTTTGACATAGAAAATTTAGAGTTCATATTTTTTTTTACATATTAATAATTTCTTTATTAGCTTCTTTAAAAAGACAGAAATTTATTACGTTACTATTTACATTTATAGAAGTTTATAGTTTTTTTATAAAAATTTATTATAGTCTTTTTTAGCATAAAACACGTAGGATAAAGAAATTAATTCTATGTGTAGCTTTTTTCCTTAAAAAGTTAATATTTACGTATTTTATGTAATTCTATATACTTGAAAGGTAAAACAAAAGCATATATCGTTATTATATTCCTTTGTTATATATATTTTATGAATTTTACTAACACTTCTAAAATTTTTATAACAAAAAATATGATAATAATGTATGTTTTACTTTATGTGCTTTAATTCAGTATAATCAGTATAATTTAATGCATAAAAATTTAAAACAATTATTTAAAATAATTAATTTAGAAACAATTTTAAAATATTTGCTGAATAAGGCTAGATTGTAATAATTACATGTAATAAGTCATTTTATATCTGTTTTGTATAATAGATCTGGATTTAATATAAAAATGAAAAATTTTTAATTGGAAGCTGGCCAGTCGCGTTACTATAAGCCTCTTCATATGGTATCGAGAAGGCAACAAAGATTAAGATTAGCTCGTCGAAAACAAATAATAAAAAAAACAAAATCACTTTTGATAGAGAATGATTGTTCTGAAAATATCTATGCTAAAAATAAAGTTCAACATTTTAATGACTGCAACGTAAATCATCTTGTACAAGACACTCATTTTAATTCAATTGTGCAACTTTCTACAAATGAACAATCTTCTCATTTATATACAGACAATATAGACGGGGTTAAAGTTAGAAATACTTGTAATACGGTAATATTTCAGAAGAATTTAGCAGCTGTTCTAGTTGACGCAAATCATGTTCTCGGCAATCGTATTTTAAAACTTCTAAGAACTCATAATTGCTTTACATTTTTACCTGCAGATATTAGATCATTACTTTTGACGCCACGGCACTCCTCAATTTTATATAAACTTGAGCCAGGAGAATATTTACATATTGGGGTAAAAAAATGTTTAGCCCAAATTCTTGAAGAAACACATTTTTTATCAATTCCCGAAGTTCTCGAAATTGACATTAGTACGGATGGAGCACAATTATATAGAAATGGAAAACATGATATTTGGCCAATTCAATGCAAAATTGTTAATATTCCAAAATCTATTCCAAAAACTATAGGAGTGTATAAAGATTCACAAAAACCTAAGAGTGCAGAAGAGTTTTTCCAATATTGTAACTCAGATTTTCATGAAATTTTTAATGAAGGTGGTATCATTTTTAAAGATAAAAAGTTCTCAATAAAACTGCGATGTTTTATCGGAGATGCACCAGCTAGAGCATTTATTTTAGGACATAAGAGTCACCGTTCTTTTAATCCATGCTCAAAATGTACAATTAACGGATTTAGTATTGGAAGATGTACGGTATTGAGAGGAATTAAGCATAGGCAACGTATACATGAAGAGTATAGACAACAAATTGATGAGGAACATCACAAATGTTCAAGTCCATTATCTCATTTACCTTTTGATATATTTAAAGATGTTGTCTTCGAATATATGCATTTGTGTTGCCTGGGAGTAATGAAAAAATTAATTTTGACATGGACATGCGGGAATTATACAAAAAACACTAAATTATCAGTAATTCAAATCCAAATTATTTCAAACCAATTGAAAGTTTTATCAAAATACTGTCCACGAGAATTTGCATGCCATGTTGAATCGCTTATTAACTGTGATCAATTTAAAGCCACTCAGTGGCGTCAAATTATGTTATATATTGGAATAGTATGTTTTAAAGGAATTATTAAGAATTACGTATATGATCATTTTTTACTTTTTCATTACTCCATGCGCATTCTTGTTTCGTCTGTATATAATACAAATAAAAATCTAGTTTTTTCTGAAATGGCTACCGAAAAATTTGTGTTACTCTGTGAACACATTTATGGCTTAACTTTTTTGTCATATAATATACACGGAATTCTCCATTTGGTCGAAGATGTACTCCGATTTGGCCCTTTAGACAGTTATTCAGCATTTCCATACGAAAACAGCATGGCTTTTTTCAGAAAAATGTGTAGAAAACCACATCTTTCCTTGCAGCAAATTGCTGCAAGACATGCAGAGAAAGAGCAGTGCAAAAAGAAATTTATTGTACAGAATAATTGTATGAAAGTGTGGAAAAAACACGAGGAAGGTCCATTACCTTTTGCTGACGCTGATTCTAGAATATATGATCAATATAAATTTTTGAAAACTCCGGATATGATAATTGGTGTTTGTGCACGCAATGATTGTTGCATTTTATCAGATTCAAGTATATGTTGCGTAAAAAATATTTTGCATTATAAAAATGATTATTTTATTGTTGTTAAAAAATTTCAGCAAGTAGATTTTTTCAATATTGGCATTAGTTCATCTTTTGTCGGTATTTATAAATGCTCTGAATTAACTTATAATTATGATATTATCTTATTACAAGATGTAAAAGCAAAATGTTTTAGAATGCCTCATTTTACTTGTCTCCCTAGTAATTAATTAATGCAAGATAAAATAGTACAAGATGAATTTATCGTTGCAGTAATGCAATAATAATGAATAAAACAATCTATTTTTTTATATTATTATTAATAATATTAATAATTTATTAATATACTAGAAAATATGTATATTAAAAATATGCTCTCTATAATATAATTATATATATGTAAATAATAATAAATTTGTGTACCTATCGAAAGTGATCATAAACTTTTGCCTTAAAGAATTGTTAGATATGACCTACTATATCTCATAAATCATCTTAAAATATCTGCAGGTTTGTTATACATACTTGTTACTTTATGCTAATTATCGCAATAACATTCTTATTATTCTTATCTTTTAGATCCACACGATTTTCAAAAAGGTCTTTGAAAAAGCCACCTCGATATAGAACTACTTCGAGCGAAGAGGAAGTAAGAGCTAAAAAGACTAAGCGTATTAATGAAGAAACAGTGAAGAACAAAGTTTCATCTGTTATGCAGAATATCCGTACTACGTTTCAAAATGTTTCAAATAATACTGAAGAAAACACAGTATGCAATTTTGCACAAGCTATGCACCGAAAAACTGTTAATAACTTTCATTCAGTTAATGCGAATAATACAAGTATTCCGTCACGACAATTCAGCATTAATAGAAATAGTTCTCAACGTAAAATCCTGCAAGAATCAAACATTATAACAGAAAACATTAGACAACCAGCTGTTCAGCTAGGTAATATTCAAAATTTAAGAAATGATAATAGACAGCTCTTAAACAATGTACAACCACGTCGTCAGCAATCTTCTCAAAATATTACATTCAACAATCCATCAGAAGACTCAAATCATACACAAGAGGTGGAAAATACAGTATCAGTTGAACCATTTCAAGAGGAAAACAATGCACCATTACTGAGACAAGGAAATGATGTACAAATTGAAATACTTCGCGACATACAGCAGAAAATACAGTACGTTATATATATTTTTATTATTAATTATTAACAAGTAGATAATAATTCTGATTTAAATGATATATATTTATTTTTTCTGATAGTTTGTAATAGTTTATGAAGGTTTTCAAAAATTACAAGTTTTTTTTTAAGAAAAGATTTATATCTTGATTTTTAAACTTGACATGATATATTATTAATTATAATTTATTAATTTCAGAGGAATAAATAGGCGATTGGATTTGCTAGAAGAAAAAATCGATGGCAATATTATAAATGCAATGCCCATGAAACCGCGAATCCTCCCATTTTCAAGTATAGATGCGATAAAAAGGTTCACAAAGGAAGACAGGGTTCTTTACAATGAAGTCGTAAGTTAAATTAATATTTTACAATTTTACACACACGCACATACATGCACACATATACAATATATGCATTAGGGTGGAGCGTTTTTAAGTTATTTTCGAAATTGCGAATGCCAGGGTGTGGAATGAATGCTTTTTTAGAATAATATAAAGTCCACAAAAGCTCAGTTGTCATGTGCGACTTCATTGTTAGCTTCCTAGATAAAAAAAAGTTTTTGTAAAATAATGCTTTTGAATGTTATTAAATCAATAAATTAGGATTTAAATTAATTGTTGCATTACAATTAGTGCTAATTTAGGTTAATAACGGCGGTAAAAAATTTTAGTTATCTCAGACTTGATCTTCAGATATCTAAAATAAACGATTTTGAGAAAAAAGCAAGGAAAACTACACTAGTTAAATTCGCTCCACTTTAATATGCATATATGTATGTACGGTACTCGTCATTAATTCGTTTCAAGTCCTTAGCGAGTCGATATAGGATATGTAACATATTCTATATCAACTATAGAGATCGGGAACTAATTAATGGTGTGTACGTGTATTTTATTAATTTCTTTTTATGTTTATTTTCTATAAATCACCGTGATTCTATTATTACATAGAAAATTATTTTTATTACAAATCGAAGCATTTACGGAATTATTGCGTTTTATAATTATATCAAAATATATTAGACAGCATATATATATATATATATATATATATATATATATATATATATATAACTAGCTTAGGTTTTTATTTTTGTAATAATTAGGTTTTGTAGGTAAACTACTTCAAATTCTTAAATTGTATGACGTTAAAAGACAGCGTGCATCAATGTGTAAAAGAATCTATAACAATGCAAGTAGCAACGGAACTGACATGGTGGGGTGTTCCTGATGTTAAATTCCCATTTTACAACACAGTTTTATGTCAAGCGATTTACTGTATGTATACAGCATATATGTATATTTGTTATTCCATTGTCATTATTATACAATATACAATATTGATTGTGATACCAAAAAATATTATATCTATTATTTTTCAGAAGCCGTAGGATCGAATCGGTACTACCTTAAACCAACCAGAGAAGAATTTCAAAAAGAAGTTGTGGCATCTATAAAAGTTGCAAAACAACGTTTGCGAAATGCCAGAGAAAGACATCCTGGAATTCAAGGGAGGCGAAGAAACTTGCAGGCTGCTGCAGATGCATTGTATAATGATGAAAACGTTAGCAATCACGAGGACGAAAACATTAGCAATCACGAAGATGATGGAAATCAAAGCGAAGATAGCGGCGAGCACATTACATAGAAATTTGCATAGAACATTACGCAGAAAATGAAAACGATAGCGACGAGCACTCTGATGAATTATAAATTTTTCTACGTTTTGTCTAGTATATACGTATATATATTAGATTGCTATTAATAAGTTTGATTCTTTATTTTTTTTATTTTTTTTATTAGACTTTAATAATTGATATTTTTAATAGCAATATAATATATAAATATTAATAGCAATATATTAATAGCAATATTATTATTAATAGCAATATAATATATGAATACCTATATGTACCTAAAAGAGGCTGCTTACAAACTTACAATTAGTGTTAGTACAATATAAAAACCAAAGCAAATATTTTATGATGCTAATACATATTTATAATACAGATTTAGAATTTATATTTTTTTAATACAAGTTTCTTTTTAGTTTTTTTTACATACGAAGTGTTAGCAACAAACATTTATTAAATAAATATATATATATATATAATTAAACATATTGCGTATACACTTTTTTTGTTTTAAATTTATAATAAAATATATGTAAAATATATATACACAGAAATTTAATAAATTATATATGGCTTTTAAATATTTGTAGTAGTAACAATGTAATTGTAATGTCACTTCTCTCCTTTGACATTACAATTACATTGTTACTGCTACGAGTATTTAAAAGCCTTATATAATTTATTAAATTTTTGTGAAAGCGAATAACCTATTAAAATCCTTAGTCTTTTATTAACGGCAACGGTTTCCTTTAAAATGTCATCAAAGTACTAGTAAATGTTTTGGAGACGGAAATTGTTTTTATCATGTTGTCCATTAGTTTCCACCAATTTTCGTATAATTCATTTTTAAAAAGCAACTGTTGCCATCATGTTGCCATCAAATTGCTTTCAACTGTTGGTGCCAATAAAAAGACAGCAATTCAATAGGCAAAATCGGAAGCCGCTTTCCTCAATATGGAAAACAACTTAAGCAATATAAATTCGAGCAATTTGACAGCAACCTGTGGGCAACTGGCTATCTGGGTTTGTATAGTAACCTTAATATTTAATATTTATTCCTAATATTTTTATATTGGCCTAATATCGATTATTATCGATATCGATAATTATATACTAAGACAATTGTGATAACATGTACTAGAGAAAATTATGCAAAAAGTTAGTAAATGTATAATGCATTATATTTTAAACTATTAATTATTTGCAGGTCTTATTGACTTTTATGTGCTTTCTTTTTCACTTTCATATTTTATTTAGAAAAATGTATATGTTTTAAATCAAATGCTATATTATTAATAAATAAAAAATAGAGAATAACTTATTTAGGTTCATAGGTAAAGATATATAACTTTTATTTTTATTGATTATTGCAATGTCCTCAAAAAAGCGTGCCAAATGGCAAGTAATAAATAAAAAAGTAAAAAAACATTTGACAACACTTGTAATAGAAGATAATGAATATAATGAAACAGAAGATAGTTTTCTAACAGAAAGAGAAATTGATCTTGATAATAGTCAAACTAAAAGAAACTATCAAACCAAATACTTTTGATTCTAATGTTTCAAAGTATTGTCAACAATTTGAGGAACATAATTTTTTGATAATTCTATAACAGATAACATAGATAACAGTCATGATTGTGCATAATAATGCATCTGATAACGAATCTTGTTCTTCAATAGAAAATTTTTTAATTAAAGATATAACAGAAGGTTGTAATAATAACACAGAAGTTTTTAGTAGTAATAGTAATAATAGTAACATTATATTTAAAGATTGCACAAACTCTAAATTATCAGATGATTGCTTATTGGGCTATTGAATTTAAAATTTTTCACGTAGCTTTAAATTTTCTTGTACGTAAATTAAAAAAGTATAATTTAACTCTGCCTAGTGATGCTAGAACTTTATTAAAAACGCAAAAGAGCTGCCGTTCTAGACATGCATGATGGAAAATACTGTTATTTTGGGATTACTAATAATTTAAAAATTATATTTTCTGAAGTACCTATATTACAATCATTAGAAAAACTAGATCTGTTTGTTAACATTGATGGAATATCTTTAGTTAATAGCTTTTTAATCCAGTTTTGGCCAATATTGTGTAAAATAAATAAATCTCTATATAAATTAGAACCTTTTATTGTCGCTGTTTGCTGTGGCCAATCAAAATCTTCAAATATACATAAATATCTTAAAAATTTTATAAATGAATATAAGATTCTTTGTAATGTTGGAATAGTTATTAATACAAAATTATATTTAGTTTCAATTTCGGGTTTTATTTGTGATGCACCTGCCAGAGTCTTTATTAAACAAGTAAAAGGACATACTGGTTATTATAGTTGTGAAAGGTACGCAAAAAGAAGCACACAATTAATGCTGAATTAAGAACAAATGAAAGCTTTTTACAAGAAACGCAATTCGAGCATCACGACGGTCTTTCACTGTTAACAGAAATTAATTTTCCCATGATCACATGATTTATATTGGACTCAATTCATTTATAGTTTATTTAGGAATTATGAAAAGAATACTTTTTCAGAAAAGTTTTGTCAGAAAGATTACAGTCATTGCATAAGCACATTCTTATAGATTGCAAGAAAACCACAAAGTTTAAATAAAATTAAAAATTGGACAGCTACAGAATTACGTCTATCTTTTATATATTGGAGTTTTTCTTTTTAATGGAATTATTTCAAATAATCTTCTTGATCATTTAAAAATTTTTTAAATTAGAGCTATGTCACAAGTTAAAATAGTAATAAAATTCACACGCTTACTTATAATATATGTTGTTCTTCAAAGAAAGTCACGTATGACAAGACCTCTCATTTCCAACTGTGCTCGATCTTAGTTATGTGTGTATTGAATAGGTTTGATCTGAGAATGTCTCTGACGACCTATTTGTCTTATGTGTTTATATTAAATGTTTGCTATTTTGTCTAAAATATCAAAATAAGATTCACTGAGTAATTCGGTATCTTTATTTAAATTCAAACCATTTTTTTGTTCCTTAATATGTAACATCTCAGAGATGAGTCTTTTATGATAATTAATTTCACTATCTAAAATTTTAACATTATTCCAATCAAATGTATGTTGTTTATTTAATATGTGTTTAGAAATTACCGAATGTCTACTCGAATCTAATTTAATATTGTTTCTATGCTCTTTTAATCTAGTCTGCAGTTGTCTCTTCGTTTGTCCTACATATGATACGTTACAATCATTACAGTTTATCCTATACACTACATTTGAGTTACACGAGTGTTCATTTTTATCTTTATGTGTCTTCATGATTTTATCAAGTTTATTAAAACATCTGTCTCCTATTGTGAGGTCCTTATTTTTAACCAAAGAGACAATTATTTCTGATATTTTGTTAATGTATGGAATAACAAATAATTTTTAATGTACTGATTCATTATCTGAATTATCTATTTGTTTTGCGGTAATATCTCTATTTACAATGCTTTTCTTGGAAATAAGATGTCCTATCCGATGATTAATCTTGTTGAAAATGAGATCAAGAGGATAACCGTTGCTTATTAGTATACTAATAATTAATTCCTAATAAACTTTCCGCACTTGATACACAATATACTATTTTTATTTTATGAACTATTACCTTGACACATTTTGTGAAAAAAACTTATACATATAGAGCACGTTATAAAAGTATTTTATGTATTGCGTTACTTTATGTTTATAATAAGAATTTTCTTTTAATATTACATATTACTAATATTTATAATATGCATTTATTATAATATGTATAATAAGACGTTTCAAAAATAAAATTTAAAATATCTTTTTTAATTGTAAATTGTATATTATTTTAAATTTTGTAAATATAAAAATCGCTAAAAATGATTTCTTTTTTTTTTATTTTATACATAAATAAAGGACTAGTATATAATCATCAAAAAATAATTATTTTAAGAAATTGTTAATCATATTCTGTTGTATTTACAGAGATACATAAAAATATGGCATATTCATATATATATATATATATATACACACACACATATATCTGAAATAAAATAAAAAATATTAATTATTACATAATTTCATATTTTATGTTTATTTTAGATATATGTATTTCATATTTGTTACGTGTTTAAAAACAACAGAATAAAATTAATAATTTCTTAAAAAAATATTTTTTTTGAATTATTTCATCGATTTTTATGTTCATGGAATATGTCACCTGTAACATTCCTAGAATGAGACAATAAACATTTCCAACACATTCGATTAGAAATATTCCAGAAATGTTTTACGTTGTGCCAATTAGAGATTCTAAGAATATTTATTGGAACATTAATGGAACATCTAAACATTTCACTTGGGATATTTCAGGAATATATCTGGCATATTCCGATGCGAATTGGGATCTCACTTAAGTAGTAACTCAGATCCAGAGACATTTCTACCATCAAAAAGACAAAAAAAAAACCTTGTCGGTTTAATACTATTTCTTCCGATGAAGAAAGCATACCAAAAGAAACACAGATGACAAAAATGCGAACTCAAATGGCTGAAAGTATAGATTTAGAGCCTACACGACCCGATGTTCCATTTTTTTTCTAATCTTGAAGGTAAGATATACAAAGTGTCACTTAAAAACTGTCCATGAAGTACATAGCATTATTCCTTACTAAAAAATAAGATGAAACGCCATGAATAATTTTTTTCTATAACTTAATAAAGGAGTAATTATTGCGTAAAGTCCAATCACACAGAGTCAAGCTTTACGCAATAATTACTCCTTGACTCTGTGTGATTGGACTTTACGCAATAATTACTCCTTTATTAAATATTATAGAAATAAATTATTCAAGACTTTTCCACTTATTTTTTGTAAGGAATAATGTACATAGTAGGTGGTCTTTAAGTGATACGCCATATATACAAATACATAAATATATGTAGAAAATAAAATATAAAGATAACTGAAAAATAATTCTCATTATTTTCGTGTAATTTTCCATGTATTTACAATTTACAATATAATTATATAATATAATTTAAAATAATATTATATAATTTTTAAATTTCTAACTTTATATGTAGCATCAAATAATAACATTTTATAATATATTTTATATATTATATACTTATATAAAATATATTAGGTCCTTGAATAAGTTCTCGCTGTTTTTTTGTTAAAAAAAACATTTATTTAAAATATAAGGCTTACAATAACTTTACTCAAAGTATTGTCCGTCGTCCGATCTTGATCAAGCAATGATCTCCAATTCTTCGTCTTCAAACTTTGTCGGTGCTCCAGAACGTTCTTTATCTTCAAGGTCAAAGTCATTATTTTTAAAGCGCCTAAACCAGTCTCTGCATGTCGTATTTGACAGAGCATTGTCACCATATGTTTCAACAAGAATTCTGTGTGCTTCAGCTGCAGATTTCTTTTGAATAAAGCAGTGCAATAAAATTCCCCGCAAAAACACTTTATTTGGCACAAAAGTAGACATTTTCGCAATAGGTAATTAAACACGTGGTTGACACTGTGGTAAACTGTATCTACTAGAATTTGAGGTTACATATAGTACTACTTAGCTGATGCGTTTCCGTACGAAATTCCATGCACAGAGTGCCGCTACGCCATCATTTTAAGAAACAGCGAGAACTTATTCAAGGACCTAATATTATTGCAATAAAAAATAATATTGTATTTTTTATTGCAATAATTAAAAGTATATTTATTAACTAAAATAATATTGTGCTTCAACCTCCATTTTTTAATTAATTTTTTTAATTTTTATATCATAAGAAATTATTCAGTATATTTGAGGCTATTATTTAAGCAGGCTATTTTTTCAAAAATTTTCTAAAATTTAATACATTTTTTATTCAAAATTCTACAATAACACAAGTTAAATATAAAAAAATTAGAAGTAGATTATCAAATTATAATAATTGTTAATCCAACAAAAAAATTAATTTTGTGGACGCAAAGAACATCGCGATATGGCCAATAAGCCGATATAGATATATATGTTGTATAATAATTGTGTTGTAGATAACAATAATGAAAGAGCGGACATCATAATAACGGAAGAGAGATAAACTAACACAGCTACAAAAAACTTCAAACATATTAAAGAGGGTGAGATTCTGTTGCTCATCACATCTCGACTTTTATATAGGAATTTTGAACAAGAATATTTAATATTTTTATAATAAATTATATATATTTTATCCACTTGTTCTTTAACAATATAAACATTATATCTTTGTTTCCTACAGGAATATATATATATATATTTTTGTAGGGAACAAAGATATAATGAAAATAAAATCTCGACGGCAATCGGAGCCTGTGCGGATGACATGCACAAAATTAATAAATTAAAATGAGATCTCAAGTCAAACTCATTTATTAAATTCTAAACGTTTCGACCCACTTCGGGTCTTCTTCAGTAGCTGCAAAATACAAAGAAACAAAAAAAAATAAAAGATAATCGGTACAATCAGAAAATTATAAAACTCGTATACATACAATCCGCAAATAAATTAAATATTATTCTCCTCCCTATTCGAACCGTCCGGCCGTCGGAGTGTCTCCCTAACGGTGACCATCGTCAGGAAGGAAGCAGAGCAGTGACTCCCTTACCAACACTAATCAACATAGTATAAATTAAACATGTAAGATCCCCAAGAATTATAAATTAAAAACCGGGAAGAACACTCACCCCGACAGCAAAAACAGAGAGAAGACGATGCTACACGTGACACATCACTCTAACGACTGTGCGGTATTCTACCTCGACACAGTCGATACATATATACGCAAAAAAAAAAACAAATATAAAAATAAAATATGAAAATAAAAATAAAAACAACTAATACTTATCGGCACTCATGTCAAAGGTCTAACGAAAAAATCCGGTTATGTATAATCACAAAGCTAGATTTTGGTAAATTTTTCAATTAACAGATCAAAATTCTCGTTTATTTTGTTTCTTTGTATTTTGCAGCTACTGAAGAAGACCCGAAGTGGGTCGAAACGTTTAGAATTTAATAAATGAGTTTGACTTGAGATCTCATTTTAATTTATTAATTTTGTGCATGTCATCCGCACAGGCTCCGATTGCCGTCGAGATTTTATTTTTATTGTAACACAATAATTTGAGCCGAGATTAACAGTTTTTTTATATTGAATTTACGCTGGCTGTAATAATGCGTCCGTTGAGGAATTTCTTCCAATTTGTTGGACACAGTTTTAATTGGGGCGCGGTCAAACATTTGAAGAATTGGATTAAATTAAACAAGAGCCTGATTAGATTAAACTTGCGAATTAAATTTCTAAAAGATTGTTTAAATCAGGATGTTACACCGTCTCATCTTATATTTCTTTCTCGTTATATTAATAATTTATATCATTATAAGTCAGTATTGAAACACAAATTTATTATAAGACGTACTATTAAAGACATTTTAAGAAATGAAATTTATGATGCTCATAGACAGAGGCACAAAGTTAGATTGGATATTTATGAACTCGTTCGTTACATCATGTTAGATCTCCCGGCGTGTTATTGTGATGGGTTTTTCGGTGTGCAAAGCGGATCATTACATTATTTTTATAATAAGGAGCGGGTTCGACTGGATGATAAATTTAGATGGCTCTTAGATAAACAAAATAAATTCAATAATAGGAATACTCGTCCTATCCAATATTATTACACGTGTACGAAAGAATTTTCTTCAAAGCCATGTGAGTCAGGGCCGTCTCAGTCTCTCAGTGTTTCCTTGAACCCGACTTCCTTTGTTTCTTTAAATCCTGATGTTGCTGACAAAAGAGATAAATGGTTTTTAAATTTGTCATCCGTATCGATACCGTGTGAAATTCGAGATTTGTTGCGGTTAGGAGAGAACTTCTGTCTGCCAGTATTTGACAAAGATAAAACCACCATAGAGTTAAAAAATATAGAACAAAATATTTTTAAACTCCCTGTGGAAAAACGATCTGCAGTCAGAAGTAGAGCCTTTCCCATAATAAATAAATTCCATATTTCCATGTCTGAAAAAGCTCACACAAAAAATAGTTTATGTAAGGCTTACAAATTGACGGGTAAATTCATCCAAGATAATCCTGATATTTTATTTATGAAGGCGGATAAGGGTAATATCACGGTTGCGATGAACAAAGATATGTACATGGACAAAATGTGTGATTTGCTGGCTGACCGGGATACTTATACTGTTGTTAAAAAAGATCCGACTAGGAACCTAATTAATCAATTACACGGGATTTTAAATAGATGGAAAATGAAGAATTACATTTCTTCAACAACATATAAATCCCTGAACTGCACGGACGGGGTTTTACCGAGAGCGTATGGTCTGCCGAAGGTGCATAAACCGAATTGCCCTTTACGTGTCATCGTGTCATCTAGGAATACACCCCTTTATTACTTGGCAAAATTTTTACATAAGATAATATATAAGGCAATTCCGAAACCTGATTCGGCTATTTCTGATAGTTTCCAATTAGTGAACAAATTAAATGGTTTATGTGTGGATAGTGATGTAAAGTTAGTTTCACTAGATGTTGCATCATTGTTCACCAACGTATCATTGGATATGGCTATCGATAGTTTAATTAACAGATGGAGGTATATTGAAAAAGAGTGTATTATTCCACGGGATGAATTTTTATTGGCAATTTGTTTTATTATGAATTCGACTTATTTTATGTTTAATAATGTATGTTATCAACAGACCTTTGGCACGCCTATGGGTTCCCCCCTCTCACCGATCATTGCGGATATCACGTTGCAAGATTTGGAGAATAGAGCGATTGCTGCGATTCCAATGTCATTTCCATTTTATTTTAGATATGTTGACGATATCGCGTTGGCGGCCCCTCCCTCCATGCTTAAAATTGTTTTAAACACTTTCAATTCTTTCCATCCTAGATTGCAGTTCACCATGGAGGAGGGGGTTGACAACCGATTGAATTTTTTAGACGTCACTATTATTATAAATAATGGGAGCATTGAGTTTGATTTATTTCATAAGCCGACGTATTCAGGTAGATATTTAAATTTTGAGTCGCAGCATCCTCTCTGCCATAAAAAGGGCACCATTATCAGCCTCATAGATAGAGTTTTTTGGCTATCTCATCCGAAATTCCATAAAGATAATTTTGAGTCTATGATTGGAGTTCTTTTGTCTAATAATTATCCTCTCAAATTGATATTTCAAACATTACAAGCGCGGTTAAAAAAGTTGTTCTTCCGGTACAATAATAAGTTGCATAACAATAGAACAAATATATGCAATGACAAGATTCCAACGCAGAAAAAAGTTTCGTACTTTAATATTCCGTATATTAATAATGTATCAAAGAGAATCGAGGACATTACACGTGATTTGGATGTCATTCCATCCTATACAGCAATTAACAGTCTCCGTAAATTCATCAAAGTACACAAGGATAAGTTACCAAGGGAACTCCATAATAATGTAGTTTATAAAATTGATTGTATGGATTGTGATGCGTCGTATGTAGGGCAGACGGGTAGATTGTTGAAAACTAGGATGAAAGAACATCGCAGCAACATAAAAAGAAACGCGTCACAATTATCAGTCATATCGGAACATAGATTATTGAACCATGAATTTAATTGGGAGGATGTAAAAGTCTTGGACGAGGAGCCTTTTTTAGGTAAACGTTTGATATCCGAAATGATCCACATAAAGCGTCAGAAGAATAGTTTAAATTTACATAGCGACACCGACAAATTAAACGAGAATTTTGATCTGTTAATTGAAAAATTTACCAAAATCTAGCTTTGTGATTATACATAACCGGATTTTTTCGTTAGACCTTTGACATGAGTGCCGATAAGTATTAGTTGTTTTTATTTTTATTTTCATATTTTATTTTTATATTTGTTTTTTTTTTTTTTTGCGTATATATGTATCGACTGTGTCGAGGTAGAATACCGCACAGTCGTTAGAGTGATGTGTCACGTGTAGCATCGTCTTCTCTCTGTTTTTGCTGTCGGGGTGAGTGTTCTTCCCGGTTTTTAATTTATAATTCTTGGGGATCTTACATGTTTAATTTATACTATGTTGATTAGTGTTGGTAAGGGAGTCACTGCTCTGCTTCCTTCCTGACGATGGTCACCGTTAGGGAGACACTCCGACGGCCGGACGGTTCGAATAGGGAGGAGAATGATATTTAATTTATTTGCGGATTGTATGTATACGAGTTTTATAATTTTCTGATTGTACCGATTATCTTTTATTTTTTTTTGTTTATTTGTATTTTGCAGCTACTGAAGAAGACCCGAAGTGGGTCGAAACGTTTAGAATTTAATAAATGAGTTTGACTTGAGATCTCATTTTAATTTATTAATTTTGTGCATGTCATCCGCACAGGCTCCGATTGCCGTCGAGATTTTATTTTTATTGTAACACAATAATTTGAGCCGAGATTAACAGTTTTTTTATAAAGATATAATGTTTATATTATTAAAAAACAAGTAGATAAAATATATATAATTTATATAAAATATATATAATTATATCTTTGTTCCCTACAGGAATATATATATATATATATATATATATATATATATATATTTCTGTAGGGAACAAAGATATAATTATATATATTTTATATAAATTATATATATTTTATCCATGGTAGGAAACAAAGATATATATATATATATATATATATATAATACAAGTATAATTGATTCGACATTAATATTATTTTTCAACTAGAGATATTTCTTTTTTTTTTTTGGATTTTTTATTGCATTTTAGTGTATTTTGAGAGAAATTGTTTTTATACCGTTTTTATAGTATTTATACATAAATCTGCATAAGTTTTTTTGTTTACAGATATAGTCTCCAGAGAGAGAGAGGGAGAGGATGAAATCAAAATTGAATAAAAGTTTCTTAAAGTAGAGACTTCACCCTTTAAAACAAAAAAATTTTTCACATACAATAATTTTTCGCGGAAATATGCTTATTTGAATTTACGCGAAGTTTTGATATTAATTGTGTGTTGCGATAATTTTTTGGCGAATGTATATATAAAAAGCACTTTTATCTAATTATGTATAGACATATTTCATATATAATTTTGAAATTATATGTATATTTTTATATATTTCTATATAATTTTATACTATTATACTTATATAAATTTTTTTTCCCGAGAGGTATAAAGACTTACCAAATATATCGAGCAGGTAGGTGGTTGTTCGAGTTGAAAATCCTCTTGAGCACAAAAGCTGAAATCTTGCCACGCGGCAGGTAAGCGATCGCTCTCAACGACCGATTGCTCAAACGATACAGTTTTTCCGGAGACGAAAAAGAAACTTTTATTCGGAACAAAACGCGAGAATTAAATTTTATTATTAATTGATATAAGGCTTTTTTAATAACAGAGGACCGAAACGTACAATATGTAAATAAAAAAAACTTTGAAATGTAAAATTTCCACATTTTCGCGTATTAATATAACCACGCTTGGCTCTTAATTAGCCCATTTTTCTTCATATTATAAATTTTATTATTCGCACAAAGTGGATACAATTTTAATTCATGATATTTGTGCGAAGTATAATAAGTAATAAATGAAAATCTAATCTCTACGACAAACTTTTCCGAAAAATTACTTATTGAAGAGACACATGGTACGCGTCTTATCCGTACAAGAGTCGAACACAGAAGAGACCGATTATTCGACCACGTACCTGAAGTGCCACGAGGTCTTTCGTCTCTTAGGTGGGGATAACGAACTTCGATGGGTTAAGTGGGGAGCACACACTTTTGCATAGGCGCATATCCAGTGAGAAATGATTGGTCGAATCGTTATCGATTCGACTTCGATTCGACAAATTTGACATCGACTCGACAACGAGTCTCGACACCGATTCGACCATCATTTTTCACTGAGTAAGCGTAAGAATAAGAATCTTGATTGATCTATAAACGTATGCATAAGAAATTCAATCAATTAAATTTCTTATGCATATGCTTATGCGCTTATGCAAAAGTGTGTGTTCCCCGCTTTAAAGTGCAGTTTCATGGACGCTAGAAACCAATATCAAATTAAAATCACTAGACTTTCTCTAAATTCGGCGTTAAGAAAATATAGTAGGAAATAAAAGTTCAGATCATTTCAGCTTTTTTAGTGTACCGCGAAATTCAATAATGTTTAATTGTAATTAACAACGAACAATTACGAGAATGTGTGAAGTAAGTAATATACTAATTCCATTTAACATGTCAATATAGATTGTTGATTTTTGAATGATATCACTACTGTTTAAAGTTTGTTACTCAAGATGGTTCCCGTACAGCACAGAACATTGCAGTTACATTGCAGCAATGTTACAATCTTTCAAGTTGCAATGTAACATTTTAGAGACATTACAAGAACATATAACTGTAATAAAAGATGTAAAAATCTCTGAAGTCACCAGATGATAATTAAAAAATGGTAGTAATTTAATCAACCAACTCTGGCTATTTAATGATCTTTATTTAATATTCACGACGTTTCGGTCATGGGTTTCAGCCCTTATCAAGTGCTACAAATTATAATAATTATGACAATTATTAGAAAATTAAAAAATTAATTAAAAAGTAACTGAGTAACAATAAATATTTCCACACATTAATATGTATTCTACCTAAAACACAACTTTATATATAGAAACTTAATTTCTGATCTTAAAATGTGACATGATATAATGTGAAACAATTAACTATATTATTGTGTCGGTTTCAAGCTCTTTATATACTCATTACTTCGATCAAACTAAACGACCTTTATTAGTTTATCGTAAACAATATTTAGATTATCCGTGTCTTTTTGTAAATTGATTGTGTTGTCAAATTTTTTGATAAAAACCTCCGCGATTTCTCTTTTTCGTACATATTTCTCATGATGTAAAATTTCAGGAGCGGACCAATCAAAATCATGACCATTATCGAATTTATGATTACTAATGATTGAATAATTACTATTGTGTACCTTAATGTTATTAAAATGTTCTTTTATGCGTGTGCCTAATAACGACGATTGCAATGTTGACAATGATAATTTAGTTAGTGAAAAATTTGACCGCATCATAAAATTACCGTACGTCAAAGAACTAAGTGAAGACGTTTCGAGATTATTGCAATCTACGGGCATACAAAGCGTTTATTGTATATCGAAAAAATTGAATACACTAATTAAACGTGTCAAAGATCCTTTGCCTTTAAAAGAAAAAACAGAAGTTGTATACAAAATTAACTGCGCAAATTGTTCCTCATCATACGTCGGTCAGACTAAACGACAATTAGGCACACGCATAAAAGAACATTTTAATAACATTAAGGTACACAATAGTAATTATTCAGTCATTAGTAATCATAAATTCGATAATGGTCACGATTTTGATTGGTCCGCTCCTGAAATTTTACATCATGAGAAATATGTACGAAAAAGAGAAATCGCGGAGATGTTTTTTATCAAAAAATTTGACAACACAATCAATTTACAAAAAGACACGGATAATCTAAATATTGTTTACGATAAACTAATAAAGATCGTTTAGTTTGATCGAAGTAATGAGTATATAAAGAGCTTGAAATCAACACAATAATATAGTTAATTGTTTCACATTATATCATGTCACATTTTAAGATCAGAAATTAAGTTTCTATATAGAAAGTTGTGTTTTAGGTAGAATACATATTAATGTGTGGAAATATTTATTGTTACTCAGTTACTTTTTAATTAATTTTTTAATTTTCTAATAATTGTCATTATTATAATTTGTAGCACTTGATAAGGGCCGAAACCCATGACCGAAACGTCGTGAATATTAAATAAAGATCATTAAATAGCCAGAGTTGGTTGATTAAATTACTACCATTTTTTAATTATCATCTGATGACTTCAGAGATTTTTACATCTTTTATTATCACTCCTGGACCTAATTATGGAGTCTTTCTCAAACGTTGGTTTTTTTCGTATAATTTCCACACGGTATGGCAACTACTACACAACCCTCTTAAAATCATGGATCAATACAAAGAAGAGCATTGTTAATTGCAACCAGCAGCTTATATTTTTACTAGGATGCAGGACATACGACATTCTACCACCACACATCGATAATTTAAGAAATGGAATAAATTTATATAGCAGTAACATGTGTCGAAGGTTGGAATGTAATTTTAAACATTATAAATTTAGATTATTGAGACTCGAGATAAAGGATATTAATGTTCACTTGAAATATTTACATAAAAGAATAGCATATATCGAGCGTAGACTTTTTGACTCTTTACCTCGACAGTTACTCACGAATTTTACTGAACTTAATAGGGAGAGAATTTTGGTTTTTAAAAATATGACCAAAAAACAAATTAATTAATAAATTCAATGCCTTGCTACGTAAGAATAATGTAGTCGTGAATCCTTTTATTAATATGGACAAATCCAAATGGATTAGTAATCTCAGTAATAAAGTGATACCGGATAAAGTACTTGATTTGTTAAGCCTTGGTGATAATTTCGGTTTACCAATACAACAAGGTGTTAGGAGGGATCGTATTAGTACCGCACTTGAGATAGTTAAAAGTCTAGAGGTGAGTATTGACAGGATTCCTTCTAACTTACGTGAAACAACTAGGATTTCGGTAGCTAATTCTATCAGGAATTTTTTAACCACTCAAAGGCATACTAATTTTATAGACAAGTATATTCTCAGATGTTCTTTTGAGTCAAAAAAATTTCTAAAGGATAACAATGATATTATTGTTACTAAGGCTGACAAAGAACAAACGACGGTGATCCTTAATAAAATTGACTATATGGAAAAAATGGAAGTTTTATTAAATGACAAATCGACTTACAGAAAAATCAATAAAAATCCTGTTAAAAAATTAACTAATAAAATGCATTCTCTCATCAAGTCTTGGCTCGATAATGAATTGATAGACATGACCACTTATAATTATTTAAACGTAACCAACGGGAACTTACCACGATGTTACGGGTTACCGAAAATCTACAAAATCGATTGTCCATTGCGAATTATAGTGTCTTCATTATGTAGTCCGTTATATAATCTTTCTAACTACATCCATAATATACTTGTTAATTCGATTAAGAAACCGGGATCTTTTGTTAAGGATGGTTGGTCCTTCGTCGAGAGTATTAGGAATAAGGTGATTACTGATGACGAATTACTAGTGTCATTAGACGTTACCTCTCTGTTTACGAATATTCCGAAAGAGTTAGTAATCAGCGGCGTAAAAAAGCGTTGGATGGACATTTCAACCAATACGAAATTCAATCTTTCCCAATTTTTATATGTGATTGAGTTCATATTAGACTCTACTAATTTTGTTTTTAATGGACAGTATTATGAACAGATTTTTGGCAGTCCTATGGGGTCTCCGCTCTCACCCATATTAGCGGATATCGTAATGGATGATTTAGAGACTAACTGCCTAGAAAGATTGAGTTTCAAAACCTCGTGGTTCTGCAGATATGTGGATGATATTTTCACAATTATCCCATGCGAGGGTGTTGATGAAATTTTGTCGGTTTTTAATGATTACCATCCTAGATTAAAATTTACTCATGAAATTGAAAGTAACGACTCGATTAATTTTTTGAACACTACTGTGATGAGAAAGAATGGTATTCTATTAACTAATTGGTTTATAAAACCCACTTGTTCGGGTAGATATATCAATTATTATTCAAACCATCCCTTTAAATACAAAAAGAATACCATTTTTAGTCTGGTCGATCATGCGATTTTATTATCGGACGACAGTTTTCATCCAGCAAACATCGCTAAGGTTAAATCGATACTGATAAACAATGGTTTTCCATCGAATGTGGTTAATAAGTTTGTAAAAAATAGGCCAAAATTACTTGAGACACGAAATAACGACGATCGCAATGTTGACAATGATAATTTAGTTAGTGAAAAATTTGACCGCATCATAAAATTACCGTACGTCAAAGAACTAAGTGAAAACGTTTCGAGATTATTGCAATCTACGGGCATGCAAAGCGTTTATTGTATACCGAAAAAATTGAATACACTAATTAAACGTGTCAAAGATCCTTTGCCTTTAAAAGAAAAAACAGGAGTTGTATACAAAATTAACTGCGCAAATTGTTCCTCATCATACGTCGGTCAGACTAAACGACAATTAGGCACACGCATAAAAGAACATTTTAATAACATTAAGGTACACAATAATAATTATTCAGTCATTAGTAATCATAAATTCGATAATGGTCACGATTTTGATTGGTCCGCTCCTGAAATTTTACATCATGAGAAATATGTACAAAAAAGAGAAATCGCGGAGATGTTCTTTATCAAAAAATTTGACAACACAATCAATTTACAAAAAGACACGGATAATCTAAATATTGTTTACGATAAACTAATAAAGGTCGTTTAGTTTGATCGAAGTAATGAGTATATAAAGAGCTTGAAACCGACACAATAATATAGTTAATTGTTTCACATTATATCATGTCACATTTTAAGATCAGAAATTAAGTTTCTATATAGAAAGTTGTGTTTTAGGTAGAATACATATTAATGTGTGGAAATATTTATTGTTACTTAGTTACTTTTTAATTAATTTTTTAATTTTCTAATAATTGTCATTATTATAATTTGTAGCACTTGATAAGGGCTGAAACCCATGGCCGAAACGTCGTGAATATTAAATAAAGATCATTAAATAGCCAGAGTTGGTTGATTAAATTACTTGTTCGGGTAGATATATCAATTATTATTCAAACCATCCCTTTAAATACAAAAAGAATACCAATAAATGATTAAATTACTACCATATATAACTGTAATATTTCATGAGAATATTACAGCAACATTCCAGCAAAATTGCAAAATAAAATATATTCAATTTTAAACTCTTTAAAGAAGTTCAGTTTGAATGTGGTGTATAGAGGTCTGTTCTTTTAAGCTAAATTGACTGCACTAGTTCAGAGTTTATCTTTTTTACTCCACATTGGAAGGAAAGAGATAAACTCTAAACTAGTGCAACCAGTTCAGCCAAAAAGAACAGACCTTAGATTACCGAAGAAACTGAACAATCTGATTGGGTGTGGTAAAGATTTTTACTATCTAGGGAATGTGCGTCTAATATCGTTTATAAAATTGATTGCAAGGATTGTTCTGCATCTTATATATGACAAACAAAGAGACATCTTAGTACACAGATTAAAAAACATTGTAATAATATCAAATTACATCTTAGTTCACATTTGGTTATAAGTAAACATCGATCCGAATTTGATTTTGAGTGGAATAGATTTAACATCGTACACACGAAAAAACATGTGAGGAAGAGAGAGATAGCCGAAATGTTTTATATTAAAAAACTAAACAACAACATAAACTCACAGAGGGATACAGAGAGTCGTAACGATATATATAATAAAATAATTAAGGTCGTGTAAATAATCTCACTTAAAATATATTAGAATCTGACGATCCTTGGTTGGAATATGTTGTGGCTGTCTCACAATTTCAATTTAATTTTAATTTTGACTTCTATATTTTCACTATAAATTGATATTGATTGTTGCCGTATGATGAGTTAATTTTTACTAATTTTACTTGTAAGTATTACGTGCGTTCCATTTGTGAACTTTATATTAGTGTTTTGTTGATGATAATAATAATATGTTTAATAATTATTGTAGTTGCACTTGAAAAGAACCACAACCATATGGTCGAAACATCGTAAAATTAAATAAACGATTTTACCTGCTAGTTCTCACCCACACAGCACAAAACTCAACAGAAATGTTGCAGAAACGTTTCAAAGTTTCAAAAAAGTTGAAACATAACATAGAAAAAGTAACTTTTAAAACATTTATGCAATCTTTCATAAACATATTTGTGACAAAATAGCGGACATTTTCATGTATTTAAGACGTATATGAAACATTTTTGAATAAATTTTGCGAAGTCTCTGAAATGTTCTGTGCTGTGTGGGCAGTAAACACACATGTAACTGATACTTCGTGTTATATAACCAGAAAGTTTCTGAAAAGTATCATTGATATGTAATTAATTTATGTATATGATACATAAATGTGCTTCTACTTAATACATTTCATATATGTAAAAGTAGCATGTAAAAGATACATAATTATACTACTATCTGATATGTATCATTATCTGTAAAATAATATGTATCGTATTTGTAGCTGATATATATGTAATATCTAAATTGGATGTGATAAAACGAATAACTGTGCGTTTGCGCAGTCGCAGTGTCATCAGAGTGTCATGGCAGTAAAAATTAATCACAAGTATCCACACATGTGATTGCTAAATATATCTGAGGTAAGATATAAATTTTATATAATTTATGTACTACATTAATAATAAAATAGTCTTAAAGTTCGTAGAAAAGTCGAAAAGAAATGATTTTTGCGATTTATCAGCTTGCCAGCAGCATAGACGTATTGTTAACCTCACAAATGAAGAGGTTAACTTCACAATATTTACAAATGAATTAACAAATAGTATTGTTAATAATACTTACATTTGCTTATTTAATCGATTTCAAATATATTTTATTTATGTAAATGTTATTTTTTCGTTTGTACAAATATTTTCAGATGAAGAATTGTCAACACATTACAATTTTCAAGAAATGCATTTTCAAAAGGTAGTGAATGGTTCAATCTCAGTAAATTAAGGCTTTCAAGAGAAAAAATAGACATGAAGCAGACGCAGGTGATGACAAAGAAAATAGAGTGAATACTAGTTCTATCTCAGTAAATTAAAGCTTTTAATAAGACGCAGGTGATGACAAAGAAAATTTAAAATAATGAAAATTGATTTTTAAATACTTTTTTTAATATAATTATATTATAGTATTTAGTAACAATAAGGCTGTTAAAAATGTATAATGTTCAAAAGTGCAGTGCGTACAAATGATAAAGTTAATAAGTTTCACTCCATATTATATTTTATATTGTACGTGTATATTGATATCAACATGACATTGTGTTATTATCATTTATCTTTGAAATTTTATTTTATTCTTCTTTTCTCAAGTATATGTTAAATATTTATAAAAAATAAATTTATACTAATTATTATAACATTAATATAAGATTTTAATAAATGTTTATGTATTCCTAATTTCTGTTATATGTGTAATATCTAAAAAAATAAATAAAATAACTTAAAAAATTTAAATAACAGAATAAGAGAATAATCCTCCAAATATTATACCTATAAATTTTTAATAAACATACAATGTGGATATACATTAGCATAACATATTTTTCAAATGCATATACAGGGTGATGCTTTTAACTTGAGACATTCAAATATCTCAAAAAATAAGCACACTACGAAAAAAATGTTAAGAATCAAAATTTTATCATTTCGAGGGGGACATACAATGACGTTAAAATTAGACCCCCCACCCTGCCCCCTGAGCAGTGAGGGGGGGGGGGGGGGCAAGTTTTAAATCTTAAATGGGAACCCCTATTTTTTATTGCATATTCGGAATCTTTGGCTAAAAACACATACAATTTGTCTGAAACATTTTTTTCGATTCATGATAGATGACGCTGTAATCGACGAAATTCAATTTCTTTGATTTCTCTTACTGAGAACCCATGCTTACGATTTTGCAATACATTAACAATAAAAATACCACGTTTTCATTGTTAATACTCGAAATTAATCTTGTTAAGCTCTGGCGTATTTTAGAGGTCAGACGAGGCCTACAAATTAAGTCTAACTGTACAAGAAAAAATTGAAATGGTTTTATCGAAGGCAACTTGAATGGTCCAAAGTACCGAGATATTTTGGAAAATGAACTGCCAATATTACTTGAAGACTTGAGCTTAGAAATACGACAGAACATGTGGTTTCAACATGATGGTTGTCTGGCACACTATTCGGTGGGAGCACGAGAAGTTCTTGATCATGATTTCAATGGTCGCTGGATCGGTAGAGCTGGTCCGGTAAATTGGCCTGCTAGATCACCAGATCTTACTTTACCAGATTTTTTTTGTGGGGCTATCTCAAAGACAAAGTGTACAAAGAAGAACCAACAACACGTGAGAATATGATTGACCGAATCAGAAATGCATGTGCTGAAATTCAAGGAGATACACTCATCAGTTGTGTACGTTCATTTGAATTGCGGATTAACAAGTGCATTGAAGTCGAAGGTCATCACTTTGAGCACCTTCTTTAATTGAAAGATGATTCCCTGAGTACTCCGAATCGTGAGAGGCGAGAGGACTCACGTTAATTAAGCACCCCGAAGGGAACAGAAAACTGCTACGTCCACGTCGTTGTTCCTGGGTTATGCCACAGATTAATAGACAGATCGCCAAAGGTCTGGATGAAGGAGAGACCAGCATTTCTCACTGATTTCAGCGCTATATCGTAGTAGTGGTCAATGCAGGAACTATTAATACGTTCCCAAGATAAGAGCGTCTTATGCTCATGAACTCGTCCGACGGCATGTACGAGATTTTATTTTTTCGTAGCGTTCGCGTATTTCGGAAAAGACAGAATTTTATGATGTTATAAATAAATAAATAAATAAAAAATTAATCTGACCTATTATAGTTATTGAATCTTTTTTTAATAAATGTTTCATTATTATTATCATCTAAGTCTAAGTTGTTTAATTAATTTTTAGTTTTTTAATAATTAATTTAATTTATTCTAATCATTTTAATATGAGAAAAATACTATTACGTATACGTTTTATAATAAATTAATATATTTCGGGGGAGTCGAATTATATATTTTTAATAATATAAGTGTTCAAAAATTATATTTGCCTTTTAATTTCAATTATTTTAGCAAAGAGTTCCGAAATTTCTTACACACATAATAGGGATTTTGTTCATCCATATAATTCGCAATTAAGTATATATGTTAATTATTAATTTTAATAAAATTAAAATTAAAATTAAAGGTCAAATATAATTTTTGAACATAAATATATTAATTTATTATAAAACGTATACCCGTGACAGTATTTTTCTCGTACAAAAATAACTAGAATAAATTAAATTACTCATAAAAAAATGAAAAATTAATTAAATAATTTATATTTTATATGATAATAATAAAACATTTTATAAAAAAACAGATCAATAAATATAAGTATATATATAACATGTACTTATATTTATTGAATCTGATTTTTATAAAATGTTTTATTATTATCATATAAAATATAAATTATTTAATTAATTTTTTATTTTTTTATGAGTAATTTAATTTATTCTAGTTATTTTTGTACGAGAAAAATACTATCACGGGTATACGTTTTATAATGTATTAATATATTTATGTTCAAAAATTATATTTGACCTTTAATTTTTATTTTTATTTTATTAAAATTAATAATTAACATATATACTTAATTGCGAATTATATGGATGAAAAAAATCCCCATTATGTGTGTAAGAGATTTCGGAACTCTTTGCTAAAATAATTAAAATTAAAAGGCAAATATAATTTTTGAACACTTATATTATTAAGAATATATAATTCGGCTCTCGAAATATATTAATTCATTATAAAACGTATACGTGATATTATTTTTCTCATATAAAAATGACTAGAATAAATTAAATTAATTATTAAAAAACTAAAAAGTAATTAAACGACTTAGACTTAGATGATAATAATAATGAAACATTTTATTAAAAAAAGATTCAATAACTATAGTAGGTCAGGTTATAATTTTTTATTTATTTATTTATAACATTATGAGCTATTAAGCTCATCATCTCGTTTGCTCTATGTCTTGCTTTCATTCGGCAAGTCACAAACGATATATGATACTCGTATGTTCCTACTTGAACTCTCGAGAATCTGAAACAAACGAAACTCGTGTCCAATATATATATTATATAAAAGTGTATAGCACTCCGCTTGGCAGTTTATCCGAGGCTGTGAAACAGGAAAGATCGAGGCTAGCAGAAGTAGCAGATTAAAAGTTGAGTAAGTAGTAATTCATTAATATTATATACATATTCGTATTTACGCGCGCGCGTGTGCGTGTGCGAGCGTGCGTGCGTGCGTGCGTGCGTGCGTGCGTGCGTGCGTGTGTGTGTGTGTGTGTGTGTGTGTGTGTGTGTGTGTGGGTGGGTGGGTGGGTGGGTGAATATTATATACCGGAACACCTGAATATCTCGAAAACAAAGCGTTGTATAAAAAAATGTTAAATACAAAAGTTGTAGGGTTTAAAAAGATCTATTTTATGATATTAACAGTTTGACCTGAAGTTGCGTCATAAAGATCAGGTCAAGGTCACAATAATTTTTTTTTATGGATATCCCCATTTTTTATTGTATATTCTTATAGCTTATCTCGAGAGCTTTCCAAAACACTATACTTAAGTATTTTTTCGTTAAGTACTTTTCGAGTTAAGAGGCTTCAAAGTTACGCTCTTTAGCATTAGCGCGCGTGGATACCGTAGTGACGAGCACGAACGCGCGTAAGGCTGATGGCCTAAACAAACGTAAACGCAAGGGCAGCTCTCGTTTACCGCGCTTGTGTTTACGTTTTTCTCTGCCTTAGCTTACGTCTACGCCACGACAATTACGTCGCGTTCTCTGCCATCAGCCTAACAAACAAGAATTCAAGAATCGCGCGCGTTTAGGCAGAGATTCACTCTGGTTTAGATACGTCGTAAATGGTTTACCCAAGTTGGCTCTATTTTTTCTAATCTACGTTGAAAATTAAAGTTATTACTATCCTATTAATTCTTGTTTGTTTTAATTTGCAAAAATGTTACATCTCTCAGAACAAGAACGCATATCGCTTTTGATGATGAGAGGATGGGGAGATAGATTAAGATCTTACACTGACGTTAAAAATCTTTTCAATTACACTTTCCGAAATGCAGATAATGGCATATCAAGATCTACAGTTCATAGAACCATTAGGCGTTTCGAGCAAACAGGAAGTGCAAAAAATCGTCCCAAACCTGGTAGGCCAATATCGGTAACAAGTCCGGAGACATCACTAGATGTTTTATTATCTGTCATCGGAAACCCACATGACTCAAGTCGAAGAGTAGCTCTGCAACATGATATTAGTCAGGGATCTGTACTTAAGATATTAAAAGCAAATAAATTCCACCCTTTTAAGGTTCATTTAGTACAAGAACTAAATGAGGATGACTTTGATAGGCGACTTGAATTTTGCGAGTTAATGATGGAAAGAATTGACGAAGATCCTGTCTTTCTGACGAATATAGTCTTCTCGGATGAAGCAACATTCCACTTAAATAACCATGTTAACAGACACAATTGTCGATACTGGTCAGATCAGAATCCTCACTGGATGCAAGAATCACACACTCAGTATCCGGTAAAAATAAATGTTTGGGCAGGCTTATTGAATAATTCAATCATCGGTCCTTTCTTTATTGAAGGAAATTTGACAGCAGCAATCTACGAGAATATGTTACGAGATCAGATAGTTCCAGCAATACAAGCGATTGCGGGTGACAACTTCGAACATACGTGGTTTCAGCAAGACGGTGCAGCTCCGCATTACGGGAGGAATGTTCGTAATTATCTTAATGCAGTATTTCCTGATCGTTGGATAGGTAGACGAGGAGCTATTGAATGGCCGGCCAGATCACCCGATCTCACAGCATTAGATTATTTCTTGTGGGGTTATTTAAAAGAAATAGTTTACAAAACAAAACCACAAGATCTAAATGAACTTAGAAATCGTATTCTTCAGGCAACTGCTTTAATCCCTAATGATATAATCCAAAGAGCTGTAGCATCATTTTACTACAGAATAGCTTGTTGTCAAACAGTTGATGGTGGACATTTTCAGCAACTGATATCATGAAACGTTCCTTGGGCCATCTTGCTTAATTAAAAGCAATTTGATGTTATGATGCCTTTATTGACAAGAAAAACCTATTCTCTCTTTAATTTTCCGGACACAGAACCATCTTGCCTTAATCGGCCGGATATGATTTTCCTCTTGCCTTAATCGGCCGGATGTGATTTTCCTTTGCCTTAATCGGCTGGATGTGATTTTCCTCTTGCCTTAATCGGCCGGATGTGATTTTCCTTTGCCTTAATCGGCTGGATGTGATTTTCCTCTTGCCTTAATCGGCCGGATGTGATTTTCCTTTGCCTTAATCGGCTGGATGTGATTTTCCTCTTGCCTTAATCGGCCGGATGTGATTTTCCTCTTGCCTTAATCGGCCGGATGTGATTTTCCTTTGCCTTAATCGGCTGGATGTGATTTTCCTCTTGCCTTAATCGGCCGGATGTGATTTTCCTCTTGCCTTAATTGGCCGCGCGCTAATGCTAAAGAGCGTAACTTTGAAGCCTCTTAACTCGAAAAGTACTTAACGAAAAAATACTTAAGTATAGTGTTTTGGAAAGCTCTCGAGATAAGCTATAAGAATATACAATAAAAAATGGGGATATCCATTAAAAAAAATCATTGTGACCTTGACCTGATCTTTATGACGCAACTTCAGGTCAAACTGTTAATATCATAAAATAGATCTTTTTAAACCCTACAACTTTTGTATTTAACATTTTTTTATACAACGCTTTGTTTTCGAGATATTCAGGTGTTCCGGTATATAATATTCACCCATTACTTTTATTTTGTGTTTGCTGGGATATACATACATATATATATGAAACATAAAATATATGCACAAACGTAATAATGTTTTTTTTATTACAGAATGGATAAGAAAGAAGCAAAGAGAAAGTTGGAGGAATTGATAGAGAAAGAAACCAAAATTAAAAAATGGAAGCAAGAGTTGGAGAATATTTTAAAAGATACTGATGAGGCAGCAGATGATGAAGCAGATAATGAAGCAGATGATGAAGCAGATGAAGAAAGGTATATATATATTGTTCTATACATATGTTTAAATATACAATATTAAAATATTATATAAATTTAACGTATAAGACGGGCAACAAAAGCCAAATCGCGGATGACAATGCGTTATCCTAACGAAACTAAATAATTTTTCGTTAGAATTAAATACCGGTGCACAAGGCACCAAATTTTTACTTGGACACGGCCAAGATTTTAAATATGAAATAATCTCATATTTTGAGATTTAATTTCAATACCCCTTTTTTAACCCCCCTACGGAAAACAAATAAATGAATGCAAGAGAAAAATATAGATCCGAAAATCGCTGAATCGGGAATCGAACCCGAGACCTTTCGCTTGCCGGGCGACTGCTCTTCCAGCTGAGCTATTCAGATCCTTTCGATTCTATACTTTTCTCTGTTATATATATTAATGTTGGTAAACAAACGCATTTTTTAAGCCAGCGTGTATCAATATAAGAGTTTTAACAAGGCTCTGTAATATAAATATAAATTTAACGTATAAGACGGGCAACAACGCTTAAAAAATGCGTTTGTTTACCAACATTAATATATATAACAGAGAAAAGTATAGAATCGAAAGGATCTGAATAGCTCAGCTGGAAGAGCAGTCGCCCGGCAAGCGAAAGGTCTCGGGTTCGATTCCCGATTCAGCGATTTTCGGATCTATATTTTTCTCTTGCAATCATTTATTTGTTTTCTGTAGGGGGGTTAAAAAAGGGGTATTGAAATTAAATCTCAAAATATGAGATTATTTCATATTTAAAATCTTGGCCGTGTCCAAGTAAAAATTTGGTGCCTTGTGCACCGGTATTTAATTCTAACGAAAAATTATTTAGTTTCGTTAGGATAACGCATTGTCATCCGCGATTTGGCTCTTGTTGCCCGTCTTATACGTTAAATTTATATTTATATTACAGAGCCTTGTTAAAACTCTTATATTAAAATATTATATTTGTATATAATTACACGTACATGCGCGCAAACACGCACACACGCACGCATATATATATATATATATATATATATATATATATATATATGTATGTATGTATGTATGTATGTATATATATATGTATAATATTTTTAATATCTTTTATTATTAGAGAAGAGAGGCGAGAAAGAGATGAACACCAACAGCAGCAACAGCAACATCAACATCACGACGAAGATGATTCCCGTACGCGGCGTCGGGCTGGGATAAGACGTGTCAAACGTGATGCGAGGTATGTTTATTAAATTTTGAATTAAATTTCATATATATATATATATCAGAGTTGGCAAAATATCAATTAAATTTTTTAAAATTGAACAAATGATATGAAGAGAGTTAATTAAAATATTTTGAATTGACGATTAATTTTAGAAAGATTAATTAGAGATCGTTACAAGACGATTGATATAAGCTAGATTAATCAAAGATCGCTTAATTAACGATTAATATGATCGAAGTCAATTAATGGTTATTTAATTGACAATTGATATAAACGAAATTAATCGGAGAGCGATCGATTAAACGATTAATACAAGCTAATTTAATTGAAAGTTTTTCAATTAAACGATTAATATGAGTTAATTTTAATTAGAAGTACTTTAATGGACGATTGAAAAAAACAGATTCAATCGAAGACAATTCAATTGACAATTGATTTGAGCAGAAACAATTAAAAAGTATATAATTGACAATTAAATATAGCAAATTTAATGCGAATCTCTTTCATTAATGATTGACTTAAGAAAATCGATATAATATCTCTATTTCCATTAGTTAACTATGTGTAACGATTCATAAAATTTAAATAAATTTAATCGAAGATGTTTGATTGATGATATTATAACATGACTCAATTTAAATATTATTTAAAATAATATTTAAATTCAGTCATGTTATAATATCTCTCATCAATCAAACATCTTCGATTAAATTTATTTAAATTTTATTAATTGTTACACATAGTTAATTAATGGAAATAGAGATATTATATCGATTTTCTTAAGTCAATCATTAATGAAAGAGATTCGCATTAAATTTGCTATATTTAATTGTCAATTATATACTTTTTAATTGTTTCTGCTCAAATCAATTGTCAATTAAATTGTCTTCGATTGAATCTGTTTTTTTCAATCGTCCATTAAAGTACTTCTAATTAAAATTAACTCATATTAATCGTTTAATCGAAAAACTTTCAATTAAATTAGCTTGTATTAATCGTTTAATCGATCGCTCTCCGATTAATTTCGTTTATATCAATTGTCAATTAAATAACCTTCAATTGACTTCGATCATATTAATCGTTAATTAAGCGATCTTTGATTAATCTAGCTTATATCAATCGTCATTGTAACGATCTCTAATTAATCTTTCTAAAATTAATCGTCAATTCAAAATATTTTAATTACATTTGATTACATCTGTTTGTAATTAAATGTCATAATTAATTTAAAAAGTAATTATTTAATCAGCATCTCTGATACATATATATATATATATATATATATATATATATACATACAGGGTGTCCGGTAACTAACGGACCAACGATCACAAATGCATTCTTTGGTCAATTTGGGAACGATTTTTCCTCAGCGAAAATGTCGAAAAAGGTCATTTAATTTTTACAACTTTCCAATATTTGTCATTATGTATCTTTATAATTAAGCCTCAAATTAAAATTTTATTATAGTAAACTCTACCTGAAATTAACTGAAGAATGTAATTATGTTAGACTTTTAACTCCAAAACGTTTAGTTTTAAAAAACCCATTTTTTTCAATCGCTTATAACTCGAAAATTATTGACTTCTCAACATTTTTGCTAAGGAAAAATCGTCTCCAAATTGGCCAGAGAATCCGCCCTTAATCATTGGTCCGTTAGTTACCGGACACCCTGTATATATTTTTTCAAGCTAGAATATAATACAGCATTTACGCATACATGCAGTATAATATTGTCTCTCTAAATATTAATAAATAAATGAAATAAACAGTTATATATATGTATAAAAAAATTAAATAAATAAAATCTCTCTATGCTTTATAGATATAAATGGTCTGCGCGTAGGAAGGAATATAGAGATGAAAGAAGCGAAGAAGATGGAGAAAGAAGAAATATGGAAAGCAGAGGAGAAAGAGGAATGAGAAGAGGAGGAAGAGGAATGAGACGAGGAGGAAGAGGAAGCCGAACAATTGTTTTTAATTACAATTTTTAATTTTTTTTTATAAATAATAATTTTTATAAATAATAATATAAATAAATAAATATATAATAATATAAATAAATAAAGTTTAATTTTTTTTATATCATAATATTGTAAAATTAAAAAAACTGATTATTTTAGTTATTTTATTTTATTATTTTATTGTACTTATTATTTTATTTTAATAGGTATTGTAAAATGTTAGTTTTACAAATATATAAAAATGTGATTTTTTAAATTAAACAATTTGTTTTATAAATACATAAAACAAATCGCTTATTTTCTAAAATCACATTTTTATATATTTATAAAAATTACATTTTACAATAAATATCAAAATATAATAATATTAAGTGCAATAAAATAAAAAGAAAAATAACTAAAATATAATAATGTGCCCAGATAGCCACAGTAATTATTATGACATCAAAATGCATTATTTTGTTGGCAAATGATGCATTTTGACATCAAAATGATGTCATAATAATTACTGTGGCTATCTAGGTGTGTGTGCGTGTGTGTCAATTGTTAGCTACTTATACAGCATTTCCAGGAGACGCCACGTGGAGGCCAATTGACACAATTCGGAATTTTTTAAAATATAACATAATATTTGCTAATATATAAAATATATAAAATAATAAAAAATTATGTTTAAATTTAAAAAAATTCCAAACTGTCTCCCTTATTCGATCCGCCATAAGGCCGCGAATTTTTACATATTTTTTACTCGTTCCGCATTAAATGCCGCGAGTAAATGTAAAAGAAGTGAGATCGTACCGCTCGAAGAGCCGCGATCGTTTTACTCGTTCCGCATTAAATGCCGCGAGTAAATGTAAGAGAAGTGAGATCGTACCGCTCGAAGAGCCGCGATCGTTTTACTCGTTCCGCATTAAATGCCGCGAGTAAATGTAAGAGAAGTGAGATCGTATCGCTCGAAGAGCCGCGATCGTTTTACTCGTTCCGCATTAAATGCCGCGAGTAAATGTAAAATAAGTCAGATCGTACCGCTCAAAGAGCCGCGATCGTTTTATACATGTAATATGGCAATTTTACATATGTTTTATGTTCTTTAGTTTTTGACATTTTGTCTTTATTTCTTTTGATCTTTTAGATGCTATATTTATTTCTTCTCTTCCTCCATTGTTATTTTTTTTTGTAATTGCATATATCTTGACTCTTAACATAAAGTCTAACATTTCAATTCTATGTTGATAACACTCGTTGTTCTCGTTAAACCAATCTTCATTAGCGTGTTGGACGTATTTTACACAAATCTCAAGGAGCTTTTTCTTCACATCTTTTAAGTGCCAATACGTCTTGTAATATGAATTTATTGCTTCAAGTTGTAGAGTAATAATATTCAAAAATGAATCCGTTGGCCTTGATAGCCATTGTACTTCAGGATCATCTTCATCTTGATGTTCATATTCGCGTAGCTGAATATAGATTTCATTATCGTTTGATTTTTCCATCGGTGTTTTCAAATTTTTTTCACGGCAGCTGTCGCACTTTGTATTCTTGTAACCGTAGCGAGCAATATAACCAGCAAAATATGAAATTGCATTTACTTCATATGCCTCTGTTTCTAAATTTACATCTTCCTTGTTGGTCTTTATTATTTCTAAATTGTCAGAATAATTTTGTTCTGAATATTTTGTAATTTCTTCAAAGGCTGTCGCAATGAGATTATCAGCGTCGTCATCTATTTCAGTTAAATAAGTACATTCTTCTTGTAATGGAATACTGTTATTTTCCATTTCATCATGAACTTTCGATGTACCATTCGTTAATAAAAACGTTTCTTGACAAGTTACATTTCCTCTGTCGCTTCCATAAATATGTCCACTAGATAAAATGTGCCGCAACGTTAACCGTACCATTCTGGCAGTTGGATTACGGTTAAATCCTCCACGTCCTCTAATTTTTCCAAATGTATGTTCTACAGAATCTTGGTTGCATAGTGCAGTGGCAAGCTTGAAATCCAGATAGTGTTGTTTGATGGAATGATACATTGATAAAATTGCTTCCACAGTCGTAATCATTCCATCAAAGCACGGAGGTCTCGACATCTTGTTGGGGGAAGTACTCCACTTCGAACACCATGCAATAATAGACTTTAATAATTCTTCAACCATTGAATTATCATCTGATAACGGACCCTTTACTCCTATCCAATTATTTAAATGATATACATTCATAGCATCTATTACTTTATTCATTTTGTAAACAAATTCTGCAGATGCTTTCCATGAAGAACTTTTTAACATATTGCTTTGGCCTGCTGTTGATATTGCTGCAGCAAATCTTGCACTTAACATTTGAAATGCTCTTTTCACATTCATGACTTCAAAATTGTTTGGGTAAAAGTGCGCGTAGGTAATGTGATTCAATAAATTTGAAGTATTTAATTTTCTGTCAATTTGCCATGTTGCAAATAAGTCATGAAAAGACATAATAATTTCGCCATTCACATAAATATATTTATGAGATCTTAACTGGGCTAATCAACCGCTTGATAAGATGAGGCCAATCAAAAGAACCAAAATAAGTTTCATTGTTTAATGAAAAAGACGGCTTATGTGGAGAAATTTCTCCAAATATTAAAAGCTTTTCTATTTGCTCCACCTTGGTCACATGTGATTATCTGTACATTTGCTCCTACATCTTTTAATTTCTTTAAACATATCTCAGTGAGTTCAATAATCTCCTTATTTGTTGAACTTTTTCCAGTCAAAAAGTATGCTACTATTTGCCGCCAAGGATTTTCCGCATTAATACTATCAAGGCAAAATAGTAGAATATGTCCTGCTGGTTCATTGTGTCGTCCTAGGGGTCCGAGATCTATTAATCCCTCGATGAGATCATATTTTCGGCTGTATTCTTCAAATTTTTTTATTGACATCTCATCGAATTTTAAACAGCCAACTCTTTGAGAAGGTGGTAGTTTGGACAAATTTTCTTGAATTTTATTAAATATTTCTTCGCAAAATCCTGGTCGAATTTCTGTTTCAGATATCCAATTTCTAACAGAAGATTCCGATGGAAGATTTAGTCCAGCTTTTCTCATCCGTGAATATCCACTTGCTGAATAATAAAACATTGTTTTTGCTAAATCTTTTTCTTCTTTTGTGTATTCTTTTCGACCCTTATGTAGTTGAAGTTTTATCATAGTTCTCGCAACTGATTTTTGACATTTCTTTCCATCTAAAAATTCATCAACACTGTGTTTGCAAACGTTCTTGTTTTTCCGAATTACAATATTACGTTTTTGCAACATAGCAGTTATATTTTTTTGTTTTTTCTTCTTCTGCATAAGAAGTTTTTTTAATCTCAAATTTTCTTTTTTTAATTTTTCAATTTCGGACAATTCATCTTCATTATATATTTTTTTAGGAGCAGACTTTTTTGCGGTTTTTTTATTCGCTTTTTTATCGTGTTCGCTTTTACTTCTTTTTGCGAATAATTATCCAAAAATAGTGGAAGATTTTCATTATTAAACCACTCATCGTCTGCGAAGTCATCTCCGAAATTACAGAAAAGTTCTTTTCCGGAAGGATAACATCTCTTAGGGGCCATTTTTATTGTGGCCACTTGATTTTTATTATGTTCTGCTTCTTCTACGTTTACTTCTAAATCGGTATGCGTTTCGACTTCCATTCGAATGCAGTCTTCATTTTCTGAATTAACATTTTGTAGTATATTTTCATTTGTTCTGCTTTCTTCTGTAATCTCTTCAGTTATATCTTCGACAAGCTCTGGAATCTCAATATCCTTTGAAGCCCATGGTAAGGGGTTTTTTCTAATATGTAATTTCGTTTCGCTTATAAAATCTTCTTTATTAAAGTGGGCTGCACATAATCCCGCCTTTTGTATTGATGCCGGGGACCACTTATGTAACTTTTCATTACCTGTTTAAATAATTCTACAGTTTATATAATGCGTAATTAAATTTGTTCGATGAATTGATTCGTGATCGAGCTTTTCATCCAATACGCTTGTAAGTAATATCTTTTTATACTTGATATTAAAAAGAAATTTTATGTTTGTTATAAGACCTAAAGAACGACACATGTTCAATCAGTGCCGTTAGCGCAGCGGCAGAGCACAAGAATAGTAATTTAGGGATCCTAGGTTCAAGACTGAGCTGTCATGATTTTTTTTTAATTAAAAAAAAAATTTAATTATTTTATATGTCATGTAATATGTATTATTTGTTACGTAGAAATAAATATTCGGCATATATTTATTGTTAGATACGCATATATTTCCTCACATATTTAAAATACATAAAATAATTGTAATATAAAGATCATATTTTTGCAGAGAAATATTTTGAAAAATATTTTTACTTTTTAAAGATATAATAAATAATTAAAAAATAAAATAAATAAAGAAGTAAGACATAAAAATGTTTTTGTTCATTTTTTAATTACATTGCACCGGTTGATACAAATAATAAAAACATAAAAAATTTCTTTCTAAAAATATTTTATTTATGTTACGATCATTGTATGTATTTTAAATATATGAGAAGATTGTGCGTATATATCTAACAAAAAATATATGTTGAATATTTATTTCTATGTAACAAATAATGCATATAACATGATATACAAAATAATAAAAATTTTTTAAAATTAAAAAACAAAAAAATATGACAGCTCAAATTTTTAATCTAAGGGATCTCTTAATTATTATTTTTGTGCTATCCCGCTGCGCTAGTAGCACTGATCAAACATGCATCTTTCTTTAAGTCTTATAACAAACATAAAAATTTCTCTAAATTACAAAAATAAAAAGATATTACAAGGCGCATTAGACGAGAGAGAGAAAATCTCGAACACAGATCAACTTAATTTTAATACAAATTTATCACAAAAAGAGATCGGTGAAAAATCAACCACGACCTCTCCTTGATAATATACTTAAAAAAATTGTAATTAAATTTCATTAAATAAAGTTACTTGAAATTTTTAAGACACTCGTTTTTTTATATTTCACAAAATTAATTTTTTTTCGTTGTCGTCAAATATTTTATATATTTTCAAGAATTTTATTAATTGAAGATCAATAATCGACAAGATAAGACTTCTAATTTCAGGTCAGCAAAAGCCAATAAAACATAAAAGAAGAAGAGAAAAATTTTGTATTTTTACTTACCACAGTTTCTTATCCAAATGTCAAATCTTTCATCAGTCTTCCGTGGAAAACGAAACAATTTACAGTTATCTGATTTAATATTATTACAGTCTTTGTATACACATCTGTCGAATATCGTCATTTTCTTCACATTATTGTTATCCATTTTGATCCACGAAAAATACCTGCAAAAATCGAAAACAAATCGCCGGTCGCGAACCGACAAAGCACACTATCTCCGCGAATTTCTATACAAATCTCGTGATTTTATCGAAACTACAATTTCGTTAAAACTGTAGATTCGTAAAATTGGATCACTACACACACACACGTCACAATATTTTTCAATAATAACGAAAAAATCGTAAGAATTGAAAATCGCAAACGAAAGCACAATGGGAATTCGTTCTGTGACACGGTCGCGACGTGGTCACTCGAGAACGTCAGAAGCTTGTGAGCTTACAGCGATGAGTAAAAACAATTGCGTATCTATTTCATTGCGTTTAGCTGTTTAAACGCGCGCTTTAATTTTTCCAACGTTTTCGCCTCTTTATATTTTAAAGATCTTCTCTTCTAAAAATCTTGTTTTAAAGATCCTCTCCGCGAGCAAAATTGGAAAACATAAATTATTTAAAAACAAATTATTTCATATTTTTACTTTATTATTTGTAAATCCTCGGTAATTTCAAAATTTTTCTATTTGAAAATTATTAATTTACTATTGCCAATTAATTTTATCACAGACTTTACTCTTATTCCCATTGCACTTTTGTTTGCGGTTTTCAGTATACGATTTTTTATCGTAGTTACTGAAAATTATTATTGTAAATTATACTTGTGCAGTGATTTGAAGAATTTACAATTTCGTTGAAATTGTTGATTCTTCAAAAAAATTACGAGATTCGCGGAAATTGCGTGCTTTCTTGGCATTTTCCGTTCGCGGCAGGCGGTTTATTTTTTATTGTTGCAAGTGTTTTTTTTTTTTATTAAAATAGATAATAATGTGAAATAAATCACGATATTTGACAGATGTGCATATATATAGAAATTGTAATAATAATAATATCATATCATAAAATTGTAAATTGTTTCAATTTTTTATAGACTGCGATAAAAGATTTTACATTTGGATAAGAAACTGCGGTAAGTAAAAATATAAAATTCTTGAAAACATGTACCAAAAATATTTGATAACGTAAAAAAGTGAACTTTGTGAAAAATAAGGAACTTAAAAATTGCACTAAGAAATAAATGGGCTATATGTGAGCCGTGCGCGGATGTAAGGTGTGTTATATCAAAATTTAATTAATAGAATTGAGAATTAATCCCAATTTTAAGTCTTACAAATGTCTAAGCTAATTTTTTGTACCTCGTGTACATTTTTGAAAATTATATCGAAAAATTAAATTTCAATATGCGTCTTACATCTCACATTTCGCATACGGCTCACATATAGCCCATTTATCTCTTATACTTTATTTTAACCCTTATAGAAATTTATCACTAGTAACGCCAATTTATCACTTATTTCGAGTAATTAATCACTTTTATTTCGAATACTTAAATTACTGTATATTATAGTATTTTTAATACTCGAAATAAGTGATTAATTGGCGTAGTAATAAATTTCTACAAGAGAATAAGGAGCCTTTAAATTCTTAATGTAAAAAATTTCAAGTAATTTTCTTTAATAAAATTTAATTAAAAATTTTTTAACACTGTGTTATATCACACATTTAAAATCGTAATTATTTCAATAAAAAACATTTTATGTGTAAAAAATATATTTTTAACATTTAATAAATTTTATATATATATATGCATATGTTAAATTCTCTCTCTCTCTCTCTCTCTCTCTCACACACACACACACACACACACACACAACGGGGGCCAAATCTCTCAAATTGGTCTCATGATCAATTAGTCTGGATTCGCACCAGGGGCAAAGTCTGTTGGTAATGTCGAACAAATTTAGCCTGGACTCGCACCAGGGGCAAAGTCTTGTGACAAAATTTAGCACGGACTCGCACCAGGGGCAAAATCTTGTGACGAAATTTAGCACGGACTCGAACCAGGGGCAAAGTGTGTTGGTAAGGGGCAAAGTCTATCGCACGAAGGTGGCGGTCTCTTCTTTAGGCAGGCCTTTGGCGATCTGTCTATTAATCTGTGACGCAAGTAAGCGCCTGGGGATATAGGGACATAGGGAGAAACCAGAGAGTAGTGACGGGTAAGAGTAGGAGACGGAGAGAGCGCAGGGGAGAGCAGGAAGAACACGTGAGGAAGGAAGTTGCGCGCGCAATATCACACAAGATATGCGCGTAAGTGAGCACATGGTGGCAAAAGACATAATAAGGTTAAGAGAAGGCAAAGATCAGGAAGAAAGGTTTAAGCAGAGAAAGAAGTGAGGAAGGTGAAGGAAGGAGAAGTAGGAAGTGTAGAAGAAAAGGTGGAGAGGAGAGAAGAAGAGGAAGCAATAGGAGAGGAAGGAAGAGGACGTAAAGGAGAGAAAAGGGGTTAGGCACAGAAAGGAGAGAGAAAGAGACGAGGTGGCGACGAAAGGAAAAGAAGAAGAGGCAATGAAGAAAGACAAAGGAGGAAGTGAAGGTGATAGAGGAAGGGAGGGAACCGGTGCATGCTGCTGCAAAGAGGAATGGAAGGAGATGAAGAGCAGAATGGACAGGATGGAAAGGATGGTGGAGAAGATACTGAGATGAGTGAAAGAGAGAGAGGATAAGGAGAGAGATAAGAAAAGAAACAAGGAGACCGAAGGAGAAGAGATAGAAGAGAAGAAAGAAGAGAAAGCACAGTGAGAGACGGAGGAGGAGACGGAAGAGAGAAGCAAAGGGGGACAGGTGAGGAACGTGAGAGGAGGAAGAAGGAGAGAGCAGGGTAAGCCAGAGGAAAGTAGAGAAGAGTGGTGGAAAATAGTGAAGGGTGAAGAGGATAAGGAATAGGGGAGAAGGAATGACCAAAGTAAGGGGGCAAGAAAGGAAATTGAAGAAGAAGGGAAGACGGGAGGAAAGGTGGAGAAGAGCGAAGGAAAGGAGACAAGGGAAAAGAAGGAAGAAAGGAAAGCGAGTGGAAAGAAGGAGCGGAGCGAAAGAAAGGAGGAGAACAAGGAGGTGGAAAGGAAAAGGATGACGGAAGAAGAAGAGGATGACAGGGGAAGTAAAGAGGAGGAAAAATGGAAAAGAGGAGGAGAAATGTGGAGAAAAGTGAAGGAAAGGGAGGGAAAAGGAGTAAAGAGAGAGAGGAGAGAGAGAAAAGAGAGAGAATGGAAAGGAGAGCGGAGGAGATGGAAAGAAGGTGGAGGAGGAGAAAAAAGGTAACATGGAGAAGATTGGACGGAGAGGACCAGGAGGAGAGGAGGCTGCTGATGGAGAGAATGACGGAGGTGGTGTTAGATAGGAAAGTAGGAATAGTAGGATCAGGGGAGGTGAGGGGGGACGATGGGAAGATGATAGTAATGGTGGAGATGGAAAAGAAAGAGGATAAAAGGGAATTGTTGGAGAATGGAAGGATGATGTGGAGGAAGTAGGAGGTAGGAGTGGATGAAAATTTGACTAGGGAGGAAAGGAGAATTAGGTGGATAATGATGGATAGAACGAGGAGAGAGAGGGCCAGAGGGAGAGATGCAATGGTATATGGGAAAAGGTTGTAGATAAATGGAGAAAAGTAGGTATGGAATGAAGAGGAACAAAGGTTAGAGAAGAAAAGGGAATAGGAAGAAGATAGGAAAAAGGAAACAGAAACAAAGGGGGTCAGGAAGGAAAGGGAGTAGTAGTAAAAGGAGGAGGCAAGGGAAAAGGAGGAGGCAAGGGAAAAGGAGGAGGCAAGGGAAAAGGAGGAGGCAAGGGAAAAGGGGTAGGGGGGAAGGGACCCAGAGACATTGTAAGGTCGCAAAATGGCCAGGAGAGGAAAGAGAGGATATGCAATTGTATTATGGGGAAAGGTGAGAAGGGAAAAGGAGAAGGGAGGACAGGAGTTTGTTGATTGTTTGTTTAAGGTAAAGAGAGAGGAGCAGGATGGAGAAGAGGTGATCCGGAACGCGGAGGGAGACAGAGAAGCAGGTGAGGAACGGAGAGAGAAGGAGGGAAAGGGAAGAGAGAGGACAGAAGGAGAAAGAGAGAAAATGGCAAACGGCAGAAGAAAGGCAAGGAGAAGAAAGAGGAAGGAAGGAGGGAGAGTAAGAGGAGAGAGGAAAAGAGACTGATAACGAAGTGTTGGAAATGTATTATAGTTACATATTGTAACATATTGTAACGAGAGAAGGAGGATGTAAGGGGTTTGGCGGTCCCTTGAAAACGCCCTCGCAACCTCTAGGGGAGTCATTGAATTGAATATATATATATATATATATATATATGCACCGCTTGTCATAATTCCCCCTTCACTAAGAATACGAGTATAACGCCTTTCGGAGAGTGGCAATTTGTTTTCATTCTGGATCACGAAATTATGCAAGCATACAGTCGCTTGAATAATTTTAACTGTGGTAGAGACAGATGCGATTATTGGTCGACGATAAATTCGCCATTTCGCTGCCAAAATGTCAAACACGCTTTCGATCATTCTTCGTGCTCGACTAAGACGGTAATTGAAGACTTTTCTTTGACGATTTAGACGTCCACTTCGTGGATACGGTTGCATCATGTAATGAGTCAAAGCGAATGCCTCATCCGCTACTAATACGAACGGTAATGCTGGACCGGAAGCTTCAATTGATCTCGGTTGTGGCAAATTCATTTCATTTTTTTGGAATCGCTGACCAAAGTTTGAATGCGTGAAAATGCCGCCATCGCTCTGTCTGCCTTTTCCACCAATGTCAACCAATGTGAAACAGTAATTTGCATCACAAACCGCCAATAAATTAATACTATGATTCCCCTTGTAATTATAGAAAGTTGAGCCACTGTGAGGAGGTGACTGAAATAGAAAATGACCATTTTGATCTTTTAAAGTAAATATAAATACAATAAAGTAAATATAAGTATAAGTTTAAACATCATTTAAGTTTAAACATCATTTAAACATTAATTTACCTGTATTATTACATGCTTACCATCTATCGCACCTTTTTTTTTTTTTTTTGTCTCTGGAGAAACCTCATGGTACCGTCCGCCTCCGGGTAGAGGCGGGGGTTATGTGGGACTCCCTGCCCCGTCTGGCCGGTCCGCACATCCGCCTGGCCGGTCCGCCGTAGCGGGCCGGAGAGTCGGGATCGGCGAACCGGAGAGCCGGGACAGGACCTACCGCACTAAAACCCCAGAGGATGTCCTTCACGGGCGTTATATAGGGGACGGCCAGGATGCTGGTATCCCATGCCGACTGGCCGCCCCCCCGCCATATCCCTCCTTGGGAGGATGCCGCGGAAAGCGACACCCTCCCCCCGTCATTGTACGGGTACCTCGCGGTTGCGGCGCAGGGCGACATCGACCCCACGCCGCGCCCTCTCAAAAAGGTTTGAGGGGCGGAGCCATGGCTCGAGAACTCCCGCTCGAGCCATCGCCCCTCGCCCCTCCAGTGTTGCAACCCCCGGACCCCCAAGAGGGTGGTCCAGTTCGGCGGTCCACTGAAGGGGCCCTCATCAGGAGGCTCCTCTCAGAAGGAGAGAAACCCCCTTCCGTGGACGGTGTTGCCCTCCCACCGGTGCCTATGGCTCCCGGTGAGAGGGCCCCACGCGTCACGTCTCGTCCATAAGAGGGGGCCAGGCACCCATGCGGGAGGACAAGTCCACCCGCGCGGGATACGTGGCCCCCCCTTTCTAGGTCACCCCGACTGCGGCCTCCCTCCTTCCCCTAGGGGTCAGAGTTCGCCCGCAGCCAGAGAGGCCCCACCCTCTCGGAGAGCGTGGGGGGGAGAGGGGACGCCTAGGCGCACCCATGTCCCCCCGACACCCTCACCTGGCATCCGACGATGCCAGGGTTTTTTGGGTCCCCCTCCCCCGATCCCCGCCGCCGCCGGCGGACGCAGCTTTGGCCGCAACCGCCGACGACGGGGAAGGGGAAGGACGACCCCCACCCCTAGGCCCCGCAGGTGGTGCCACCAGACACCCCCGCTCCCCAAGCCTGTGTCGGCACCTGGCTGGCCGGAGGAAGTCCACGCAAAGTGGACACCTCGGGCCAGCCAGGCACCCCACCGCCTTGTGACCAGGGGAGCCGCAGTTGTAACAGCGGCTACCCCTGTCCACCGGCGAGGTGCACCAGCGCCATGTGTGACCAGCACACAGACACCGGTAGCACCTCGCCACCCCCATAACATTGACGCTGGTTGCTCCACCAGCGCCAATCCCTCCTCTCCTTTCCCCAATACCACCACTGGTGGCACTCCCCTCTCCACCACTGGTGGTCTCTCCTTTCTCCCTCTCCTTTCTCCTCTCCTTCTCCATCCTCTTCCCTCTCCTAACCACCCTTACCCACTCCCCAGTGGTGGTGGCTTCCCCTTCCTTCCTCTCCAGGGTCCCTCGGACCTTTCCCCCTCCCACAGCCTCACCTAGGCGTTTTTCTACCAACTCCAGCCGGTCTGAATTGGCCGCCAGCTTCGAGGATATTTCCTCTAATCTGGCTTCCAATCCGCCCGGCAATGGAGCCACGGTATCCAACGCCCTGGCTACCTCCATCTGTGTCCCCTGGTCTCGGACTTCTTTTCCGGGATCAGGGGCCGTCCCTTCGCTCCTGATGGCATCCTTCCCGTACTGGACGCATTCCCTGCGTGTGAGATCGGAAATGATCCACATCAGTTCCTGCGCCAGTACGTCCACTCTGCTGGTGAAGGCCTTCACCTCCTCCTTCACCACCTCCGAACACTTCCCCTCCACAGCCTGTATGAAGACGCTGGTCTCCCCTCCAAGCAGCCCCCAGCTCCCCACAGCACTGTGGAAGAGCTCCGCAGTGGGAATCTTGGCCCCAGCCTCATCCCACCACGGAGTAATATCCACCTCCCAGTTAAGGCCTGGCATCACCACTGCCGGCCTCTCGCCTTCTGGGATCCGTCGGCCTGAACGCACCTTCACCGTCCTCGCGCCGTCCGGAAAGGCCACCGTCTCCACATCCATTGGAGCCCCCGCTCCAGTCCTCTCTTCTGCCTCTTGCCCGTCGTGCGATGACGACGGGGTGAGGGCCGGGACCATACCCCCCTCCCCGCCGGGCCCTGGCATATCCGACCTGCCTGAACCGGTAACGGTTTTTTTTTTTATTTCGCCGTACCATCATGTTGTTATTTTGGTTTTTTTTACTTGGTGGCCTTCCAAAGGTGGTGGGCCGAAACCCTATGGCCCCACCAGGCCATGTGTACCCCTACAAGAGGTACCGACCACTCTTAGCACCCCTCGCAAGGATATTCCCTTGCGAGGGGTGAGCCCCCCCACCACGGCAAGGTGGTGGTCGACGGGGGGGGACCATCTATCGCACCTAAGCAATGCGGATGTCCCCAGATGCTAAATACCGTAAACATACTAAAAGCCGTGTACGGCTTGATATTGGATCTCGAATGACATATTGCTTTTCAATGAATGATCCAACAATACTCAACAACTGATAGAACATCTCTTTTGACATTCGACAATAATTATAAAACATTTCGTGATCTTCAAATTCCATTTTTTTGACCAGATTGTTACTAGCATCTTGTAAAAATCTTTGTTTTTCTCTAAATATCGGGCGCACCCATATTCTATTATGAGCTTTTTCCTCTTGAATCATCAATTTTCATATTGCAAACAGTTTTACTATATGACGTTTCCCAACTTTCCGCTGTTGAAGTGTTTGCTTCATCTTTCTCCATTTTTGCAATCGTTTCCATATAATTATTAATAATATGTTAGAATCCATTATTACGTATTTCTTAAATATAGATTGCAAATACTATAATACATCCTAATGTCTTGAATTGTGCTATTAATTGTATGTATAATTTTTTCATATAGGTGTGTAAAGTACGTCGTAAAGCAGGATCATAATTTAAAGCACTTGAAGATCTTTGCCATCTAAAATCGCAAGTATTCATATATATATATATATGAATACTTTATTATATATATATATATATATAACTTTATTATATATATATATATATATATATATAATGTATACATAAATGTATGTATGTGTATTGTGACGTGACGCTTTTGGAGCGCCGTCACAAGAGCGAAAAGCCCGATCGGGTAGGACGCGGGGATCTGGAGCGCCCCTCATTTCAGGGAGAGTGCGATCCGTTTGCGTTATTCCGTTGTATTACCGTATTTTTTGCGAGAACCGCAGTTGCACGCAGCGTCGGCCTGTCGATGCGCGTGCAGCACGATTCGTAGGGAGAGCGACAAAGACGGCCCGAGAGAGCGGCAGGAGAAGTTGTAAAGCAAGAGGGAGAGAGACGGAGGATGCCGGAATACCGCAGTCGAGAGAGAAGGATGGATCGAGAGTGAGAGAGAGAGAGAGAGCACGGGACCTTGCGCAGTTAAGTATCGAGTAGCCGAATTCAATTTATTATCTCTCGCGCAATGTTAATGCCGTACAAATATTCTAGGATACTGAGAAGACTCCGAATCACACCTACACCTGGGCCGCCCCTGGAGAAGGACGACGGAGGGCCCGGCCAGCCTACCGCTTGTTCCCCCAGGAAAAATGCCGCAGGAACAAACGCGGAGAAATATCCTCTCGAGCCGCATTAAGGTACCGGCGAGAGAATTACCCCAGATAGAGAGTGAGGGAGGCCCTAGGGCCCCCGCCATCGACCCTATCATCGAGGGAATGCGCGAGAGATCGGCGCGGCACGGAAGGTACCAAGGAGCGCGAGGCCCGGCTCTCCACTGTTCGGTGTGCCACACGACAGAGAGGGTGCCTCCAGAGATCCGACTACACGACCAAGAGAAGATTCTTCGCCGCCGAAAATTGTAAGCCGCCTCTCAGGTAGCCGTAGATAGATGTTGGTCGGTACCGGGTGTACTGAAAACCTAGAGTAATTACCGTGAGTACCGTGTCTCCCAGTATCGTATCGTTTTGTGTAAGAGAGAGCGGTCTCTCTCACTCTGAGTATCGTACCGCGGGGCCGGCCGACTCCGAGATCGCGAACCGAGCCCTCTCCGAAAAGTGCCGCCGACAGTCAATCGTTTTCGCGAGCGATTATCGTACATTATAATTTACCGCTGTATTCAGAGTCACGTTTTGTTGTACAGGTGATCTCAGTAGATTTTCGGAATTTGCGTGCAGCCGTTCTCCGCGAGTTTGTTAAATATTTCATTTTTCGACTCGGCGAGAGAGTCGTGCGAGAGTCACAAAATTGCCGTTGTCTATTTGTTACCTTTTTTTTTGGATACCGCGCCGTGTCTTGAGTTTATAATTGTGACCTCTGTATGTACCGCGTGTCCGCGATAATAAGTTTAAAAAGCATATCAGTTACCGATCTTGTTTTGTTGTTCGGTATAATTTCCGTTCGTATAATATTGTCGAAAATTTAGTTAAAGTATTTAAAAATTGTTATTATTGATAAAACGTTAATAGCGTAATTCTGTCATTCCGTCATAGTCGCCGAGATATTACTACTATAATTTTTGTTCATACCGCTAATTTATATATTAATGTTATTCTGTATTTATATTGTCCAATTATACTAATCATCTGTACCATTGTTAGTCTTAAGTGTCCAATATATATATATATATATATATATATATGTATATATATATGTCAAATTCTATCACCACGTGTATGTCTCTCTATACCTCTCTCTCAACCATCGACTACCATCCTATAGACCCGCGACTCTATATTGAATTTTAATAACTTACCTTAAGTACCGTTTTCAAGAATATCGTGGCGCATTCACATGCGCCTGGCGCCCAACTGTACCGTGAGTTACCGAAAGTACCTAAGTACGAGTAAGTAACTCTTTCGTTACCGAATTTTACCGTATTAGGGTTCAAATTAGTAAAATATTTAAATTGAACGCTCCCCTGTCCGAACTTGGCGTTTCGGAGCAGGAAAAGACGTTGCAGTATATATACGCAGGATGTCCTGCAACGTGATATCCACAGTGAAACTTTGTATTCTTGATATCATTCGAAAAATAAAGATAATTTAAAATTTGCAAGATTTTCTCCATTTATAAATTTTTTGCGATATTCTAATGACACCTCCTTCATTCTTATTCAATATTTATAGGGTTCAATTTTTATAAATTTTTTTTTACATAAATATATATATATTTTTTTTTTCTAAAAGTAACAATTTCTGAAAAATAAAGCAGTCTCATGCTTATTTTAAATAGTTGTTAGTAGTAGAAATATTATAGTAATAATAAATAGTAGTTACAATAGTACAATAGTAATAATAATAGTTATAAAGTTGCAGTAGTAACAAAAAAAGATATTTCATGCCAAAGACGATCCATTCGTCTGCTAGTTGCTTCTAAAATATCTACTCCCAGAACGATTTGCATGTGCGTTCTGGAAGATATTTTATGCCAGACTTATTTATTCGTAAACTGCTTTTTTACATCAGATACGGTTTGGGTATCCTCTGCTTAGTATAAAAATAAAACATTTATATTGAAACTTTATTGTATAATATAATATAGTTTGAATAAGATATAGATTTATAAACAAAAGACTGCATTTATTTTTCAAAAATTTTTTGATAATTATATAATAACTGATTCATTTAATTTTTTTAACAATATTTTAACATTCTTTTTTGCAGGCGACGGATGCTGAAGCTAGAGAGACAAGAGGAAAATGACTCCAGGTATAGCACATATAAGGATACTAACAATGAATCCATCGATAATCAAAAATCGGCGAAATTACTATCCGATACAATGGATTCGAAAGTTAGTATCCAATCGTTAGTACCCGCGATGCAATGCCTGGAGTCAAATTCAAGTACAGGTACGTGTAGTAAAAATGTCGAACTTTGCGAAGATAACAATCATTTTGTTATCAAGAATAGCCCTCTGGATATAAATAATATTCAGGAAAGCATGCCTCAAGGGCGTCGCATTGTCGACTTTTCTCATATGTGGAATGAACTTCAGAGATCATTCAATAATCATATGAAAGAAATAGAGTGCCAATTTAAAGATTGGAAACTCATAAAATCTAAAATCGAAGGCCAAGAAGAAAATGATTCTAGGAATAGCACATAAGAATACTAGCAAAGCAATGAATCCATCGATTTTCAAAAATCGATGGAATTATTCTCCGATACGATGGATTCAAAAGTTAGTATTCAAAAAGTGCAATGCTTAGAGTCAATTTCAGAAACAGATATATGTAATAAAAATGACGAACTTTGCGAAGATAACAATCATTTTGTTATCGAGAATAGCTCTCTGGATATAAATCATATCTAGGAAAACATGCCTCAAGGACGTCGCATTGTCAATTTTTCTCATATGTGGAATGAACTCCAGAGATCATTCAATAATCATATAAAAAAAATAGAGTGCCAATTTAAAGATTGGAAAGTCATAAAAACTAAAACCAAAGGCCAAGAGGAAAATGACTCTAGGAATAGCACATATAAGAATACTAGCAATGAATCCATCGATTTTCAAAAATCGGTGGAATCGGATTCCGATACAATAGATTCTAAAGTTAGTACTCAAAAGTAGTGAAAGTACAATGCCTGGAGTCAATTTCTGAAACAGATATTTGTAATGAAGATGTCGAATTTTGCGAAGATAATTATTTTATTATCGAGAATGGCCCTCTGGATATAAATCGTATCCAGGAAAGCTTGCCTGAAGGCCGTCGCATTGTCGACTTTTCTCATGTATGAAAAGAACTCCAGAGATTATTCAATAATTATATGAAAGGAATAGAGTGCCAATTTAAAGATTGGAAACTCATAAATCTAAAACCGAAAAGTTTAAGACGCATTTTACTTTTAAGTGCCAAATGTGCAATACTGAAGCCGAATTTTGGTCAGAACCCAAAGATCCGAAAATATTAAGCATTGATATGGCTATTGCAGTAGGAACTATTACAGTGGAAATTGGCTATGCCCAATTGGAAGAGCTGTGTGCAGCTATGAATATTCAATAAATGTCCGATAAAAGTTATATTCAAAATCGAGATATGTTAGTAGACGAGTTTGAGAAAACAGCCATGGAAAATATAAAAATGGCTGGCCAAACTGAAAAGCAACTGGCTCTCGAAAGGAACGATGTTATAAACAGTATTCTGTACATAACTGTAATAGCTAATGGTAGTTGGAGTAAAAGATCGTACGACCACGCCTACGATTCTCTTTCCGGTGTTGGTACTTTAATTAGTTATCACACGAAAAAAGTTCTTTTTGTCGGTATCCGCAATAAATATTGCATGATATGCGGTGTAGCGGAACGAAACGGAATCGAACCAAAAAACCATAAATGCTATAAAAATTTCAATCGTAATGCAAGCTCCACAAGTATGGAGAGCGACGCCATTGCAGAAGGCTTTAAAAATAACCTGGAAATGCATGGATTAATTTTTAGAACAGTTATTGCCGATGGCGATAGCAGCGTCTATCAGGCCATCATTGATAGCAGACCATATCGGGAACAAATGGTGACCGTGAAAAAAATAGAATGCACCAATCATTTGCTTCGCAATCTATGCAAAAAGCTGCAGATGGTAGCAGGGACAATTCAGCCAAAAATGCATAGAAAGCGCGGTTTCGTCCAGCTACGAAATGTTGTAAAGAACAATATTATGAACATACAAACAGAAGTGATAGAAGCAATTGATTTACGAAATAAACAAGAGCAACCTTACCATGATAAAGCTAGAGAATTACAAAAAGATATATTAAACATTCCTAGTCATATATTTGGTGAACATAAACGATGTAAGGAACGCGGTCGTATATGTGACCTTGATGAAACAAAGAAAAATTATGTACCGTTTCTCAAGTTACACAATCTTTACCAAAGAGTAGAGAAGGCTATCATATATTTAAGCGCTTATTCCGACGGTTTGTTGTACAAATACACCAACAATCCTGTAGAGTCGTTCAATTCGATAATCTGCAAAGAAATTGCTGGTAAGCGCATTAATTTTAGTAACCGAGGCTCTTATAATGCTAGAGTTGCGGGGGCAGTTTTGCAATATAATTCGAAACAAGGTGTTCGAAAATCGAACGTTTAAAAACCTGCAAGATAAAAAGCATAAGACCACACTCATGCAAAATATATAATATTCATGCATCGTTATCATGCCGCATGCATCATGCTAAATATATTAATAAAAATACATTATAAAGGCGCATATTATATACAAATAGCTCGACTGCGAGGGTATACAGATACCCTGCGCCTTCGAGAAATAAGCGCTTAAGTCATTTCACATTAAAATTGTAAACACCTCGGTCGCGCGAGAGGAGACAAAAATAGTTCTTATAATAACAAAATGCGATGTCGATCTCACAATAAACAATAACTCTATATGTTCTTTCGCCCTCAACCTACCGATGGAATAATAAAAATGTTCGCAAATATTCTAGAAAATAGGGACTATATAAGTACCCTCTCAGGAGGCCGCGGCGCTCTTTTCCGATTGCTTATCGTCGCGACTAGAGTGTGCTTCTAATCTCAGAAAAAGATCGCTTGTCTTTTTCGCTCTCAATTACCGTTGCTTGCGGAACATTCAGTTCTTTATTTTTGACACGGCTTTTCTCTCAATTATTGTACTCTCTGATACTTTCGACTCGGCTATCTTTTGGTAAATTCTGTGCGGTTTGAATAATTGTAATTTTTGTGTTAATGGTGTAAATATATTTAATCTTAACGATACGTGTTCTGTGAGTGCAGTGCTTCTCTGTCTTCTCGTTTCCGACCTTCCTATCCTGCTTTCCGTCGCGCACACAAGGTCTTACGGAAATGCATAAAAGCATGGATAAAATGTTCCTCCTACTGTCGAAATTCTGGAAAAGCGACGACAAATTAAAGTTGCAAGAACTAGAGAATCTCGGAAAATGAATGGACGGCAAAAATGTAAAAGAAAGTCAGGAACAGATTATCATTACGGTCCGCAATCACAAAAACCTGATCTTCTACCCGAGGTTTTTGAACAACTTCGACAAAATCATTTGGAAAAGTTGTTTGAAAATGGGAAAAATTGGAGACAAATTGAACGTAATACAATAGAGCAAAGTGATTCAGATTTGCGGCCTTCACTGAGACAGGAACTCTTGACGGCGTCTAATTTTGGAATTGTATGTCGCATGAGACCGACAACGTTTTGCGCCGCAACCGTAAAAAACATTTTATTTCCTCCTTCTATCGATACTGCGGCTATGAAATATGGTCGCGAAATGGAAAAAATTGCGAGAAAAAAATTGGCCATAACATTAAAGGAGATAAAAATTTGCGGATTATTTATTAATATTAAAAATCCGTGTTTGGGTGCTTCTTCAGACGGACTCATAGATGAAGATGGTCTGGTAGAAATAAAATGTCCTTTATCAGCTGAGCATTTAACAGCGGAAGAGGCCATAAAAATATTGCCCCATTTGAAAGGCATCTTTGATAAAAAAAAAATCCAGATAAGATGAATCAAAATCACCGATTTTTCTATCAAATTCAAGGCCAGTTAAATATAACGCAGCAAGATTATTGTATTTTCACTGTGTAGACGCCAAAAAGCTTGAAAATAGTACGTGTTAATAGGGACACTGTATTTTGGAGTAATCAAATGCTGCCTTTTTTAACACGTTTCTATTACGATTGCATGCTTCCGGAAATCTTGGACAGTCGGCATAATCGACATATGCCAATTAGAAATCCAAGCTATATAGTAGAAGCTCAACAAGAAGTAGCTAAAAAAAGAAAACGATCGAGTCTTCCACAGTGTAATATAGAAGATAAAAATATTGCCAAAAAAAAGAAATGTATCGAATCAAATATTTCATCAATGGAAGCAACTATAACTGCTTTGAATGCAGAACAAGATGATTGATCGTAGTTAGTTACTCAAAAAATACAGAACTAACAGAACGCGATATGGCAAAGCAAAAGGAATTTTTAGATAATTGGGTTGCTTCTTTTAATTCAGTAAAGAAAAATGTATTACCTTTAGATAGTCAAATAAATGATGAATCATTAGACCGATTTTTGCGCGTCATAAGAGAGAATTCTTGTTTTGAGATACAAAGTGTGCAATATTTGGAATATCCTCATATAATTGAAGCAAGTTGTAACGACAAAAGCTTACAAATTATTGGAGGAAATTGCAGTAATCACTGGCGATGTATTTCTTTTGACGGCACTAAGCTTCGAGTGTACGACAGTCTATCTGGCTGTACATACGAAACATTGAAGGCTAAAGAAAAAAATTACATTCATCGCCGCTATCCACAAATAAATAAAAATAATATAATATTTGAAGACGTTCAAACACAACCTGATGGTATATGTTGTGGAATCTTTGCTGCCGCATTTGCTACAACTATAGCTTTAGAAGGAAATCCTTGTAATGAGCCATTCTACTGACGTTAAACGTATGAGACAACATTTCTTAAAAATTATAGCAGAAAATAAACTGTCGCCTTTTCTTAACTAATAAAAATTTATTATTATACTAGAAATGTGTAATTCTAATAAATATTGTTGCAAAAAAGTGTCTAATACAAATGTCTCATTTGCAAAAATCGGAGACAAAAAAAAATACATATATTATGATTGCGTTCTCGCGGGAATGGGCGATGGAGGGGTCCATTTCATTCTATATATGCATAAAAATGTTTTGTATATTATATAATATTCTGTTATATTATATAAAAATATTCAGCTGGTTGTTTGAATATATTTGCTATTTTCTCAATTATTGATAAGAGGAGAAAAGCGTATTGTGCGTACTGCATACATTGTAATTTATAGAAAATTACAGATAATATCAATATACGTACCATACACGTAAGCTTATACCATACATGTATGTGTATATGTATTTGTATATATGTATGCATCTATGCATGCATTTATATATGTAAGAAATATATACATATATATACATGCATATATAGATGCATATATTCATGCATAAACATATATATAATATGTACATGGTGATTCAAAAGTCTGGCAATGGCCAATTATCTCCGAAAGTAGTAGTCTTATGTATATATATTCATTCTTTGAAATAGATGACCTTTATGAGGAATTATGCAATATTAAAGAACTCATACAAACAGCAATTCAACACAAAGACATGAAACCAATTGACAAATGGCATAACATTTTCAAAAATCAAAGCTTGCCTAACTTGCTTAAATTATTTTCATTGGTAGCTTCAATACCTGTTTCTAATGCTGCTACAGAACAAGTCTTTTCACAAGCGAACTTGACTTAATCAGACAAACGTAATCGTTTGACCCTAGATCACGTAAAGACAGAGATTCAAATTAAAATAAATTTTAAAATGAGCTGTGAAGAGTTTTATAATTATGCGCTAAAAAATAAACAACTTTTAAAGGCTGCAAAATCTAATATAAAATATTAATCAAAAGTCGGTTAATGTCTAGTCAATACAATAATATCTAAAGGTTATATGTTGAATTTTTAAGACTGAGGTATATATAAGTTTTGATTTTTGTTTATGTAGAGATGATACTTTTCATTTTTGTTTTAGAAGTGATACAAGGTTTAGTATTTAATATAATTTCATTGGTTTATTGTTTAAGTAAGAAAACTGTAACATTACTATATACAGTTACATTAATGTTTTTTTATGTTTCATTTATTACATATCTATTTATGTATTTGTGCGTTAATTGACAAATATATTGTTAATTATTTTAAAAGATTTTTATATTACCAATTAAAGAAGAGCAAAATCGTTCCTTTTTTTGATCCGTTCCTTGATCACCAGTTTTCTTACAGGACTTCTTCCTCGCGATCCGTTCGTTCACAAACAACCTAATATCTCTATTTCCAATTATTAAAGATGTATTCAAATATGAAAATTTTTGGATTTCTTTTTAAGTCCCGACTTAGAAGCTTATGTCCCGACTTTTTTATTTCCCTATCCCGAAATTTGCCGTTTTAGATCTAACAACACTAGCTGTGCGCCTACTAAAAGTAGCTGCTGTGCGCCCATACAGTGGCTGCTGTGCGCCGATAAATTATTGCACATTTACAAAAAATTGTATTTTTGTAATTATTTTATCGAATATAAATGTTTGTAAAGACAAAGAAACATAGAATTTTATCACCTAGGGATAAAGATATAATTACTCAAGGAGCATAGTTAACCGATATACATATGGAATATGTTGACTATTTATTGCAAAATTGTTCAGATTATAGACCTGTCGAATACAACTTCCTGATACTATTCAGCCTATGCCAATTGATAAAAAACATATACAAATATTACATAGTTCGTCAGGTCCATAGATAGACATTGGGTGTGTAGTTATTATTGATACAAAAAATATATTTGTTTAATTAAATAATAAAAAATTGCATAGACATCATGAACAATTCTTGAAAAGATTATTTCCAACATATTTTGAAAAAAATTCTGTCAAATTTCCTACTGTACAATACCAACCAAACGGTAGCGATTGCAGAGTTTTTGCAATAACCTTTGCAATTTCATTGTTATTCAATATTAAACCCAAAAAAATAAAATATGATCATAGTTTAATGCGTTTGCATTTAATTAAGATTTTAGAATCTAATATTATTGAACCTAATGTTATTGATCATTTTCCACAAAATCCACAATATGCTCCTCAAAAAGTGCTTTCATTAGCAACAAGAAAAGTAAGAGAGGCTGAAGCAAACCGTATACGTATACCAGGTCTGTAAATATGAAACCGGAATTTGCCCATAGATGTGGCCTTAGCTGTCAATGTATAGTTATCGTCAAACCGCATCATTGGCGCCATTTTCTTGTTGACATCTGACAAAGATTTTTAACTCACAACAATACAAATTTCATACAACAGCATAGTTTGTAATAGCGTTGAACATGTCGAATTTTGTGCCTGGAAGCTACGATTTGCGGACAACATTGATTTTCTGTTGTCCATTTGAAAAAAAATTGCTGCAGAACCGCATCGAATGCTTGTCGAAGCTTACGGTAAGCATGATTTGGTAGATCACAGTGCTTTGAGTGGTTTAAAAAATTCGAAAGTGGCGATTTTGACGTGAGAAACGAAGAACGTGGAAGACCACCGAAAAAGTTTGAAGACAGCGAATTGCAAGCATTGTTGATGACGCTCAAACACAACAATTCACGGATCACTTAAATGTGACACGAGAAGCCGTCTCCATACGTTTGAAAGCCATGGGAAAGATCCAGAAGATGGGAAAATGGGTTCCACATAAACTGAATGAAAGACAGTAAAAAAACCGAAAAACCACTTGCAAAATGCTGCTCGCCAGGTCACAAAAGAAAGTCATTTCTCCATCGAATTGTGACTGGCGATGAAAAGTGGATATATTTTGAGAATCCTAAGCGTAAAAGATCATGGGTAACTCCAGGTGAACCATCGACATCGACTGCAAGGCCAAATCGCTATGGACGAAGACAATGCTGTGTTTGGTGGGATCAGAAGAGTGTGATCTATTATGAGCTGCTAAAACCTGGCAAAACCATTAATACTGAACGCTACTGACAACAAATGATCGATTTGAATCAAGCTTTGCGTGAAAAACGACCAGAATATCAAAAAAGGCAACACAAAGTGATTTTTTGCTTCATGATAATGCACCATCGCACACAGCAAAACTGGTCAAGGAAACGATTGAAGCGTTTAGTTAGGAAATACTTTCACATGCGGCTTACTCACCAGACTTGGCTCCGTCCAATTACTACTTATTTGCATCGATGGGACACGCACTTGCTGAGCAGCGCTTTACTTCTTACGAAAATGTACAAAAATGGCTCGATGACTGGTTTGCCTCAAAAGAGTAACAGTTTTTTTGGCATGGCATCCACAAATTGTCAGACTGGTGGGAAAAATATATAGCTAGCGATGGGCAATACTTCGAATAAAATATTTTTTACCATTTTCATATAATAAACGTGTATTTTCTATACAAAAATTCAGATTTCATATTTACATACCTGGTACGTCGATGTGAGACAAAAAATGATATTTATAAAGAAACAGGATGATTTGGAAAATCATTGTGTAAATAAACGTGCATGCTATTCACAAGATTTAGAAAAAAATCAGGCTAAAAGACATGATTTATATGACCAAGATTTCGAGAATAATTGCATTGAACAGCACAATCTGTATAAACAGAGCTTCAAAGATAGATGCGCTAAACGACGCGATCGTTACAAACAAAATTTAGAAGACAATCGCACTAAACAACGCGATCGGTATAGACGAAATTTAAAAGACAATTGCGCTAAAAAACCGTAATCGATATCAACGGAACTTAGAAGAGATGAACGCATTAAAGATCGATATCGATGTGAACAAAATTTAGAAAATAAACGCGCATACACAAAAGCGTATACGTTATGCGAAAAACGTTGAGCATGAACAAGATAGACAAAAAAGATTGAATCCTAATCATAAATGGCTTTATAATAAGCGATATTATCAGACCAAAAAACAAAAAATCAAAACAAAATCTACATTTAAAATAAAAACTTGCAATATTGCCAAAAAAATTACTAAAAAATATAAACAATTTTGATCAAAAAACGCCATAGAATTTCGTAATTGTTCAGAAATATTTATAAAAAGTATTATGGAAAAAAATCAATATTAAAGGTCATATTGAGAAACGATTGAAAGCCGAAAAAATTGTACGTTGGTGCATGTGTATTAGAAAAAATTATATTCGCAATATATACAAAATGTTAAGTTTGATTTTAAAAAAATCAGAAGTGTATTTGATTCTTGTGGCAGATTGTTCTACAATTGAAGACAAATTAACTGCGCTATGTGGCGAATCTAGACATACAGCCTCATCTGAGAATTATTTCATTCAGTCTACAATTATGATGTTAAAAAATCATTGGCACTTTTGGTAATGAATGTAAAAGGAAAAGTAGTAAACATATTACCTTTAACAACAGAATAAGCTAAAAAATCTTGGTCGTGTAATATTTCAAACTATAAAATTAACAATCCGTTTTTAATTGACCGTTCTCAGAAGTCTCTTAAAACCATAAATACATGTACCTTAAACAATGAACCAAAACTGATGTGTAATACTGCAAGTTGTAAAATTAATCCGATTTTAATTGATCATTTTCAGAAGTTTCTCGAACCGTACGTACATGTAGTTTAAAAAATGTACCAAAACTTATGCAAAATATTCATAAATGTACTAGGAAAACTTCAAATGAGAAATAGGATCATAGCTGTTATATTGATTTAACACTTTGCAAAGGAATGTTTCTTCCAGTTCAATTATTATCGCCTCATTTTCCAAAAGTAAAATATATGAAGCATTTAATTTATCAGCTTACAGTTTTTTTTACCTCGATATATCCGTTAGATTTTATTTTATATTTTTATATGATTGCGAGTCTTTACTATTAGAATTTTATATCATTTACTTATTGAAATTTGCACTGCGTTTTATTACCGACTGTTTTACGTTTATTTTTTAATTTTAATGTTAATTATGAATGTATCTTTACACTGAAGATGATTTTAAATAAACCGAAACGTATATTTTTTGCGTAATTGCCTTATTGAATTTGTTTATTAGCGCAAACACTCTGCTACGGCTTGTCTGCCCGGTCTCGTTAATTTTTATTAAATAATACTGATATAAACACTTTAAATGAAATTGTGACTTCTGCACAGGAGAAAGTAGGTATTTACAGACATCAACGGATTGGTACAATTTTGAGTGATGATGATATTATATTTAAATATCGTTTAGCATTTAAAGCATTGACTAAACGCTCTATGGATGCACCACGACATGTTCGCATATCATGTGAGATTGTGTTATAAAAAGTGTTTCTAAAATCAATAGTCTTCAGACATAAGTTGAAATTTGGAGAGATTTAATGACGTATGTACAACAACAAAAAGTTGATGCGCAATATATGTATATGTAATTATTGTGCAGGCAAATTTCGTAAAGGCTTAATGCCTGCATATTGTCTTAAATAATCTCTTTACAAATCAGGTGCCTGAAGTAATATCTCTTAATACATTCGAAAAAATTCGTATACAGAGAACTAAAGCGTTTCAAACTGTCCTTAAAATGAGAACTGTTATTAACCCTCAGTTACCACTCATTTTTGGCCACCCTATTTTACCATTCATGGGTTAGAGTAACCCAGAGTCTTCTTTTGTTTATATTTCTGGATCTAATAAAGCTATTTTGAAGTATTTTTTTTTCAATCAATACGCCAGACAGTAAGAAAAAAGCATATATCGGTACAAATGTCACGATTTCTACGACTCGAGATATTTGAGAAAAAATGAAAAGTGATTTTCTAAAATTTCGAAAAAATAATTTTTGATATGGGTTAACGTAACCCAGAGAGGTAACTGAGGGTTAATAAAAAGTTGCCTCAAAGACAAATGATACCAAAAGTTAAAGGTAGAACATTTTATTTACCACTTCCGTGACAAGAGACATTAAACAAACTATGTTATAATACTGATCCAATAAATATTAATCATGAATTATATATATTAGTTAGAGGTATCCCGACAAAATCAAAGATATTTGGGAAGAAGTAATTGGATGTTAAAAAAGTATTTGACGCTTTAACGTGCTTAAAGCGCAACAATACTTTATACTCTCATATTATATTGCCAAATAATTACAATGATTTACGTTTACCAAAATTAAAAAATTCTGAAGTTTAAATGGAAGAGACAGAAGATAATACAGAAATTAGCCGATGATAAGACTGAATTATTAAATGATCTGATAGAAGAGATAGAAAATGATACGTTAGAAGGTCAACGGAAAGCAATGTTGACTCAAGTGACTAATGCTGAAAACGATGACTATTATGAACAAAATACCATCTATCCCTTATATGAAAAGAAAGCAAATAAAACTGCGACAGCTTTATATCAAATGTTAAAAATTCAGGACATGCCTCTAAATAATCGTGAGCAACAATTAGATTTAATGTGTTTTCCAGATTTATGTTCTTCTGGTATTAATGAACAACGTGAGATTAGACAGGTTAAACTTCATGATCATAAATTTATTAAATGTCGTTTGATATCCACAGTATAGATTAAATCTACAATATTTATTTTATTTATTGAACCATGCAAATATGCATTAAGTCGTGGAATTTTTCATAAAATGAATGTAACTAATCCGCGACTTCGTTATACAGCTGCAGAATACTTACAATAAACTCATTTCTAATAAATCAACGAAGAAAAATCTTAAGTCATACAAAATACTTCTTTTGATGGATAAAATATGATTTGTAAGTCCCTTCTGAAACTGTTTGAATTTTAGATTAACCTCATATGTGTTTTGAGTTCTAAAACTAAAAAAAAAATAATAGAATATTCATAATTTCATAACCTGAATAAACAAATCTTATATATGTATATTATAATTAATATATAATTATAAATATAATTAATATGTATTTCTTTAAAAGTGCGTTTAATATAAATTTTAAAAAGTCTATACAAAAAATATTTTAATAAATAGGTACTTTACGCAGAAATATCTTTTTCCTACAAGTCATTTTTAGTGTAATTGCAATATAATTATACAATTATTAAATATAAAAAAATAAAGAAAGTACGGCACTGTATTAAAGCCATTATTGGCATTGAATATGGACATAATAAATTAACCATTAATGGCTCAACATTGTTCACCATGTTTGACCACGTATAATTATCCTTTATCGGACCGAAGTTATCATTCCATAATATTCCCATTGATAGACCAGTTATGATTGCTATTATCGCGCCAATATAAGTAACCTGGTAACTAATTTTGGGCCAGTATTAGGCCGATTGTAAAATCCTATGTATAATAGATAATCTCTAATAGTCAACCAATTAATGAAAGGTGAATACTCAAATAGGAAATTATAAATGTAGATTATTTTATATTTAATTAGAATATTGTATGTTATAATTAACGATAGATTAACGCCCGAAATTTAGTGATATAAATATATATATTCTATTTAGGTAAATTTTATTTGAAATTTTGAATTAATATTTCAAAACGATAGGCGAATATCTAAATATAGGTAGTATTATTTGATATAAGATATAATACAGGGTGTCCCATAGGAAATTGCTGAAACTAATCAGCTGTCTTAATGCATGCAGTTATTGAGAAAACAATTGGACAGAGGAAATCTGCAGTTTTTAATGGATATAAATAAAATATTTATATAACAGTTTATTTTATTAATAAAAAGTAATGAAAAAAGTGCTAATAATTACATAAAATCACATAAACTAATGATAAATATTATCAACAGTGCCAGATTTAATAGCAGCTATTAAAAGGATTATGAATAACATTAAAAATGACATGTTAGAAAAAGTTTTTACGAGTTTTCGTAAAAGAACAAAAAGGATTATGAATAACATTAAAAATGACATGTTAGAAAAAGTTTTTACGAGTTTTCGTAAAAGAACAGATTTTTGTACCAATTCAAATGATGCGCACTTCGAAAATATTTATCATTAGTTTACATATGTAATTATTAGCAACTTTTTTCATTACTTTTTTCAATAAAATAAACTGATATACATTTTATTTATATCAATTAAAACTGCAGACTTTCCTCTGTTCAACACAATTTTTGTTTTCTCAATAACTGCATGCATTAAAAAATGACAGCTGATTAGTTTCAGCAATTTCCTATGGAACACTCTGTATATTGTAAAAAGCAGATAAATACGACGTCGATGATTTATGCATGTCTAAACATTATTGTTATAATAAATGCATACGAGTGAGTTGGATAAATGAAAAAGAAGTTAAATAAAGTAAACTAAGAACCCCCTAGGTTGAAGTATTATAGAGTTACGGCGAAGTACATAAAATCCATTGGTCAATTAGAAATTTACGTAACAGAAAGTGATTTTTTTTATATTGCCCACATCAAGGATGTGTCACATAAAAAGAGGAAAAATTTAAAATATACATTTTTATTTTATATATTAATAAACTTTTGTTTTCTTTCTAACTCTTTTTGCTGTCACTATCGTAATCAACCTTATATAATAATATATTAAAAGCTCATAAACAAACACAATATTATTTTCCTTTTAATTATATTTTTCAATAAAAACTTTTATATTAGAAGTAGTTTCTTCTCACTTGAGATTTACCATACATCGCAAGAAAGACATGCTATCTTCACCAAAATTCTATCAAAATTAACAATAACTTAATATTTCTGACAAATGTCGAGTGCTGACAGTACCAAGCAGCGTTCCCAGACGTACGATAATTATCGTATTTGTACAATAATTTTAGCTATTTTACGATGTACGATAGCACTTTGGTATCGTACGTAAATTTACGATAATTTGAGAAAATTAGAGAATTTTTCAGTTTTGACATAGTTTTTGCACACAGAACGCGGAAACGCTTGTCACGCGGCAAAATGCGACACGGTAGTCAATAAACTTACAGCTGTTTAGCTGTTATTAAAAAGTGGTACATTGATTGGTTACCGCGTCGCTTTTTGTCGCGCAGCAAGCGTATTATTTCGTTTTCCTCTAGACTCTAGATATTTATTAGAATATCTAGGGGAGAACAAAATTATCCTATCGCAAGCCTTTCTAAACATAGTTCCATTTCTAAAGCCATTATAAAATATGAATAATGGATGATAGCTGCGTTCGCTTTGACGCTTTCAGCGCTGTAAACATCTTCTATCTTCGTTGCACATCGAATATCAAACAAAGACAGAAGATGCTTATAGCGCTAAAAGCGTCTAAAACGAACGCAGCCGTTAACGAATAACGATACGTGCAATAGTTGAGGTTAAGAAATGGAGGACTTTGTTTTTATTAATAAAGAGGATACAGACAGTGATTCTACACCACTTAAAAAGGCAAAATCACATCGAATGCAAAAATTTAGAAACATTTGGCTTACACAAGAAGAGTATAAATTGTGGCTTGCAAAAGTTCCGAATGATCTTTACAAAGCAAAATGTGCTGTGCAATACAACATTCACGGCAGAGATGACAGTAATAAAAAATCATTTAAAAGCACAAAGCCATCAACGTAGATCCATTCAGACCTCACAACAAAAAATAAAAAAATTTAGGAGTGATTCAAGTTCTGACATATCGATTAAAATGAAAGAAGCGACAAGAAGATTTGAAATAAAATTATGTGCATTTATAGCATATATAGCAGAACATAATATTCCATTGAGAGTATTGGATCATTTAACACCTTTAATCCAAAATAGTGTGACTGATTCTGATATAGTAAAAAATATGCAATTGAAGTCTACCAAAGGAATAGCAATAATAAAAAACGTACTTGGTAGTACGGAAAAAAGAATGTTACAAACTAAATTGAGATATAGTTTATTCAGCATTCTGATCGATGAATGTACCGATATTGCTGCAATGAAATCAATATGTATTGTTATCAGGTAATTTGAAAATTTTACATAATTTTAGTTATAAATATTAATTATATGCCATATAATACATGTAATTATGGATTGCTTATAGATTTTTTGATGATGAAGAAGGTCGAGTGGTCAGTCGTCTTTGGGATATCTGCCAAATTTTTAATGAAGATACACATGAAGCATCCGCAGATCATCTTTTCAACGTTGTAATTACGTGTTTCAAGAAATATCAAATTTCATTCAACAATGTCATTGGCTTTGCATCGGATGGATGCAATACTATGATGGGAGAACACAATTCAGTAGCATCAAGAATTCGTACAGTGTCCTGGAATATTTATTTTTAAATGTATATACCACTCTTTACATCTTTGTGCTAGTGAAGCTTGTAAAGTTGCCACGGGCGTGTGAGGATTTAGCACGTAATGTATATAATGAATTTAAAAATAGTGCAAAAAGGATACATCAGTTTCAAGAATTTCAGGCTTTTCTCGATATTAAAATTCATAAAATCTTACGACCATCACAAACTCGATGGCTATCATTAAATGCTGTTGTTGTACGCATGATTGAGCAATGGGAAGCATTGCGTCTGTACTTTTGGGATCAAAGATCTACTGCGCGATCTATTACTTGCTGTAGAACAAATTTTACAAGCTCTTGAGAATCCTCTAATTAAACTTTATTATTTATTTCTAAAATGGATTTTGCCAAAATTTAACAATTTAAATCTTCTCTTTCAATCAGAGTCAGTTGTAATCACGACACTTTATGACAAAATGAGTGTTGTTTATCAAGAGCTTTTAGAAATTTACATGGATAAATATTATATAAGCAGAAACAAATTGAATGATATTGATCCATATAATAAAGAACACCGTTTACATCTCGAGCAAGTTTATCTTGAAGTTAAAGTTATGGAATATTTGAATAAGCCTGAAATAAATCGAAACAATAACTTAAAAAATGATTTTCGTTTGTCATGCATCGAGTTTGTGACGGTTGCTTGTAGTCAGATAAAAAAACGATTTGATTTTAATAATGAAACTCTTCAACATTTGTCATATTTAAATCCATCTAAAGCTATGCTTCGAAACAGTAGAGATAAAATGCCAAGTCTATTACCATTGATGAAAACTTTACCACGTATCGTGAATAATCAACAATATCAATTAATTGATGATGAATGGAGACAACTACCATATTTCGATCTTCCTAGTCATACGAGGGTCACTATTTATATTTCGGGAATAGGAACAAAAACAAATAGTTAAGCTGCGAATATATTTTTATTGTTTTTCAAAGTACTCGCCACGATGATCGATACACTTTTGCATGCGTTTAAACCAATTTTCAAAGCATTTATTCCATTCCGAATGAAGTATCTCCAAAACATGATTTTTGAACGCTTCAATAGCTTCTTCGAGCGATGAAAATCGTTGATTACCACGCAGTTTATTCTTCACGGATGGAAACAAAAAAAAATCATTGGGTGCCAAATCAGGGCTGTACGGCGGATGACCCATCAATTCGATGTTTTGAGTGCTCAAATAGTCTCTTGTTTGAGCCGATGTGTGAGAGCTCGCATTGTCATGATGAAGAACAATCCGACGTCTCTTGTTTGTTTTCCTTATTTCACCGAAGATTTCTGGCAAACAGATGGTTGTGTACCACTCAGAATTTACTGTTCTACGATCCTCTAGAGCAGAGCTCGGCAAGAAATACACATTTCGCCCGATTTTCAATTGACTCCGCCCAGCGCCCTTCCCTTACCTCGACGTCCCGCGCGCAGCCTACGAGCCGCGCGAGGCTCAGGACCGTGGCACCTCGCGACTCGCGACCGTATCGTGTCACCGGACCTCGCATACATATAGCTTTCCACATCACCCAGGGGGTACTATATTATCGACGCGTTTTTTTTTAAGTGGTTTCCCCGTTAGGCCTAATCCACTGATGACTGTGAGACGACCTTTTAATAGCTTTAATTAATTTAAAAGAAGCAGAATTTTAAATATTAAGTGAAATAAAAAATACATTCAGATTCACGACTTTCGGGCTTTTTTACAAGCGACAGCAGGAACGTCGATCTGCATATTGCACGTAGCAAGACGCATAAGACGCGGTAAAGAATTGTCGCTTAAACAAGAACGTTTTTCATTTTTAATAAACTTCATTTTCGAGAAAGAAGTCTCACATAAATATGTGGATCCGAACATAGAATAAATTCGGAGTCCGAAATCTCGAAGCTTGGGGTAGGTTGATTTTGATAAAACGTTATAAAATTCTGCACCGGTTTCTTGAACCGTTTTCAGAGAAATATCATTTTGTAGGTCACATAATTCATCCCGTAAATTAATCTGCTGTTCTGCGATTGGCGCTGTAAGAGGATTCTCGAAAAGAATTAATTCTGTTCGAAGTTTTTCGAAGCAGGTGAAACGCGTATCGAATTCTTCTATAACAGAATCTACGAAATGAATATTTTCTTTGAAATTACAGCTACTGCCGTGTTCTTCGAAAAGAATCTGGCAGAAGGAAAATAATGAAAAATGTTGTTATTTAAATCAGATTTAAATAACTGTAATTTGCTTCGGAAAGAATCAACATGACTAACTAATTGGGAAATATTTTGAGTTGGTTTTTGCAGCTTTAAATTGAGAAGCCTAAGTTGATTAGTCATGTCAGTAATGAAGGCAAGTTCGGAAAGAAATGTTATATTTTCTAAAAGAGATATATATTCCTGAAATTTTGGATTGTTTTTTTATTGAATGAAAAGGAGGATATCTTTTCTTATAAAAAAAAATATTTCCAAACATTTTGCAGCACTAAGCCAACGTACTGGACAATGAAGTGGGACATCAGTGTGGATAGCATTATGTTCATGGAGAAATGATTGAAATTTCCGATGACTAAGAAAGTTGTGTCCACCTTTAATTATATTTATGATTTTAGTTACAGTCTCCATAGCTGTTGACAGTTTAATAACTTTGCCACTTAGTGCTTCCTGATGAATTATGCAGTGAATAATAGGGATGTTAATGTTTCGCTGCTTTAATTGACCGGCGAATCCTATCTTTGAACCTGTCATAGCTTTTGCGCCATCGGTTGCAACCGAAGAACATTTACTGAAGTCTATGTCAAATTTTTTAAGCGAGTCATCAACTGCTAAAAAAATATCAAGACCAGTTGTTGTGTCATGTAACGAGACGAAATCTAACAGCTCCTCGACATATGAGAAATTGTCTTGCACGATTCGAATAAAAATACTCAGTTGGCTCATATGTCGAATATCAGTGCTCTCATCCAAGCATAAAGAGAAATACGTACAGGACTTTAAAAGATTTTTTAATTTCTCTGTTAAAGAATTACTAATATCAGTAATTCTCGAAGTAATAGTTTTCGCACTAAGGGGAATACTCAATGCTTCGTTAAGAGTCAAAGAATTACCGAAAACTTTCACTGCTTCGATGATACAGTTTTTCACGAAAGTACCTTCAGTAAAGGGTTTTGAATTTTGTGCTATAAGCAAAGAAATAGCATAAGAGGCTAATCGGGATTTTTGAGAAGAAGAATTCGAAGAAGGTATTGCATCTTCTTGATAAACTAATTTTAATCCTTCGATAACACTTAACTTTTCTGAATGTGAGTAATTCGAATAATCGACTGCATGACGATTTCTGAAATGCCTCTCTATTGCAAATTTTTTGCGATTAAAAAAAAGGTATTGTTCTTTTTTTAACAAATCAATCTTAAGAATGGATCACAAAAGATATGTTCAAAAATTTGATCAGTCTTGGGAAGTTAATTATTTCTTCGGTTACATTTCCGATCGAACGGTTTGTTTACTTTGCGGTTTTGAACCTTCGGTAGTAAAAAAATTTGATAGGATTCGCCGGTCAATTAAAGCAGCGAAACATTAACATCCCTATTATTCACTGCATAATTCATCAGGAAGCACTAAGTGGCAAAGTTATTAAACTGTCAACAGCTATGGAGACTGTAACTAAAATCATAAATATAATTAAAGGTGGACAGAACTTTCTTAGTCATCGGAAATTTCAATCATTTCTCCATGAACATAATGCTATCCACACTGATGTCCCACTTCATTGTCCAGTACGTTGGCTTAGTGCTGCAAAATGTTTGGAAATATTTTTTTTTATAAGAAAAGATATCCTCCTTTTCATTCAATAAAAAAACAATCCAAAATTTCAGGAATATATATCTCTTTTAGAAAATATAACATTTCTTTCCGAACTTGCCTTTATTACTGACATGACTAATCAACTTAGGCTTCTCAATTTAAAGCTGCAAAAACCAACTCAAAATATTTCCCAATTAGTTAGTCATGTTGATTCTTTCCAAAGCAAATTACAGTTATTTAAATCTGATTTAAATAACAACATTTTTCATTATTTTCCTTCTTGCCAGATTCTTTTCGAAGAACACGGCAGTAGCTGTAATTTCAAAGAAAATATTCATTTCGTAGATTCTGTTATAGAAGAATTCGATACGCGTTTCACCTGCTTCGAAAAACTTCGAACAGAATTAATTCTTTTCGAGAATCCTCTTACAGCGCCAATCGCAGAACAGCAGATTAATTTACGGGATGAATTATGTGACCTACAAAATGATATTTCTCTGAAAACGGTTCAAGAAACCGGTGCAGAATTTTATAACGTTTTATCAAAATCAACCTACCCCAAGCTTCGAGATTTCGGACTCCGAATTTATTCTATGTTCGGATCCACATATTTATGTGAGACTTCTTTCTCGAAAATGAAGTTTATTAAAAATGAAAAACGTTCTTGTTTAAGCGACAATTCTTTACCGCGTCTTATGCGTCTTGCTACGTGCAATATGCAGATCGACGTTCCTGCTGTCGTTTGTAAAAAAGCCCGAAAGTCGTGAATCTGAATGTATTTTTTATTTCACTTAATATTTAAAATTCTGCTTCTTTTAAATTAATTAAAGCTATTAAAAGGTCGTCTCACAGTCATCAGTGGATTAGGCCTAACGGGGAAACCACTTAAAAAAAAACGCGTCGATAATATAGTACCCCCTGGGTGATGTGGAAAGCTATATGTATGCGAGGTCCGGTGACACGATACGGTCGCGAGTCGCGAGGTGCCACGGTCCTGAGCCTCGCGCGGCTCGTAGGCTGCGCGCGGGACGTCGAGGTAAGGGAAGAGCGCTGGGCGGAGTCAATTGAAAATCGGGCGAAATGTGCATTTCTTGCCGAGCTCTGCTCTAGAGGCACTGTTGCAATATGACCAGTTTTTCCGAAGAAACAGGCCACCATTTTCTTTGAAGTGCTTCGTGCGCGAACAACTTTTGTTGGATTTGGTTCATCTTGGAACACCCATACAGTCGACTGCTGCTTACTTTCGGGCTCATACGAATATATCCATGATTCGTCACCTGTCACGATTTTATAAACGTCTTTTGAAGCACCGCGATTGTATTTCTTAAGCATTTCTTTACACCAATCGACACGAGCCTTTTTTTGAGTGATTGTCAAATTATGTGGGATCCAACGCGAACATAACTTTCGCACAGCTAAGTGTTCATGTAAAATCGCATATATGCTGGTGGAACTAATGCTTAGGGATGCCTCAATCTCACAATAGGTTACATGACGATCTTGCTTAATCATTTCGTGCACAGCATCGATGTTTTCTGGCACTACAGTCGATTTTGGACGACCTTCACGAAACTCGTCGGACAGCGAACTACGACCACGATTGAATTCACTATACCAGCGATACACAGTGGTTTTTGATGGAACTTCATCGCCAAAAGTCAAATTAAGTTGATTGACGCACTCTTGTTGTGATAATCCACGTCGAAAGTCGTAAAAAATCATCGCACGAAAATGTTCACAATTCAGTTCCATTTTTTGCCGAGACGAAACTTTCAACTAAATATAAAATAAACAAATAGCGTCCGTATGACAAAATGTTCTGAGTACGTATATCGTCAAATGTCAAACTTTACGATGAAACCGTCAGATGGACTCACATGACATCAGTGTTACCAATTCCCGAAATATAAATAGTGACCCTCGTATAAATGTTAAAGATCAAGTAGATGTTTTCTGGTCTAAATTATTAGTATGTGATGAAGGTGATCAAGGTTTAACATTCAAAAATTTATCAAAATTTGTGTTAAATGTTATATCGCTTCCACATTTAAACGCAGATTGCGAAAGAATTTTTAGTAAAGTTAATTTAATTAAAACTAAGACCCGAAATAAACTAATAACACCTACTATGAGTGATATCCTTTTAGCAAAACAACGAGTTCGAGATTGTGTTAATTTTGAACCATCAAAACATGAATTTGTATGACAAACAATGTTTTGTATGCAAAAGATGCAAATACTGAATGGAATGTAGATGTAGATGACATCATAATATCAGATAAATAAGTCGTAATATTTTTTTTCTAACTTTTCAATACAGTATTATAATGTGATATTAATGATATTAAAGATGAAGTCTGAATTTTATTTATGTTATAGAATTATTAGTACAAATATTATTTAATTGCGAATAATATAATAATATAAAATATAATATATATAGATTTAAAAAATAAAGATTTATTATTTCTCCTGTGTCTTCCGCAGCATATATTAATATTTTTAAATAACTTTACAGATTTAAAAAATTTAAAAACAATATTAATTACAAATTTATTTGCGATTATTTCTAATATAAGAAATATAGTGATAATTTGGCGCCACATATATGATAAGCACCCTCTCGGGACCTGGGAACGCTGGTTTTCTTTCTAACTCTTTTTGCTGTCCCTATCGTAATCAACCTTATAATAATATATTAAAAGCTTATAAATACAATATTATTTTCTTTTTAATTATATTTTTCAATAAAAATTTTTATATTAGAAGTAGTCTCTTTTCACTTGAGATTTACATCGCAAGAAAGACATGCTATCTTCACCAAAATTCTATCAAAATTAACAATAACTTAATATTTCTGACAAATGTCGAGTGCTGACAGTACCAAAGTTACCACAATCAAATAAAAAGTCATGATTAGAATTCGGTATAATTTTCTTATACAATAGACATCTTAAAATAATCGAAGTAATTATCCAATAAATAATAAATTTTAATAACTTTGTTTCGAATAATAAGAATTTAAATTTTAAAAGAGTTTTACCAGCTTGTGAAATCTCTACTTCCGAAAAGTCACAGTTGTTTTCCGACATATTTATTGAGCAAAAATTGTCTCAAAATAATCTTACAATAGGATCCTCCTATTAACGGAGCCGCCCAATAATAGCTTCATGACACTCGCCGTAACGTATACATATATATACATATAAGATTCACAAATAAGTTTCCGCTTCGCAGCGCGTGGCCTTACATCCTCGCTCAGCGGAATTCTAACTGCGAGAAAAGACGCCGCGTAGCGGCGAAGGCACGAACAAGTGCACGACTTTACGGACAGGAAAGTTTTCCGCGAATGCTTTCGCGCGCAGTTTTGTCTGGCGATGTAGCATATGTTACAGACGTTTTACTGTGGAAATATAATTGTGGCTTAAACACCATAATTATATTTTGTGCATATAGTAATTTAAAATTTTTATTTATAACAGCCATATTATACACTCTTTTAGTTTAAGAATCAGATCAAAACATTGATCTGATGTTTAATAAATCGAAAATTAAATAAATCAAATAATTTTTAATGACCCAACTGACAAAAAAATATCTTTATTGTTAGTTAGACATCAAATAAAATTAAGGACGACGTTTCGACCCTTGTTTTGGGTCCTTCTCAAGTTTGACATAAATTAAAATAAAATAACATTTAACCTTTTTTTAGAATTTAAACTATATTAAAGCACATATAAATTAATTGTGTCAATACGACCTTTCGACAAGAGTGAAACGTCAACTAAATACGAAAATTAAATATTAAACAAATAAAAACAGGTTCTTTCAAATAAATAAATGCTCAGAAACATATAGTGCTTGCAAAATTTAAAACTATACTGACTTCTTTCTTAAAGATTTGAACGGCCAATTTCACATTCATTCGAAACATGATATACCTTTTTTTTATTTTTGTGCTCTCCAATCCTCAGGTTGCAAGAATATATTTTCCTAATAAATTTTTTTTTATAACATAACTCTATTAATCTCACAACGCAACGTTAAAATCGATTTTAACATTTCCACAAGAAAAAATATGTATGTAAATATATATTTAGAAATATATGTAAATATTACATATATATATATATATATATATATATGTATTGTATATATACACATACATACATACATATATATATATATATATATATATATATATATATATATATATGAGTTTCATAATTTTTTATAGTTTACATACACTATCCGCCTGTATACATATATACATACTTTTATATATATATATATAAAAGTATGTATATATGTATACAGGCGGATAGTGTATGTAAACTATGAAAAATTATGAAACTCAAGACATTGAACAGATTTAAATATATATATATTGTTGCGCCCCCGTGTTACGCCCCTGGATCTACATCTTTGTATCGAGAGATACTTTTCGCGGGATCAACTCTTTACGCCTCCGGGAGATCGTCGTCAAGGGAGTTGTTGTTAAACAACTAAGGGTCTTCTTCTGTTTTCGGGAGACATGACAGATTTGGTCTAGCGGTCGCATCGTGCGGACGTTTTCCGAGACCGGAGCTTCTTTGCATTACGAATGCACTATTTGTTATATTTCATTGGTTTCGTGTATTGGATCCTCATATTAAAGTTCATTTCCCTATTACGCGAGTGTCTTTATTTCGCGCGCGAGTGAGAGTGACTGTGTGTGAGTGACTGAGCGAGAGGCGTCCCGAGGACGCAACAATATATATATATATATATATATATATATATATACATATATATTGTTAATATCTTTTGCCTTCAATTGTACTAAGAAAAAGGATGCAGACTGATAAAGAATAACAAATTCCAAAAAATTTAAACGTAATATTTACTATAAAGTTGCTGGTTGTCTATCTGTAGATCCGATTTATACTCTACTGAAAATATACGAGAGCATCAAAACTGCTATAGAGACTTATTATATCGTGTTATATACGTTTATCTTTATATGTATGTCTCTCTATATTCGAGTGTGTCTTACCTGCCTTGTGTTTATAATTCTGCTTGTCTGTGTACGTTTATAGTTGTATGCCTGCGCATGTGTATGTGTGTTAAAATTTTCAAATAATTATATTAGTTGTTTCTTTTTTTATATCTTTTGTATAACTAAAAAATATTATTTTATTCGTATTTTTATGATTTTAAACTATTTATATTATGAACATTTATTCAAGTGAATTTCTTTCAATTTCAATATTAATTTTCTTATGTTTGCTTTATCATCTTAACAATAATTTGAAAAATGATATATTCAAGTAGTATTTTGAAAAATAATTCATATTTTTATTAAAAATACATATGTATTTATTGCATTCAAAATGTAATTGCCCCCGTTTTCTTTTTCTCTCTCCACTGACTCTTACAATTAGTGTTATTAGCCCATCTTCTATCTGCAATATTAACATTTCAATTCTCTAATTTGTATATTACAAAATGCTTACTTATGCTAATTCAAAGAAATAAATAACTAAAATAATAAATCTATGACTGGAATTGTTTTCTCTTGTTCTTTAATTTTTATTGATCTGATAAGCGAAGATAACTCATTGTATTATTGTCGGACAAAAATATTTCGTTTAGTTAATGACGCTAAACAGTAACTACATAGTAAATAATCAAAAAGATACTTATATTAAAATTTTCGATAGGTTTTTAAATTCTTTGTTATATTAAAAAAACAAAGATTATAATTAAACATACTGTTATTCGGTATTATTATAAATCAAATAAAGTTGCTACTATTCTTGTATATATTGATAAAAATGAGGTAATCATCATTTTTAACATTTATTACTATAATGTGTAAATCTGTTTTACATGCATGTTGAATTTGGGCGATTATTACAAACATCCTGTATATTGCTTAGTAATCGAAAAGATGCAATGATTTTTCTCAAGTGGATGACAGAAGAACGACGTAAAAATTGATGAAAACCACGATACTTGTAATCGTGGAATTACTTTATAGATGACAAAGAGAAATTCACAGCATAAAAAATTAGAGCTTTGCAAAAAAAATAAAATGCATAAAACACGTTTGTACTTTCATCGATTATTTGAAATAAAACATTGTCATTAAAAAAAATAACTTTTCGAACATTTCTTTCGCGTTGTTTTTTCACCTATTCAAGGATCTACTGCCAACGATTTTATTATTCGAACTGATATGGAATAATTTCATCCACACTTTGCACTTCGCTGGTCAATATTTTAATAAATGTATTAATTTAATTTTATTACTTTGTCGTAAGAATCTACATATATGTAAATTTCAAATTGCACTCCTCCATCTGACGATACAGTTCCGCCAAATTTAAAACTATAGCATTACTTTTATTTCAAAAATCTCTAAGACGAAACGCGTAATATTTTACATATTTTCTAACAAATAAACCAACAAACATTGTTTAAAACTTTGATATAAATTTTTCCATTTCAAATTAGGTAAATTGTAAGTGAGATAGAAAATTGATGCAACACAAATATTAGTCCATAATTTGTAAAATCTATCTTAGCGTGACAGAACTCCAAAAATATCCTACTCCTTTATACTCTTCAACTCTTAATCTTAATATTGGGATACAAATATAAGATAAAAATATAGACAAATTTTTCTAATTGCGAAACAAATAAAAATTATGAATCGCTCTCTCATTTATTATTTTAATAATATATAGAACAAGAGTGTGTGTATACATATTGTACTCCTTTCTTAGAATTCAGCCTTTTTTGCGAATATCTAACTTCTATTTTCAATCAATATTATTTACGCACGCATTCTCGCCTCGCAACGATGGGCGTGTAAATTGACTCAATTAGAAAAAAAAGAATGCTTAACTTAATAATTTCGTCTAACGATACAGATGATTGTGTAACGAACGATGCGAACGTGACATCGAGAGTTATTTCGATAAAATTTCGTAAGACATTTCATTAATCTTTTAACCGTTCCAAATTTTCATGCAATATATATAGAACACTTAATATCATAAATAAACATGTAATATTATACCGATAAAATGGAAACGTCGAATCGGTTTACAATCAGTTTTCGAGCGCAACTTTTACATAGATCTAATTGTTCGATGTTTCATAAAAATAAAAGGAATCAATTCAATATTGCATTGCACGCTATGAAGATTTGCATGGCAATCGAGAGCAAACTTGGTCTTGCGTTTTTGCAAAATTCCCTTATAGAAATTTATCATTAGTAACGTCAATTAATCACTTATTTCGAGTACTTAAAATACTGATATACAGTAATTTAAGTACTCGAAATAAGTGATTAATTGCGGCGTTATTAGTAATAAATTTCTATAAGGGTTGAACCCGTGTATATGTTCAGACTTTGTATTTTTACCTATCAATTTATTATCATCCATTAACATAAAAGTATATTTTTTATATTCAATTATCATCGAGTTAACTGTACGAAAAATGTATGACAAATATATACATTTACAAGTGTATTTTGCCCTCACAAACATATAATATCGAATCGATCCTTGATATGCTATTTTTAGGCTGATTGCGTTACATTGACCTTTCAACATCGCAAAATTTGACACGGATTTATCTACATATTATCCACATATATCTATGTGTGCATTTATGTACAGAAAAATATACCACGGTTTAAACTGCAGCGCTAATCGACACTCTATCTCGGACACAGAAATATTTATAGGGAAGCACAATCGGATTCATAATGATCTAACGATTAAGCAAATGTGTAGGTAGAAAATATCGAAAAAATTGTTTTCTCTTAATAAGAAAACTGCACTTCAAAATCTTAACAGATATTCTGAAGTGTTGCTAAAACAGTGTCAAGAACTAAGAGAGTTGTATGATTTTTTTATGCGGATGACCGTTCATTTAGCATTTATATATTATTATATTTATATTATGATTATATACTGTTTTAATTTATGTAGTGCAGTGTTTGTCACTGAATATAGTTTTAATCTGTTAGGAGAATAAAGAAAATTAATAAATGACTCAAACAAAGACTTGAGGTTTAAAATACATCAACGTGTAACATAATTTTTTAATCGTTCAAGACCTAAGTTTCAAATAATAATATAAAAATAATATATCACTTCTTTAATTATGTAAAAAATAAATCCCATTTTGTACATTTTTATAAATTAATAATTATCTGATACTAATTTTTAGAGAATTCCCTTTTTTAATAAGAGTATCCTCTTTTAGAACAGAGTATTCTAAAAATAAGTGAAAAATTAAAAAAATGCGAATACAATTTTTTCAGTAAGTGGACTGATAAAAGTTAGGCGCAACAAACTTATTGTCTTGAAGTTTTTATTTGATTTAAATGTTTCGATTCTTTCCTCCTTTAACTTATCTTCAGATCAATTGACAATACAAAATTGCTTCTTGACCCTCATCCCCATCTTTTATCAATCTGCTGAAGATAATCCAAAGAAAGGACCAAAATTCAATCAAACCAAAGTTCATATAAAATAAAGAGGACTAAAATAAATTTGTTACACCTAATTTTTGCACCTGGTTCTTATTAACTCATTTCCTATTTTTTTTATACTTATATATCAAAGCTTTTTCGTTTTATTATTAATTAGGCAAACGTTCAGGCACATTTTCCATCGATCCATATCTTCTTTATCAATGACACAAATGTATTAATTGTCTGATATAATAAGGCTTTCTACTGAATTAATCGATATATTAATTCTTATTGATCCAGAAAATGTTTGACCGGGACGGATGAGAAAGACGTATATGGACGGTACCGACATACACTAGATCTCATTGCTAGATAAAATCGCCATTGATGCTGTAAAATGCGGCATTATGTAAATATGTAATTCAAATTGTACAAATCAAACAAAATAATTAATAAAATGTAAAAATATAATGAATGTCCTAAAAGGATCAATATGTTCTAGGCACCTATTCTGCCGTATCAAGCCTATTTTAGAGAAACAATTTAAAATTAATTGGTAATATATAGAAAAGTGATATATATTTATTATATATATTCAGTTATATATACTCTCAAGAGATCTAAGGAATTGAGGGAGGAGCTCTAACAGTCTTTATTTTATACTATTGCACAATTGTAACTATCGATGTTTCACCGTTATTTCTTTAGTTTATCTTCTAATATTCGCAATATGATAAAATTTTCATCTTGAAAAATTACCAATGATATTTATAAGAGAGTGAGTAAATGATTTCCATCATAGATGAAAATGATCTAGAGATCCCTTGATCTCTCTTCTGTGTCCGAGACAGAGACGCTTTAAAGTTACGAAGTTAAGGTAAGGTACAAATATAAAGAGGGAGACGAAAAAATCCCGCCTACATGCTCAATCTCCTGTGTTCTTTCTTATTGCCCTCTTGTAGGTTGTGATAAAATATGAATTAAAAATTGCTTTAATCGTATCATATTATTTGTGGAGGTGACTGCTTTATACGCATGTGCTTAAAACTTTATATATATATATATATATATATATATGTAAGTATATATTTATGTATAACCATTTATGTTTTTCTATATATGTATGTTCTAAGCGCGTGCGCGACTTTCCTCTGATATAAACGGAACTTAAAAAAAATCTTCATCAAAATTATCCAGACCACGTTTTTATAATGTCTTGATCGCAAAAATAATTTTTTTTCCTTGTCACGACGTTATCATTAATAGTTCGTTACGAACCTACTAATATTGTGACGTATTGCTATAACAGAGCCCCGTTAATTAATTACATTGTATATAATATCGAACATATCATTACGAAGTGTTCTGACATAATAATAAATGATGTAGAATGTGACAGCAATATCTCGTAATAAAAATAACCAATGTTAGTCTGCGATTTGAAATAAGCAGTCAGAAACTATACAATTATATCAAAGATACTTATCCTTTTACTTCCAAATCGCAAGAAAAGATTGCTTATTAGAGAGAAAGATATTTCGAGACTCAGATATACATATACACCTTGAGTTAAAACATAAATACAAAAACAAACGATGACATTATTTACACAATTATTCTTATTCACGAATCATCGATTTTTATAGCCCATTAAGATGAAAAAGTAGAAGAATATATGTATATATATATAAGCCCAAACATAAAATAATCAATGATAATTTGCATTCGCACTTATTGCAACATTCTCCATTCTTTCCGGTATATATATATACATATGTATATACCCAGACAGCCACAATAATTATTATGACATCAAAATGATGTCATAATAATTACTGTGGCTATCTGGATATATATATATATATACCTAACGGAAGCGAACTATACGACAAGATTAACTCGGTGGTCAAAAGATACAATTTCAATCGTCGCTATGTATCATTAATTAATTCTATAATTACCTAATTATTGTTAAATCAATTATATCAGTATAATCATTACATCTTAATCAACCACATATACCGTTGATAACAATCTTTAGGAAAATATTCTCGGTGTGTAACTTTTCTCGTTAACAATCTCGCATTTACTGGTAAGTTACATGTGTGTACATACAATGCATTTCTCTCAACACACGCATACAATACATAACATCTTTATATTGTTATTACATTTCTAGCGCACATTATATATGTATATAGAGTAAGATAAGGTAATTTGAGATATTTCGAGTTAACAAATTTTCTTAACATTTATAAGGAAATATAAATATATTGTATAAAAATTTACTTTTATTCTTGTATTAATTAAACTTTTTACTTTACGTAAAATTGTATTGTGACAAATTCATTGATATTTTATCTCTTTCATGTTTAAGGTAGTTCTATCGCTACAATATCAACTAAAAGTTTCGCCTCTAATCGATAAGGAAATTCATCGTTTATACAATGTTACCGTAGCAACAATTTTAGTTGAGTCTGTACAGTCTGAACCTCTTCACATAGAAACAGCTCATGTATAAATACACATCATCATCGCAATTTCTCTTCATGTTCCGTTTGGAAAAAAATTCATTTCTTTAAAAAGTAATATCTTTGAAACTAAACGGTGGAAAAAATTTATTTTTTTTTTTAAATAATCCCACACTCGTATTGTATACCCCACTGGTTTTTTATTAAAATTGTAAGATCCGTTCTATTGTTATATATTAAAATGTGATGAAAATGCCATCCTTTCACGTGGTGTATAGAAAAAATGCTATTTTTAATTGTAAATAACTGTTAAACTAAACGGTGAATTAACTTCAAAATTTCGTAATCGATAGATATTAATTCCGTCTACAACATATTAAAATTTCTAAAAATTCCTAAGAATTGTGAAAAACGATAGAACTACTTTAAATTATCATAAACAGTTAAAATTAAAATTTTTGTGGAAGACAATTGATAATACATGTAGATAACATTAAAAGATATAAAAAGCAATTATTTAAAAACATATGCAAATTACCACTCCATTAGATCCACAGTAAAGAAAATTTAAACTTACTTATTACTAATAATATTTAACTATGCAGTAAATAATAAGTAAGTTATTGAATAATCTTGTAATAGCCTTATCAAATTCTATTGTTGTACGGAATTAAACTGATGATCAAAAAAGACTGTAAAAATCTGTTTTTATCATCAAATATCTTACTTTACTCTATCAACGCTTATTTTTAGAATATTCCACCAAGAAGCTAATTTACAGACACATTCCACGTTAAAAAAATTTTACAGGCAATATTGTCTAACAATAAATTTATTCGATTCAGTTTCACATGTGTACATATTATTATGCACATCTCAATAATGATGGTCGTAATATTCGATATTTAACTTTTATAGTATAAATTTATGTTACGAGAAAAAGATGATTTGTAAAACAACGTCATTAATCCCAAGATTATATATACAGGAAAACTTAATCAAAAATTAAAGAAAAGATAAGATAAAAATTTATAAAAAGCGACAACAGAGCAGTTGTATAATCTGATACATTAAAACAAAAAAGATATATACATATACATATATTATATACATATATTTTATATCATATACATATATTTTATATCATATACATATATATATATATATATATATATATATATACATATATACTATATACTATATATATATATATACATATATACTATATATATATATATATATATCTGTATGTGTGTGTAAAATTATATAACAAAATAATTTTACTATTTCTAAAGTATCAAATCCTAATTTTATGTTATACAGATCGAATAATATACTAAAATAAAAATGATAAACCAATAAGAAAAAAATCCATGTCATCATACTCTTTAAATATACGATTGAAATTGCGATTTACTTATAAAGAAAAAGTACATCTGAGAAACATGTAATGACAATTCAATAATTATGCTAAAATAGTTAAGACTATTTCTGACAGCAAAACTATGACTGCAGGACTGTATGAAAAGTAGAAGTCAGTTGTGCATCCAAGAACCACGATATTACAATTCTTGAATATAAAATTAGAAAATATCTTTATTTCAAAAAATTCGAACTTTAAAAAAATTCCCTCGAAAAATGTCTTCGTTCGCACAATCAACACATTTTCAATGGACATTATATTATACATATATATTGCGTAAAAGAGAAACATCGTATAACGTATCGATAAAGTGATATGTACAGAGATTACATCGTAAAACGTCACGAGCTCTACATAACATAATGTATTTTTAATGTGCTGAATAAAGTATAATTAGTCAATGAAGGACACGCCTGCCACCAATACTGACGCTACCTGTACATGTATATATATAATATACATATATAAACAAAATAACATACACGCGTTTTTTTCAGACAAGTAAAATTTTTTATGTACTTTAGATGTGTCTCCATTAATGCAAAATTAAATATTAAATCTGAAAGGAGTCAAAATGATAACATTCATAAAAATGATATTTAATTAGCAGTATATATTCGGAATTCTTATATTTGTTTCTTTATTCTATTCTTTTGCTTTAAAATTTTTTACTTTTCAGTATTCATAATTTTGAAACCGATAATAATCTTGCAACAAATTTTCTCTGAAAGTAACTCGACTTTTCATAACTTCAATGACAGAAAAAAATAGACAATTTATAAAAACATTAAAATATTTATTACATAAAATTGAAAAAATATATATAATTGAGTGATATATTTTTTGGAGGCACTAGTTACATTTAAATCTCACATTATTCGAAAGTCCCACCCTAATGTCGAGTACAATATCCCGAACAAAAGGTATAAATGTGTTTGTACGCGTAACGTCTTCCGGAACATTCTCTCATAATAAACTCTAAACTCGTAGAATGTCGCTAACGAGGACTAATATTATTATATCAACGTTCATTTTATTATCATCTGTCGTTGTATGTCGGCTAACAAAATTCGCGACTATGAGCGATTTTATTCGTACGGATCAAATAAGTGATTCATCAGCTGTAACTCTGACATAAACTCTGTAAAAGGTACTTTTTTCCATAGGAACGTTTAAACCGTCTGACTTTTCCTTAATCTTGTTTCTTTATGTTCTCTGTTTAGGCCATTACGCAGTTTGAATCGAGTATTGTCGATCCAAATGTTTTTTTTTAGCGCGAAAAAATTTCCTAACTTTTAAGATTGTGTAACTCCATCGGCTTGACAGGTACAGTTTGAGAAATTGTAATGGGCGGAATATATTTCGCGATTTCTCTAGAAATGCTTTCGTGGGAAGAGATTTCGGAGAGTAAGCTATCTAAGATCAAAAGATTTTAGCGTGGTATTATAAAACTCGAACAAAGTTAATTTTACAAATTAATCTTCCAAGATATAGTTTGTGAGCATTTTTTATTAGCGTCTAAACTTAAAGTGTATACTTGGAGAAATTCTTCGTTTCCAAACATGAATTTAATGATATAATCATTATGCAAGCTCTTCAAAAACTCTTCGAAATCAGCATCAGAAAACAATGATAAATCTCGAAAGTTTCGTTTCTTACATTTTGCGGAATACTTGTCTAGAAGTACCGGTTAAGTATTCGCGCCGCGAATTCACGCCAAATTAGCCTCTTTATTGACAACTGATTCAGTCTGTGTTCCCGTTATCATGTCAAGCCGATCCGGATGTCCATCAGTATAATATCGGCGACCAGCTGCCACGTCGATTCTCATCAGCGGTGATCGGTATGTATCCGGTCGACGACGTGGCAGGCAGGCACTGAAAGCAGTAATTGGCACCAGCATTGTTGTCCCAGTGTTGCGCTCCCTTGCACTGAAAACGTACTGCAAACTCAAGCTTCTGACCAACCAATAACGTGTGGCAATAGAGGACAAAGGTAAACTTGTCGCTGAATCCGTCGCACGAATTGGATACGTAGGTCGCCTGTAGATCGCTGAAGTTTCGCCAGGAGTTGAGGGTGTATCGTATGTGCACAGATTTGTGGAAGTCGAGGTTGATAACGCGCACCGTACCCTGAATCGCCAAAGTCACCGGGTCCTGCACCAGTACATTTTCGAGACAAACCCGCCGCTGGCGCACCAAATCCAGAAAGTTTGCCATGCCGCCTGGCTGCTGGAACAACGGTACCAACATCCGATCGATCTTTCTGGGTATCGCCGACATGGATCTGCGCCTGCCATCGTCCTGATAACGATCACACCAGTGATGATCGCTGGTGGTCGCCGCGGCAGTGTCCGGACTACCATTGTCTTGTTGCGGTCGGAAAATGTCATCGTAGATCAAGTCGCTGTACGCGGAATTGGGTATCTTCGGTATCTCGTCCAGGAACGTCCTCACGTCGGCTAGATCGAGGCCGAGTTTGTCCGCGAAACGGACAATCTTCTTCCTATGCGGTGTACCTGGCGGCGTTTTACCAGTCTTCAGTGAAGAACACCTACGAACTCTCTGCGGCCTGTCCTCTTCCTCTTCCACAATCTCGCTCTGTGTCTCCTGGTCTGGCGATGACGACAAATCCTCCTCCTCATCCTCCTTCTCAGAATTGTTGCCGAGCTTTTTCAGTAAATAATTCAGCTTCTCTTCCTCGCAATTATGTAACGCGCTATCGTTTTTAATCTGCAACTTTAGCTCGCTCCTCGAGATTGTTATCCCGTCGCTACTCAAGCATTCCAACGTTTTTGGAACATCAACGGCGTTGCTGTAAGCAGATTGGTTACTGTCATTAGTGACCGTACTCTCCACTTGTAGCACTGTACTCTTCATGACATTTGCGGATTCCGTGTAATCTTCCCGGTTTCTCGGCTTGTCAACCGAGTCCTCGACATCGTCAACAAAATCATTGAGTTCGCTACCATTAATGTACATCACGTTCTTCGATATACCATTGACGAAGTCAACTTTATCAACATCCTTGACCTTTTCGTTATCTTCTTCCTCTTCCTCTTCCTCTTCCTCTTCCTCTTCCTCTTCCTCTTCCTCTACCTCCTCGTTTCGCTTGTTTGTTCTGAATTTGTCGGATATTGCCATCTTGCCATTGCTCGGTAGCTCAGAATCGGAATGCGACTTGGGCAGGCAGCTGTCAGGAACAACAGAATTCTGGTTGATAATTCTAGGTGGACTTTCGTCCTGGAGAGACACAGTGCTATCGTCAAACGTGCTCCACAGGGATTCCTGACTGGGCGATGTCGTTTCTTTAGAGCTCCTGCCATTGAGCGAATCTTCCGAACTGCACACGATCTGCTCTTCCTGCTGATGATCGCCGTTTATGCAAGACGCGGGGTTCTTTCTCGACGAGCAACTCGACTCGGAGGTGGTATCCTCGCTGCGTTCCATATTCGTATCTGTCCGTCTAACGCGTCCGTTTAACGCAGCCTTAACTCTCGCGCGGACAAAACTAGCATTGGTAAGATTCGAATTGTTGGTCTCGCTATCTGAAGTGCTGATCGGATCAAAAAAGACTTCGTTCTTCGATTTATCAGCGTCCGAAGACTCTGGATCGAAGAACATTTCCGGGGAATCGCTGTCGGGCGGTGTGCCGGCGATCGGTGACGCAAAGATGCAACCAGACTCGGAACCTTCAGAATGAACACCTACGAGACCAGGCGTCATCCTGGTCCCATTTGGCGAACAGTGGCAGGCATCGTGATGACTCGCCTTTAGAATTTCTGGGTTCACCAGCAAATTCGCCAATTCGGCAGCGGTCGTTTCCTCAGCCGGTGACCCTAGCTCGTCCTCTTCCTCCTCCAGCTCGTAGAAGAGATCCGACTCCGAGCTATGACGCGGCTGATGCTGAAGAATCGAATGCTGATTTGTGACGGTAAGACTATTGGCGATCGAATGGTGATTGCTCGACGACAATGGATGCAGCCACGAGGTCTCACGTGGCCCGTCCGCGGCTCGGTCGGGCGAGCCATTCTCACCGCTCAAAGACGTCAGCCGTCGATGAAGACACCGGGCAAACGCCTCTGCACTACCCCGACAGCTGCTAGGCAGCAGGGAACTGACGAGACCGCAGGAGGACCCGCGAGCGTTGTCCGCCGAATCCATGCTGCCCATCTTGAGAACGTTGGAGCTGGCTGTCGTTCCCTCGGCCTCCGCGTGCCTGCCCTCCGAAGGTGAGGGCGAGGGCGAGGTCGGGTCACTGCCTCGACCCGCCGGCACGCTGTCCGAACTGCTGTTCTATAAAAGAAGAAAGCGATGGATTTAGTCTAATCTTCGAGAAGAAAGATGTGCTTGATCGTCAGAGACTCAATATATGAGACGTAGCGAGAATTGGATAAAAAAAATAAATAAGGTAGTCTTAAACTTTTTTTATACAATCTTCAGTTAATAAATGATTCATAAATGTTAATAATTCAATTTTTCACTTGCTGAAATTTATGTATTAATTTATTAAAAATCATACAATTTTATACTTTTTTCAAACAATCTAACGTTACACCCTATTGATTAATTAAATATCGCATGACGTCACGATCATAATATATTTTGTGTTACATACAGCCATTAAGTAGCACATGCATTTTTAGTTCGAAAATATCAGTTTCTAAAACGAAAATATTTATAAGAAGTGATGAGTTTAAAGCTGAAACCTGGTTTTACAAAAACCGAAAAATTTTCTACAAAAATATACAAAAATAGATATTTTCATGGTTTTGAATTATATTAAAAAACGATCATTCAATTATCTTGAGGTTCGAAATGCAAAAGCAAATCTGTACATGTTAGTAACTGTAATTTTTTTTTAAATATTAATTTTGCTTATAAATAGTACACTGAATTTGAATTTATTATTATTTTTTTCTAGTTCCACCAGACCGAGTTACACAGACTTTACAATAAGTTGTTTCTCTCTAGAGGGATAATATGATATATTTGTACTTTAAAAACTAAAATTTATTCTGAGCATAAAGTTTGAAATAGACCATATCGAATCACAATAATTGTTAATAAACAAAATAAAATTATAAACATTATTGACTGTAAAGACTGCGCTGTATCACTAGGTAAAAATGATTAGTTTATTTATGCAACTATTATATTTTTAATATTTTCAAATGTTATAAAATATCAAAATCATTTATTCAAAGTTGTAATGTTCAATCAATTAGAAATTTTATTACTTATCTAATAAATACACAAACTTCATATAAACATAACTTTGTTTAATGATCGTGACGTCATAGGTATTTCTACTACACTTTGGCGCATACATGGTGAACTCAAAAATGTTATATTTTTAATATTTTTTTTCCATATAAATATGAATTTTTTTATATCTAGAAAAAAGTATTTTCGTTTAAATGTATATAAACTATTAAAGAGTGGTGTTAGTTAAAAACATTTTTTAGCTAATTCGAAGTTTGGATTTTCTTTACATTTGCCCAAATCATTGAGACGTAGGTGCTGCAAAACAAGGTATGTAAATGATTCTCCAAATTATTTTTCTAAATTTATTTCCACCATAAATGATAGGTATACCTATCATCCAAAAGACTCCAAAGATATATCTTATGCGCATTGTTTAAGAGATATAAAAAATAATTAAGTAACACCCAAAACAATTCTTAAAAATTGCAATCATTATTTGACTGCAATATATATTATACAACTAACAATAATAATAACATTTTTGTAATATTATTATTTTTATTATAGATGGTACGAGTATTTCCTTGACTCATCATTATACAAATGAAAGAAATTATTCCCAGACAGCACACAATATTTATGATAAAGATTCATAAATATTTATGAATATAATAATAATACATGAGTTTTAAATCGGCCAATAGAGCCCAAGCGCGAAAAATTAATTCTTCGGAACTGTATCTCTTGGTTTGAGATTACTAAGTTCCATATATAAATTAATATGTAAGTTCGAGATTAATTTATATATGGAACTTAGTATTTGGTGATGCAAGATCTAAAGGAATCAATTCTGAAAAATAACGACTATAACATTGGGTTGTATTATCAATATGTGGATGATATAATATTGTTGGCACCAATGGAAAATATCACAAAGATTCTTAATGAATTTAACAACTACCATAATAGATTGCAATTCACAGTGGAATATGGGACGGACGAAGGTATTAATTTCGTAGATCTAATGTTTAAAATTATAGATAACCATATATATATTGATTGGTACCAAAAAGGGACGAGCTCAGGGAGATATTTATCTTTCTTTTCGAACCACCCGATGTGTCTAAAAATTGGGACAATTTATAATTTGATTGATAGAGCAATTTTACTATCTCATCCCACATTCCACAAAAAGAATTTAGAAAAATGTATCGAAATATTGTTGATAAATGGGTACCCCCTTTATCTCATTTTTAACACAATTAACAAAAGAATAAAAACTCTAACGATTAGTAACTCAAACAGTAAAAACAAAAAACAAGATAAAAAACAATTATTTTATTATCCCATATGTCAAGGACATTTCGGAATTAGTAGCAACTGAAATAAAAAAATCGGATTTCAAAGTAGGATACCGCTGCCTTGGTAAATTAGATAAATTCACTAAAACACAAAAAGATAGAAACGAACACCAAGATAATAATAATGTCATATACAAAATTAGCTGTAACAATTGTAAGGCGTCATATGTAGATCAAACTAAACGAAAATTACAGACTAGAATTAAAGAACGTGCCAATAATATTAAGTTAGATTCATCAAAGCATTCGGGGGTACAGAACATATTATTAACTCAAATCATATGTTCAATTGGAATAATGTAAAAATCCTTGACATTGAAAATAATTTCCACAAAAGATTAATATCAGAGATGATTTACATTAAAGAACAAAAAATGGAATAAACTTAAACACAGACACCGAATTGCTTGACGACACATATTTTGACATCCTAGATGAACTTGCCAAGAGTAAACATTAAACAAGTTAACGATTTTTGATAATATACTGACATTTGTTTCGTGAACTTGAGAGATACCACCAAGATTTTAGGAAGATTGTAAGTTAGACTAATTTTTACATTTAAATCTAACAACTAACGGTAATAGAATCTAATTCATGAATATCTTAATTCTGTACAGTTAACAACAAAAAGTTCAACTTCTCGCCATCACACGACGAAATTGCTTTTTGATACTGTTGAAAACTTCTAGTATATTACATCTCAAGCAAAATTATTTGTTCACTTTACGATTTCAATGACACTCAACACGAATTCACTGTAATATTAATATTAAATCACTGATTGTGCGCTTATGGTATTGCAAATCTTAGTTTAATTGTGTTTTTTATTTTTTAACTCACACTGAGAAAGACTTAGTAAGTCGAAACGTTTGTATACTATGTATTAAATTGATTTGACAATCTATATCAATTTCGTTTTCAAAGCAATTATATACTTAACATCCGAATTTCACACTCGTCATTTGGTCTTGTCATTTCGTATTATTTGCATTGCAAACACAGGAGCCTATATACTTGTATTATTTTTAAATCAACTTTTATTATTTTATTGATCCAAAATAGTTCAGAATAACATGATAAAAGTATATACATGTGTATATATATGTATATATGTATATATGTATATATGTATATGTGTATATTTGTATAATCAGTAAAATATGAGCTTTAATTTGATATTTATGTTTTATTTCTACTAAAAAAAAGAAATTTTTTGAACGTCACTTTTTCTATCTTTTTCTTTGTACAATAAGATTATCAATCAACTATAATTGCGCTAAAAATGTTTCTCTTCCGATATATTGTGTTGCCGGCAGTTATTTCTTAGGATACACGAGAGAAAGAGAAAGAGAGATTCTAAAGTTAATGATCCTTATACTTTATCGATTGCGGGTAGAGCTCGATACATAATTGAAGTCAGCTCGTTAACGGCAGTCAGCAGCTCATTAACAGTGTGTGTAAGTGGAAATACGAAAAAAAGATGGAAAGCCGAAGCACTGGTGAATATGTGTTAGTGACGTAGTCACTAATATGCCCGTCATTAATAGTCATATAACATTGGCTCACGGCCACAACGTTGTGCAGTATCGAAACAGCACCGCAGGAAGTGCAAATGATCGGTCATTACGACCCACGTGCAGCATTCTCTGACGCGCAAAATGTCCAATACCAATCAAATACCAGTCTTTGATCTTTCGCGGAACGCACATATACGACTATTCATTTAAATAAACTGTGCGTGCCTAGCAATGACTAGGATGGATGGATAAAGACCCTATAATAAGAGTCTAGCCTTAAGGTAATCTGGGCAAAATTCTGTGAGAAAGAAAGATATACATATATTCAATATTCACTATCCTTCTCTTTCCTATCTAACCTTTTCTAATGCGCTACTGACACATTCATCGTCCATAATTACGGCAACAAATAAAATTCTCGTCTTTATGAGGTAAGATGTTTAACAAAAAAATTATAATATTTAGTTCTCCTAAAAAAATTTATTTTTTACTTATGTTACTGAAATATTATGTTTATACTAATAGTAAGGTTAATATAATTCAAATATGAGCGGGAATTACTCAGATCTAGAGGACCAATCAAAACTGGATATCATATGGCTTGACTCTTATTATAGGGTCTCTAGACAGATACTACAAAATTTATATGATCACCTTGCATTCTTTGCTCGACACAAACATGAAAATAGAGTCAAATAGCACAGAAACAATTGAATCGAGGTATGCGCGAGAGACAATTGAGAATTTTTAGGCAACCGAATATCGATGATTTACGAGGCAAAAAAGTAGAGGAAATGTCCTCGTTTCGCGTTTTTATTCATTGTGATTTTATACACAAACTACCGGCTATATTTCTCGAAACTATAATTAGCCGTCGACTAACGATTCTGGCAGGAACGGCTCGATGACGATTTATCGTCGGCGAGATCCATCGTTGTTCGCCAAAGTATTATGTATACCAACCTAAGAAAAAAACACAAAGAAACGAGCAATATCTTTCCCGCTGAAAAAAATTATCAACGGACGTGTTGCACTCAAAGAAGAAAAATTCAAAGAAGAAATCGTGCGACCGTGAATTACGTGATATAGTGATAATCGATCGTCCCGACGCGCAAAACGACGATGTACCGCTCTCGACAGATTCGCGAACGTACTTGGGAAGTGGCGTGCACGCCCGCCGTGAGAAAATTGGAACGTTATAAATATACACGCGCAATTGGCCGCGAATCAATTCCTCCCTCCCGCCGCTTACTCCCCCTAGCGGGCCACGTTAAGGTGACATTTCGCTCACGCATCCTGCACACGGAATTCCTGCCGTGAACGGATATTTCAGAGCATGCGATTTATTTCGATACTTATTTTTATCCTGAAGAGCCTTCCCGCACGTAGGTACACACGAACACCGACGACGCTAAGCACGTGACATTTTAAAGACCGCATCGAGAAAAATAACTTGCTATGATTTATGTAACGGGCGCTTATAGATGAAAGAAGACGCAACTTATCTCGCGGATCGACTCTCTTGAATTTTTTCAAACGTAAAGCATCTAATTGTAAGAAAAATTACTACCGCATCTCGAGTATTCTCAGTATCGTGTATATCGAATTTATTTACGAAGATATTTTTTATTTTATTTGTGCACTCATGAAGTTTAACTTAGCGACAAGCTTAAATTTTTTTTTTAACTATTGCACTGAAAAAATTGTGTTTTTGTAAGAGACATATATTATAAAATTCCTCTTTTATTCTTTGTTAATAACAAGTAATATACATATATGTTTTTGTATGAATCGTTCATTTATAACATTGTTAGCAACATGATTATACAATATAGTGTTGCAATTTACAGTGTAGTGCGCAATATTTGTCAGAAAGATGTTAACGAGAAACAATAATACGTAATATGTATATGTAAATAATATAACCTCTAATCATCCAGGTCCTGCGTGCCTCATCATGTTCGATCTATATGCATATACTATGTTTATATTTTCATTATTATATGTGATTACTTTCTATACTATTTTTTCTCATTTTTCTTTGTGTTCTGTAAAGTAATATTTTTTTTCTTAATAAAAGAAAATAAATTCTATTTTGTGTATATTTTTACAAATTAAAAATATATATTTGATGTTACTCAGGTAGCAAGCTGACGTAATTCGACGTCAAAATGACGTCATTTTGACGTTTAATGACGTCAGCTTGCTACTTGGGTATATATAATCATTAAGATAAAAAAATCCTTTTGGCACCTATTTTAAAACAAAATATTCTAAAAATAAGTGGAAAATTTTAAAAATAAGTATACAATTTTCTTCAGTATAATGAAAAAAAAATTGATTTCTCAAATCTTTCATCAGAGAAACAATTAAGAATCGCAAATTGTAAGGCAAATGTGTATACACAATTTATTATTATAAATAACAAAATGGCTAATAAGTAATTAAGCTTTTTTTATATATACGTGATATACAAAATCTCACGTACAGTTGATTAATATTTTGATATACCGAAATCCAGAAATAGTGCCAGTAATGTTATTTAATGCGAGCATCAAGTCGAACCGGTTTATGACCGTATGACGTCTATCAGGACAAAAATACATAATTGTAAAGCATACATAAAGGGGAGGAGGGGGGGTTATAACTTTGAAGTGACGAACAGATTTCTTCGTTTTTCTAATCTTCACTTGCTTTGCCACATTCAGATACTCCGCATACATTTACTCGCCATGTCTATCGGAAGTCTGGGCGGCTCGCAATAGTTAATCGTAACGTAAGACAAGGCCTAGCATAGGCTTTAGAGGGTGTTGGCCTCGGCAATGACGGCGCGACGTCCGCATAAACAGGACTTATTATGTCGTTCCGCTTCAAAAAAACATGGTCTCTTTGCGCAAGACTAAATCTTTCCTTAAAGTGATCTTGAAGCTCTGTTTTATCGATAGCAGCGCGAAGTTAGATTCGACCATGAATCTTTTTATTGACTATACAGCTTGAAAAACCTTTTCCATAATTAATAAATTACTAATAATAACGAATTATGAATTCAAGAATTCTGCAACCTAGATATACTATATATGAGACTATACAAATTAATAAATCTTTTTTCTGTAAAAATTAGTATTAATATTAACAAAGAGGGAAGCACTTTAATTTCAGATAAAAAACAATCCGTATAATCAATAAATAGATTTATGTATAGTTTATCTAACCTCACATTTTGTCGATAAAACAGGACTGAAACCGCAGACTTCTCAAGGGCGTTTAAGATCCTCTTAATTCTTTAATTCTGGAAGAAGATTTATCAATCTGTATACTCAATCAAAATATTGGTACTTGAACTCATAATTATGAGTCTTTTTCCACAATTGAAATATTAATATTAACAAAGAAGGGGCGAAATTTTCTATTAATAAAACAGTGCTTTAGAATCACCTTAGGCCAGGTCTACAATAGGTGTAGTAAGCTCTAAGCTTTAAGAAATTCACCAATCACAGTCAAGAATGAGGGGAATAATCGAAGGTGATTGATCAATTTCTTAAGGCTTAGAGCTTACTACACCTATTGTAAACCCGGCCTTAAAATAATCTCGCAAAACCTAAAACAATTCATCATAATCCTGTGTTGTGAATCAATCACTGGATATCTTTCATGCCACATATTTCTTGTCCAACAAACACATAAACGTGCTCGTTTATGAACAGCCTGGATGCAATTGCATCATGATCAAGCGACGTTACAACCGTAATAACCTGATATCTGAGCTTTACATGAATAGTTCTTTAATCGCTTCAGGTTGCTCCGAAATTGCGCACGCGCATTTATGATTAAGATAAAGAAAGTTTACGAGAGTCAGATAGAATCAATCACGCCTTCAGCAACGAGATGTGCAGTCTCGAGCGAAGGTCCATGGCGAAGAATTCACGGGATGACTCTAGAAGATCCGTGTTGTATTTACATTGTCGAACGCTGCCCGTGTTGAACGCGTGTGTCGTATGTTTTGTAGCAAAATGTTATATCAGAATTATAGAAGGAGAGGAGGAGTGTAAGGATCGCAAGATGTAGCTTGTAGAAGAACTTAAGATTTCTAGATTCTCGCCGCAGTCATATTGGATTGTGACGTCAAGGTGAGAAAGCGTACGCTGAAAATTCTTAATTATCATTTTTAAATAAAAAGATATTTCAGTGGAATACTATTTCAGATGACTTTAGCACACTTTTAAAATACCTTGAAACCTTTTTCTTTGAGTCAATCAATAACCGTAAAATAATCGTAATATCAAACTTTGTCATGAGGAATGACTGTGCATGTGCAAAGAACAGACAAACTGAGTCTTATATTATAGTTATTTTACAGCTGATTATTTATAAAAGGAAAGTGATAGTTTTCGAGGTATTTTGAGAGTGCGCTAAAACCATCTGAAATAGTATTTTATCGAAATATCTTTTTATTTAAAAATAGCACTTAAAAATTTTCAGCATGTGCTTTTTCTTGTAAAGCAAGGATGAGTAAATTAATGATTTTGTTTTAACTATGTTAAGTAGTTGCTTATAAAATTAATTTAGTTAAGTTAAAAGTTGCACGAACAAAAATTAACTCAGTTAAAGTTAATTTAAGATTAAATTAACTAAAGTTAAATTAAAAGTTCATTTTTAAAAACATTATTTGTATTAAATTAGAATTTTGTTTGTTTTAATTCTTTTAAAATTGATGATAACAAATAATAAAAAGATTTGATTTTTATATAGAAATATATGGATATATTTTTTGATAATTACAATTGATGACAAATGAACATAAAAATTAATAATACTTTAATTAAAAAATAATACGTTTATAATTTATAAAAAAACAATAATGTTCAGAGATTTGAAAAAAATTAAAGTAAAAATCACTAGTTGAAGTTAAAAATTAATACAATTTAAATTAACTAAGCTAAGTTAAAAGTTATTAACCCTTTAATTTTTAACTAATTAACTATAATTATTATCCAATCCTATAGTTTAAAGGGATCAAGACACAGGCACAAAAAATATATATTCTTATGTATAAGTCAAGACACCAACTTCGATCAATCTTAGTTATGTTCGGTAGCATTTGGCTCGTATATAATCGTATTTTGTAGATAATTTATCAAAGTCAGAGTGTACTATCTGCCTTTCTGCTATTACCACCTTCCTCTCGTTAAAAGACTCCATCTATTCTTATATCTATACGGTCAAGAAGGTATATAATTAAATTTTTTCTTCTTACAAAGATTTGCCTTTGAGAAATTCGATTTTAAATATCGAAGATTCGTCTCCTATATGAATTTTCTAATAATCTTACATCATGATAATCATATATTCGACGATTATATTCTTCTCCCCATTCAAACTGGCACGACTTACAAATTGAGGTCTTCTTGGCATCGCGGACACGCGTCGAAATATCACGTCTGTACATTTCCAGCGAATCTATTTTTGCTTCATTGTGATAGAAAAAGATGGAGAGAGAGAGAAAAAAAGAAAGAGAGGTTATTTTTATGCGCGATCGTTCACCGACACAGTTCGAATCGTGACTACTTGACCCGTGGTTAGAGCAACGTCGCAATTTATCGTAACAGATTTATCGCACCCCGCAAGAAAATTGCCCAATCATCATGGAGATCCCGCTTCCTAATTGATTAGCAACAAATTACGACGTGCCGGAGAGATGATGAATCGCATTACTTACGATCATAATAGCCCCCGATCCCTCGATCGATGGAATTAAAATCCTTCAATGTACAAGGTCAGATTTCCGAACCAATTGCTCCGTTTTATTGCTGTGTACTGCTAAGAAATTACAGTGTAAGAATAAACATCGCGAATTCAGATTACACCACAGAGTAATGTACAGAGTGAGATATATTCATTAAAAAAAAGAGAAAAAATATACAAAGTATAAGATAGCGAATTGAATGTCACGCGACCTTGACTATCATCCAAAACGCAAGAGATCGGCTGACAATCACGTGCTCGAACTCACGCAGACGCTAATTTCCAAGTTATCGGTGACGGATTGACAAACTCAGCGCCACAGTCTGATAAACAGACCTTATATATTTGCATATTCTTATCTGCTCTCGACGATTATACGGACATTAGTTGTTCGGCCTTAATTTCACTTTAATTGATAAAAAAGTCAGAATTGCAATGAAAAGCATATCGCAAATTTTTCATCTCAGTAAAATCGCGCCACAAATTAATCTCAATTTGACTTTTAAATATTCCTATCTAGACCTTGTTTAACGATAAAAATTATCAAAATTGTGCGCCTCTCTCCAGATTGCGGAAGATTATTTACAGAGCAGCGAGTTATCTCGAGAATTCCAATAATTTCGTAATATCTGGGTTTCTGTCGCGATCGTCCTCAAAAATTCACAAGAGAAATAAACGAAGATTCGAAACGGGCAAAATGGTAATTGATATTTCATCGATATACTTGAGCACGCGAGCGCCGTGACTCGGCCTCGAGGCCTCGACAAGAATCGACTTCTCTTGCCAAGAGTAAATAAAGTCACCGTTTATATTTAGCCGAGGAATGGAAATCTGCGAAAGCTGCATGAGTTTCTTAAGAGGATGATTTTATATATTATATACGTTCCAATGAAGATGAAAAGATCGATGCGAAAAATTTCGCTCGCGGAAAATCACTTTGTAATCTCGTCGATGTTTATACTGCAAGTTTAGTTTCGAATAAGAAATAATCAATTTTCGCAGATAATGAGATATTCATTGCTAATCAGTTCGAATTCAAATGTGAGAAAACTTTTTTTCATTAAAAATCATTTCTCAAGCATTCTCATATCTCTCTCGGGTCAATTAAAATACGTCGAAATAATTTACGAAGATATGTAGACGATATATCGCAAACTGGAAAATTATTTTAAATAAATAAAATTGAAAAAAAAAATTAATTATTTTATTTAATTATTAACCTTATATATAACCACTAATTATAAATATAATGATAACTGTATCTGAAAAAAATAAGAAAGAATTAAAAAATATGCAGAGTGTTTTTAAATAAGGACAAAGAACTTTAGGAAATGATTCTTTATCGAAAATTAAAGGAAACTTTTCATATAAATATATTCTTTCCAAAAAAATTACACTCCTCTAAAAGAGGAGGTAAAAATTATATTTTTAATTGTTTCTCAAATTTGGGACAAATTAAAAAATGAAATTTGGTGAATATTTTTCACTAGTAAAAAGGATATTTATTAATGTTTATTAATTTTTCCGTATCTCGTTATAAGGGAATGAAACTAATAATCTCTGTCTAATTTTTTATTAGAACTTTTTAACGGAATCTAAATATATGCGTTATAAAAATATTTTTTTAGAAACTTTTTTATTTATTTTTATTTCGTAAAATCAATAGTGTTTTCAAGAGAAAAAATAAAAACCTAATTACCTCCTTGAGAGAAAGAGAGATGTAACTCTTCAGGGAGGGATATAAGAGTATATACAAATATTTATATGAAAAATTCTTTTTAATTTTCGACAAAGAATCATCTCCTAAAATTTGTCGCACTTATTTATAAAACACTCTGTACACATTGTTATTATAATAAAATACCAATTAACTGCGGTCAAAAAACGAACTCGGACATCTTGAGATTTGAGACCCTCATGATTTATATTTGCCAGCCGCTCGAACCGGCTCTTTAATGGCAGCTATAAAACGACAGGATAAAAAAAGAGAACGGCATTTGATGCTTTAATATACGCACAATATCCTTTGGCAGCGTACACACACATACACACACACATACACACACACACACACACATACACACACACACATCAATGCATCAGTCGTGTCACGTCCTGAAATGCGCTTCTTGCGCAGTCGGTTAACAGAAGAAGAAAAGGGGCCAAAAAGCGTAGTGAAATTACGTGTGAAAGAGACTAAACGTCATCGCACGTGACATGCATTCTTATCTTGTGAGTATTCACGACGTCTAACGCGATTATCCGATTCTACTAACATGACATGCGTGACATTGAAAAAATCATCTTTACGTTAAACGAGCGAATAATTGAGGTAGATTTTGTCGCCGAGACAAAAATTTTCGTTTCTCTCAAATTTGATCTTATCTCACGGTTCCATTCTCTACTCTCCTCTATTCCTTTTCAGCGAGACCTGCCGGAAACTGCGAAATACACGTCGTTAATCTAACATTATCTGTGTTGCGATTTGTTATCGGAGAAAGATTTATCCACTCCGCGAATAAAATCTCATTATCGTCGCGATTTCATCTGCACTGCAATGTTACACCAAAAAATTGTATTCTCGAGAAGTAAGAGGATTGTATACTATAAAATTTTCCTCTTAACAGATATGCTTAAGTCTTTCTAAAACTCTAATAAAAAATATTTTCTCAGTGAGAAAAAATATTTTCTAATAAAATATTTTTAATAACATATTTTATTATTTAAATATTATTAAAATATTATTAAAATATTATTAAAATATTAAAATATTTTATTATATAAAAATATTTTCTAATTAAATATTATTTATTAAAGTTTTATAAATACTTAAATATCTCTCTAAGAAAATATTTTTTATTAATAATAAACAGTCGCATATTGTTTATGTGATATAATAGAAAAAAATGGAAGAAAATGTGAAACTTTAAATGCTTACAACGCAGCAAATATAATGCCGAGTTGCTTAAAAAATGAAAAAACTTGAAGTCTTTTGAGAGAATTTTAATGTTGATTATATAGGATGATCAGATTTTGGCAGGGTATATTACAATCTAAAAACTCTCCTTTAAAAAAAGGTAAAAAAAGGCGACCAGTTAAGGGCACGCCATTAACAAAAATTATCCATTGCAAACCCATGTAGAATCCTATCCTATTGCAAACCCATGTAGAATCCTATGAAAAATTAATCATTGCAAACCCATGTAGAATCCTAGGCAAAATTAACCATTGCAAACCCATGTAGAATCGTACCCATTGCAAACCTATGTAGAATCCTATGAAAAATTAACCATTGCAAACTCATGTAGAATCCTATGAAAAATTAACCATTGCAAACCCATGTAGAATTGTATTAAAAATTATCCATTGCAAACTTATGTAGAATCCTACATTGCAAACCCATGTACAATAGAATTGTATGAAAAATTATCGATTATAAACCCATGTACAATCGTAACAAAAGTAATGAAATAAAAAAAAAATTGCGCCAAGTGAAAGTAGAAACTTGTACCAGTGGAAAATTGAAGTTGCAGACATATATAGAGTCGTATAATGAATCAGTAAAAATTTAAATTTGCAAATGTAGAATCGTACCATAAAAAAACTTATCTTTTAAAAAAAAAGATAAACAAGATGCCAAGTCCATGCGCCATGTGAAAAAGAAATAAAAAAATTTTAGTTAAAAAAACTGGGCGCGCTGCTAAGTTTCAAAATTACAATGCACCTTAAAGTAACATTAATTAATTTAAACACAAAACATATTTTAACTGTAATGAGTTTAAAAGTAACAATTTAATTTTAATATTGTTAGAATATTATTTAGCAGCGCTCCCAGTTTTTTTAACTAAAATTTTTTTATTTCTTTTTCACATGGCGCGTGGACTTGGCATCTTGTTTATCTTTTTTTTTAAAAGATAAGTTTTTTTATGGTACGATTCTACATTTGCAAATTTAAATTTTTACTGATTCATTATACGACTCTATATATGTCTGCAACTTTAATTTTCCACTGGTACAAGTTTCTACTTTCACTTGGCGCAATTTTTTTTTTATTTCATTACTTTTGTTACGATTGTACATGGGTTTATAATCGATAATTTTTCATACAATTCTATTGTACATGGGTTTGCAATGTAGGATTCTACATAAGTTTGCAATGGATAATTTTTAATACAATTCTACATGGGTTTGCAATGGTTAATTTTTCATAGGATTCTACATGAGTTTGCAATGGTTAATTTTTCATAGGATTCTACATAGGTTTGCAATGGGTACGATTCTACATGGGTTTGCAATGGTTAATTTTGCCTAGGATTCTACATGGGTTTGCAATGATTAATTTTTCATAGGATTCTACATGGGTTTGCAATAGGATAGGATTCTACATGGGTTTGCAATGGATAATTTTTGTTAATGGCGTGCCCTTAACTGGTCGCCTTTTTTTACCTTTTTTTAAAGGTGAGTTTTTAGAGATTATATCATTCATTTTTGTATATTTTTATGACCGGAATAGAACAATTATTAAACATGTTTATCTAAACTTCTTTGCTTAAAATGATGTGTACAATCATATCCTAGAATCCTGATCATTCCTCCTAAAGCACCCTATTTATATAAATTTACCCATATGTGTGTGTGTGTGTGTGTGTGTGTGTGTACTAATGTCGAGCATTTTTTATACATTTTCTATTAAATTTAGATAAAAGTTGCAGGATTTCGAAAAAGAAAAAGTTGACACAGACTTTTTCCTAAACGGCGATTTTCAAGGTTATTTAAAAGTCACTTATATTTTCAAAATAGAATTACCTTAATTTTTCTCATATAAATCGATTCCTCGCAATATTTACTATAAAAAGTTGTAAAGGTATAATTTTTATGTATCTACATAATCTTACATAAACTTCGAAATATTACAAATATTTTATTTTATGAAATATTTTAGTTTATGTAAAATTATGTTAACTATCTTTTAAATTATTCACTTTTAGCCATCTTACCCTTACAACCTTTTATAGTGAATATTGCAACAAATTGGTTTATATATATAATATATATATAACATCAGTTATTATTAATTGATGTTTACATTTATTTTTAGACTTACTAGAGCTCAAATGCTCCACATTTTTTGCAAAAACTGTTTATTCTACAGATTTCAAATATGCTTTTAAATGATGATTGAATATTTCCTTTTTTTAATTATTTTTATTATTATTTTTCAATCTCAATCAACTTTTATAACTTTATGCCAGCACGATACAAATACATGTGTCTTTATTTTTTTTATTATTTTCATTATTATTTTTCAATCTCAATCAACTTCTATAACCTTATGCCAGCAGGATACAAATACATGTATGTCTTTATTATTGTATCAACTCTTGTCTTTTCCATGTAACCATGTCTTTATAGTTTGAATTATCCCTTCATCTTCTCAATCTTTCGCAGAGATTTAATTAATTAAATACACTTCACACGAAATAAAGTTTGCTGGAAGATATACAGCAAACGATAACTGTAAAAACATGATTACGTGGAAAGAACAAGAGTTGGTACAGTAAAGGCAAGTAATTAAGTACATGTAATGTATCGTATTGGCATAACGCTATATCCGCGGAGCAGATAATGTGGCTGTAGAGGTAGCCTGCAGTGCAGCTAATGTGGACGTAGATGTTGATTGAGATAATTGTCTAATATAAAATAGAATTTAAAAATTTAGTTTAAAAAGCTGTTGCATATATAAATAAAGTTTATTTTTTCTAAATTTGGTATATGTTTAATTAATTAATTTTTTAAGTCTATGTTTAATAAATTTTTTAAGTCTGTATTCAATAATTTTATTCATTTGATAAATACATGTATGTCTTTATTTTAATATGTTTAATATAATTAGAAATTCATTATTAATTAGATATGTAAACTATAAATTCATATATAATATTTGAAAATATATGTGAATATTTAAATTTTTATCTTCTCCTTCCTCTCCTTCAATCTCTTTAATATCAATATGTGTATGTGTGTACACGCGCGCACATTTGTACGTATTTATTTAATTATTGGATAGTTGAGAGTACTTAATTGATAAAAAATTATGACAATAATAATCCTTGTTTTTTTTTCTTATTATTTACTCAGATTTTTTTGTCTATCTTATAAGATAAACACTTTAGAGATTGAATATTTCAAGTAAACTAATTGTAAGTAAATTTCACATTAATGCATATAGATGTTTAATCATGAATGTACTAAATAAGTACACAAGACGAACAGTGAGTGAGTGAGTGAGAATGAGAGAGTGTGTGTGTGTGTGCGTGTGTGTGTGAGAAAGAGAGAGAGAGAGAGAGAGAGAGAGAGAGAGAGAGAGAGAGAGAGAGAGTTAGCCAACATAACCCCGCACGCTGCCGATCATGAATGTACTAAATAAGTACACAAGACGAACAGTGAGTGAATGAGTGAGAATGAGAGAGTGTGTGTGTGTGTGCGTGTGTGTGTGAGAAAGAGAGAGAGAGAGAGAGAGAGAGAGAGAGAGAGAGAGAGAGAGAGAGAGAGAGAGAGAGTTAGCCAACATAACCCCGCACGCTGCCGATATGGCGGAGCGCCACTATCGCCATCTGTTGTAAAACGTGCGAGATGGACAAAATTACCACTACATGCATCTTGCATGTGTTGTGTACGTGTGATATATGTGTGCGCATGTGTTGTATACGTGTGAATACGTGTAGCACGATACTACTATGTATGCGTGGTCGATGATGATAATGATGATGATAATGATGATAATGATGATAATGATGACGGGGACGTTTCTTAATAGAAATTTTTCATATTTCGACTTTGCATTTATATATCTCTGCTTACAAATCACGTAGAGCAGAAATAAAGACACTTTTATTATATAATTCGAACTCAATCTATCGATTAAGTCTAGTATAAACTCGATTGCTTCAGCCATTATTGAGGATTCGAAATATTATAAAGACTCAAATGTCCGACTCGCGTTAAGATACACGGTGTCTCCGCTACGCCCTTAACTGGTCGCGAGACACTACCGTGTCTCTTGATATAATGAGACAGATGATATTACATTTTTTTACAATCTTTTGTTATTCAAAATAATTTATTATTGTCAAAATTGTTACACACTTTAGTGTCATTTTATATCAATTACTATCAAAATTTTATATCGTTTTTGTAACTTTAACGTAAAATAATGTTTAAACATTTTTGGTGTTTAGTATAAATATTTAAAATTTTAATTGTTTTTAGTTTCTTGTATTAAATAAATTATATATAAAGTTTACTTTATATATGAAAAAAGTAAAGGAAATTGGAACAAATCATGATTTTTAGAAGTAACAGTAACAAAACAATTTTTAAAATTGATAACAAGTTACTTTTTAGAAAAGAACGGTAATGAGTTTTATAAAATAACTTTCTCAATTCTGGTTTTAATATATTTAAAAGAATAAATAAAGTTAATAAATAACTCGAAAAAGAAGTCTTAATAAGTGATTTAAGAAAAGTGTTTTGTAGTTAGGAGTAAATAACGTGTAACTTAACCTTATTAATCGTTCATGACCCAGGTTTCGTATCTATCCTTGGTCTATAGGTACTATGTATATGCTTTTTTTATTATCTTTCTTTGCCTATGTTCTGTAAAATAATACTTTTTTTATTAATGGAAAAATAAATTCCATTTCGTCTACATTTTTAAACATTAAAAATATTTACATGTAATACTAATATTTTGATATTATTTTTTCTCTTAAATTAAAAATCCGTTTAGCGCCTATATTTTAGAATATTCTTCTAAAAATGGAAAATTCTTAAAATGAGAATATAATATTGATTTGATGTTAAATGGAGGAAATTTTAATCCTTATTACAAAAACATGGGTTATTACAAATATGCATAATAGGCAACCTCACCGATTTCAATGACCTTGACATATATTGTCAAGGTCACTGTCCTGAGTAAATATCAAAAGGTTTTAAACGTCTCTCATTGTTTATAAAAAAGTTATTAACAACAAAAGTTTACTAAATAAAACTAATATTTGTTGACATATACATTTAAATGTATTATGTTTGGACGTATAATAAAGTAAACGCGTGGATCAAGAAGGAGCCAGGGGTTTCGCCGGGCGGGAGAGAAGCTCCGCCCCCGCCTGCATCCCCATCCCACTTAAAAACTAACCCTAACCAACCTATATTTAAAATTCTTCGAACATGGGTAGGTTAGAATTAGTTTTTAAGTGGGGTGGGAATGCAGGAGAGGAGCTTTGCCCCTTCCCCGCCCGGCGGAGCCCCTGGCTCCTTCTTGATCCACAAGATAATTTGTTATAAAAATAATTATCACAAATTGCCATAAACTCGTATAGCTTTATTTTACCCAAACAACACAGAATATTTATAAAATATGTATTTATAGAATATTTATAATAATTATTTTAATATTTTATAAATATTTATCATAAATATTTTATAAATGTTTTTGGAGTCTTAGATTCAAATTTAATAGATCATAAATATTTATCATAAATATCAGAAAATATTTACGATAAATATTATGGTAAATATTATAAATGTATTTATTAAATAAAAATAGTAATTAGCTCTGTTAAACTTAATAATTGTAAACAAAGAAGGGCTATAAGAGCTATTAAACATAATACAGTTGTCAGATGATATTAATAAAATTCATTTAAACGAAATAATAAATACATAAGACATAAACATTTATGCGAACGTTTCGGCTGACATTTCAAGCCTTCTTCAGCGCAATACAAATATTTTAAATTAAATTGTGATATTAAAACATTATAGACGGTAATTAACAATGTCAAGATAATAAATATATAAAGTCAGTTTTTTGTCTCGTTACATATGTTGCTAAACAAGTCATCGTGTATGACAACCACCATTACTGATACATACTGAGTTCGAGCGACCGTACCATGCAATCACTTATGAGTATAGACTTCCTGATTTACTGGTCAAGGGAGATTTCTTGATTGAATCCTCATAATGAAATGTTGTTAAACATTAAATTGAGATCTAAATAAACAATATCCGATTATTCATTATAATCTGACAAGTAAAATGCACTGCACACTTACTCAAACAAATTGGTGATTATTTTACAAAAGTTTCAAGTATCAGATCCGACGTCTTTTTAACAAAGTTTTTTACTGAAGACAAAACAGAACGTTTAACCGTCACAACTCTCAGATCTCAAATGAGACAGTAACTCAGTGTTTCACCTTTTTTATATCAAAGTTTGTTTATAAGCCTTGATAATTTTGGCAGAGACTCTATAATGTTATTATATATATCAGGGAAAAATTCAGTATCATTTTGTAGATTCAATCCATTAGCTTGTCTTTTTATATATAACATTTCCGATATTAGTCTTTTATTATAATACGGTTCTTTATCTAAAATTTTTACTTCACCTCAGTCAAAATCATGGGAGAACTCTAATCTATGATCAGTAACAACTGATTTATTAGAACACTTTCTGTTGATGTGTTTTTTATGTTCCGTTATCCTAGTATTCAATTTTCTGCTAGTCTGACCCACATATGAGGCATAACAATTTTTACAGTTAATTTTGTATACTACATTAGTATTCGCTCCTTTAGGTATTTTATCTTTATGTGTTTTTATAAATTTCCCTAATTTATTCATGCTTACATAAGAGAGTCTAGTGTCAGCTTTTTTTGTAATACCTATCAATTGTTCTGTAATATTCGGTAAATAAGGTACAGTAAAAAACAAAGAAGAGTCATTTGACTGATTTAGACTGTTGTTTTTAATATTATTTCTAGTATAAATTAGAGTTTTTAGTCTATCGTTAATTGTGTCAAATATGAATTTTACAAGATAATTATTATTTATTAGGATGTTAATAATCATTTCTATATTTTTCTGATGAAATAAAGGATGTGATAATAAAATTACCCTATCAATCAGACCGATGATTGTGCCTCTTTTTTGTATTTATTAAATCATTATGATACAGATTTTATAAAATTTATATTTTCTTTAATAAATACTCAGTAAGAAATCATAAGTTAAGACAAAATCAACGATTTTTTAATCAAAACGATCGGTTGATAGTCTAATCTAAAATTTAGTCCATTAAATGTTTCTGTATTTTTCGAACTCTATTAGCCATTTATAAAAAATTAAAAATGTGTAAAAAATGTTTATAAGTAACTTATTAGACATTTATTTTAAAATAGAATATAAAATTATAATACACAGAATATACTTAGGCAACAGAGTAGTTTAACAAATTTTACGTACACATTGATATATACGTAAAATTTGTTAAAAGACATTTTGTTGCAGAATATAGCTTAAAAATAGAAATAATTTTGACATTTTTAATTTTATTAATTTCTATTTTTGCCTTATATAATTCTCACGATGAAAATCAAATACGAGAAAGATACGTCACATAGCGGTAAATGAAAGAACTAACAATTTAATTAAAAAATATTTACAAAATAATTACTATAAATATTTATCTTTACATACCATAAATATTATATGAAATATTTAATCTGTGTTTTAATAATATGTTAAATAAAGGTTCTTATAAAACATTTTCAAAATATTTATATAATATTAAAAAAATATATATATTCATAAATATATATAAATCTTTATCATAAATATTGTGTGCTATCTAGGTAGCTTTCAATACGTATTAACTCAATGATAGATTAGCACACTCTAAGCAAAAATGCAAAATTACACTCGAAATAACTACAAAAAATGTAAACAAACACAGAGTACATTGAAATCACAACATTCCACATATTTTAAACGTACATGGTGTTTTGAATATACCATGAGCGAAATTATAAACAATGAGTGACGCTTAAAACCTTTTGATATTTACTCAAAACAGTGACCTTGACAATATATGTCAAGGTCATTAAAATTGATGAGGTCATCTCTATTATGTATGTTTACCAAAACATAAATTGGTACTGAAGCACGTAAAAAACACGCCTCCGATAGAGAAAGAGATACTCTCTGACGTAGAAATTAAATCCGATTATTATTTAAATTCGATTCTACGCACGAGCGTTTTCCTACTAATGAGCTCATTTCTACAATTTCGCATTGCAACAGCATCACAAAAACATCGAAAAGAATAATTTAAACTTATTCTAATTTATTTAAATTCGTATCCATCTCTGGTTCATCACACGGGCCTTCTGGCAAAACGTATACTCTATATACGGATATGTATTGAAGAGATAAAGCGAGATATTTTTGCGCGAATCGTACTAAGAATGTGATGGAGGAGGGATTTATCAAGATCTGTTTGTCCCGGGTCAATTAATTAGCTAATTAACTGATAGCGGTCGATAAATTCCTGATTTATCAAGAAAATGCTGACGCGATTCTTTTTTTTTTTTGAAATCTAACGAGAAACATTCCTATATGTACAATTTTTTCGAAACTGCAGTTCGTCTGTTGTTTTGCGTGCACGATGCTCCAAACGATTGTGTCGAGCAATAAAAAGAAAGGTCTATTTATTATCTCATACTGCAATTGTCAATTTAACAATAATCGTGTATTACCTATCATTCGTTGTTCAATGTTATAACCAATCAACCGCATTAAATAGGTACATATCTGCCTATATCAATACCTATAACCTATATCAATATCTATAACCTATATCAACTTTCCATGCGTGTATGTCAAGAGAGACGGAATAATATATGTATAAGTATTCCGTAAAAAATATATTACTTAAAAAAAAATCCATTCAGTTCGAACTAGGATTATATTACAACCAGACAGCACCCAACATTTATGATAAATATTCATAAATATATTTTTTAAAACATTATGTAATTATTTTAGAAATATTTTTATAAAAATATTCATTTTACATATTATCAAAATATAGATTAAATATTTCATATAATATTTATGGTAAGTAAAAATAAATATTTATAGTAATTATTTTATAACTATCGTTAGGTCTTCCATTTACCGCTGTGACGTATCCATCTCGTATTTAATTTTAGTCATGAGAACTATATAAAGATGGCAAAAAACGACTATTAAGATTAAAGATGTCATAATTATTTTTAATCTAAAGCCATGTTTCGTTACAGAAAAATTCTTTTTAATAAAATGTATGAATGTATCGATATGTACGTATATGCATTTTGTTAAAATACTTCTCCGAGTGTATTTCAAAATTTTTTTCTATTTTATCAAAATGTCTAATAAGTTACTATAATAGATATCTTTTTCACGTTTTTAAAACTTCTTATAAATGGCTAAATAAAAATGTTTTAAATAAAAACACAAAAACGTCTAATACATCAAATTGTAGATTATATCAACCGATCTTTTTGATTAAAAATTCATTGATTATATCTTTTTAATTGATTATTTTTCATTAGGTATTTATTAAAGAAAATATGAATATTTTAAAAAATTTTTGTATCATAATTGATTTAAGGTTTTTAAATATTTTGAGATTTGAGATTTATTAAATATATTTATAATATTAATTTACCATAATATTTATGATCTTTTAAATCTAAGATTCTAAAAAAATTATAAAATATGATATATATTATGATAAATATTTATAAAATATTAAAATAATTATTATAATTATTTTGTAAATATTTTATAAATTTTGTGCTGTCTAGGCAAAAATCAGGCGATTAATTAAAACCGAAGTTGGGAAAGTTATTTTTAATAAGTAATTTGTTACCGTTATTACCGTTATTTTTAGTAAAAAATAACTTGTTATCGTTACTCGTTATCGATTTACAAAAGTAACTCATTACTGTTACTTAAAAGTAACGATTAAAAAATCGTTAGTTTCCGTTACTTTTTTCTTAGTGTTAAGTAATATAAGGTGAACATAAAATGCATATAAAAATTTTATATTTTAAATATTTTTTTTATATTTTATATGCTTTAAATATTTCTAACACAAGAAATATTTGAAATGTAGTTTAAACTTTTAAATATCATTAAGTAAAACTCTGAAGGATGGTGGACAACAGCGAAGCGTAATTTAATTTCAAGTCGATATGAGTTTAATGATAATTTTATTTAAAAGTTAAATTATGAAAGTTTTTTAAACACACAGAATCTAAGAATTAATTGGAGAAAGATATTTCTCTTAAATAAAACATTAAAATATTAATATCTCAACAAAGCTTTCGGAAAGCTAATATATCTACTAAAAGATGCACTCGGCACGATATCGTATATGTATTGTAAGAAACTGAATAAAGACGACCGTTTTTATCGAACAGATAACAACATCGTAATAAATAATTATATGCGAAATTTTTTTTAGATTCGACTTATTTGAATTTCACCAAACACTTGCTGAAAAGCCCCAAATGATCTCTATTATTAAATTAACCTTCTCTCACCTGGCGCTAAATAAGATATTGGATTTGTTCGCTATTGCTGCACTAGTGCACACTAGTGCAATACGTTAAAATGAGACAAGTATATTTTGTTTCACTCTAATTTACTACATCAGTATGCATTAGTGCATCCCAGATATACAGGGTTTATTCTTTATTGCTGCACTGGTGAATAGTGTACACTGGTGCAGTAAATTAGAGTAAAACAAAATGTATTTGCCTCACTCTAACTCATTGCACTAGATTATCAGTGCAGCAATAAAGAACAAACCGAAGGTCAGTTCGTTTTAGCTGCACTAGTTCAGAGTTTATCTCTTCCCTTCCCATGTAGAGTGAGAAAGATAAACTCTAAATCAGTGCAGCCAATTCAGCTAAAACGAACAGACTTATAACTACCTGGTGGGAGGTTAACTTAATGAGTTTGTTCTTTGTTGCTGCACTGGTGAACTGGTGCAATAAATTAAAGTAAGACAAGTATATTTTGTTTCACTCTAACTTACTGCACCAGTGTGCACTAGTTCACTAGTTCACCAGTGCAGCAATAAAGAACAAACCTAATGAGGATTGTAAAAAACTTGTTCTTTTTAGCTGAATTGGCTGCACTAGTTCAAAATTTATCTCTTTCCTTCCAATGTGGGTAAAAAGAATGAACTGCTCTGAACTAGTGTAGCCAGTTCAACTAAAAAGAACAAACCTAAAATGACTGTCACGGTTCGCGTAAATTTCCGCTGTCCCAATCCTAATCCTGGATCCGTCAGCTGTCAGAAATAAAATATAGATGTTGGTTACTTTCTAAATAATTTCGAAGAAAATTTGTTGCACAAAAATCTGATGTTGCATATATTTATATGATTATGATAAACACTTTTCTTTGCAGCTCTGTCACCCCATATTTTGCATACCTGATCAATTTTTCTCGACATGGGACAAAACGGAAGAACCATCAACTGCGTTTTAATGACGAATAGACAGAAAACGTAATGGAACTTTATCCTCGTCTCTTCTTATCGAACCGCTACAGACTGAGAAGCAGATCGTAATTAACGCATTACTGCAAGACAGATATCATCTGGTGGTGGACATAACCTATCGAAGTATACATGTTGAATTGCAATGCGATAACCTCGCCGTAAAGTGTCGTCTTTAATAAACTCCTGTCGTTGACGAAGAGAGAAAAAAATAAAAAAAGCGTGTGCGTGAAAAGAAAAGAGACTTATTCCGAAGTAACGACTTCGCGAATGTGTATTTCCATGCCTAGATACGACATACAACATTATGCATGAAAACAAAAAAGAGAAGAGAGAGGAAAAAAAGAAAAATTTATTTACATATATAAAATATGCTAATAAGATGTTCTTTTAAGAGCAGATTTTCAATTTGAAGATGATTTTTCTTTAACAAAAATATCGAGGCGTCAATAATTTTCGAGTTATAAACAATCACAAAGGATAGCTTTTCCCAAATTAAATATTGCGAAAATAAAAAGTTAACAAAAACGGCATCTCTTAGTTAATTTTAGATAAAGTTTACTTTAATAGAATTTTAATTTATAAAACTCACAATCAGTTATAAAGATATATAGCAAAAATTGCAAACTTGCAAAAGATAATGATGATTTTTCACATTTTTGATATTTTTACTTTACAAATAATACACAAAGTTCACTCAATTTATACTTAGGTATAAAAATGGGCAAAGTGATATAAACAGTTAATTCCTGTCCACAAAGAAAACAATTTTAGTGAAAATAACTTCTTTACACATACATTTTAAGTTGATCAAACACTTTACTTAAACAATTTTCGTGAAAACTTATTGTAATGTCTTTCTAGATCATGTCAGCACCTTTGAAATGATAAGCGCTTGATAATCTCGGAAGAATAAAATCCTCCGATTGAACCTCGTATAATTACTATTGCAATTTGCGAAATTTTCATGTGTAAAAACTGATTTTTTGCAATGTTTTTTTTTAAATTACACTCAGAGTATATATAGAAGAGAAATATAATATATGATAAGCATATCCTGAGATTTCTCTACGGTTTATAATATTTGAATGGCGCGAAAATTATTGTTTTCTTTTATCGCGATATCTGATAAAAGTGGATATGAAAAAAATCATGCATTCTGGCGAATGCGCAGTACAAACAAATTTATTTTATTTTTAAATGTAACAAACATAGAAAAGGGGAAATATAATTTCCCTGATTTTTAATTTTTCATTGACGTATAATTATGAAAAAATTTTTATTTAAAAAAAATTATTTAAAACAAGTACAATATATTCTTCAAAAACTAGAAATACAAACAATAGTCAGTCTCAATATAACAATGTTGACAATCGTAACAATGAAATAAAAATCATGAATGTAATAGAAAAGAAAATGTAATTTTTCTAATCTTATTTTAAAAATATTACAAATGCGATATCAAATTCTTCAAAAACTAGAAATATGAGCAATAAAAAATAGTTAGTCTCAATATAATATTATAATAATAATTACATGATAATCGCTTGTAATAGAAAAGAAAATATAATTTCTCTAATTTTCTTGTTTTTCGACTCATAGAATAAAATTTAGATGAAAGGATAAAAAAATAAGCTGTTTTACATATTATTAAAAAATTCGATACAACATCACGTATAATTTTTTTTTTAATTTCGTCTCCTCTTATAAATTCTTTAGCTTCAAAAATGCAGAAATGATGCAGACAGACGATTCAACAATAATATCAACAGACACAGAAGAACTCACACATGACCTGTATCGTCCCGACTCGTTATCGAGCCTGTTTCTTACCGATGACGATTATCGAGTTCAGTGCAGACGCGTATATGTAAACATCTTTTTCACACACCGTGACACATTGTATATAAATAGACAATGTATACGTAATCGTGCTAATCCAATTCGATACATCTAATACGAGATACGATCTATGTTCACATATGTGCGTAGATATTAGACATCCGTGCGAGACTCGTCCCGCAATCAGCGATGGAGGGAGCGATTAGCGCTGGCATATTTATAGTAGCTATAAAAACTGATAAGTCGACGCCACTCACGTTCGGTACATTACAAGACGGACCTTGAACTTCGCGACACATGTTTTAAGATAAAGCACGGCTCGCGCATTTTAAAAAGTAAACGAATCAACCTGTTGAACGAATTGTTTCTGTGTTGAATCTTTTAATTTTAGTAACTTTATTTCTTAAACTAACAAACAATTAAGAAAATTTATTATTATATAATTTTTTCATAAAATAAGACCTTATTTCCCTTTTTCTCTTCCTCTGGAGAAAATATTATTTCCGGAACCCGTCAATTTCATAGGTGCGTTTAATAGATTTTTTACCGAGAAAAGATATCACAAATTACGATGCGCTACGATAAATAATTTTCGAGATATCTATATTTCAAAATTTTAATTTTATTTCTAAATATATTTTAAATATATTTTAAATGTACATTAAATATATTTATAAATATATGATTTCAAAATTTTTGTCAAAAAATTTTTATAAAGATTTTTTACCAAAATATCTTTTATAACAAATCTAATTTTAATTTAGATATCTATATATTTCAAAATTTTTATTTTATTTTTAAATATATTTTAAATATATTTTAAATGTACATTTCATATATTTAAATATATAATTTAAAAATTTTTGTAAAAAAATTTTTATAGAGCTTTTTCATCAAAATCTTTTATAACAAATCTAATTTTAATTTAATAAAAAAAAGTTAGAGTTAGGTTAGAACTTTTGCCCCCCCCCCCCTCCGCTCTGTCTCTTTATTTTTAGCTTAAATTCATAATACATATTGAAATGCTTAATATTCTTGTCAAAAATCTTTTCCGCGCATATTTTTCTAAAAATAATTATTGTAATGAGTTTTTTTACTTATAGTACAAAGAATTCGATGAAAAGAAAAAAAATGTTTTTTTCAAAAGAAAAAAAATTGAATATATTTTATTGTAATCGACCTCTTCAATTCTTGAACAAAGTGTCTACTTTAACTAAAATGTTACTTTAACATTACTAATCGAAAAATGATAATTGGAATAATCGCATTTAACTAGAATAATCATGAACTTAACAATGACATTGACAATTCATAGAGTGCGAGTTTTCTCTCTCTCTCTCTCTCTCTCTCTCTCTCTCTCTCTCTCTCTCTTTCCTTGGAAATCACACGCAACTATTAATAATCTCGACAACAGACTCGTTGGTAGGAGAAGTCAGACAATAAAGCGGGGTTATCACATTAACATTCGGATAGCAAGAAGAAGCATAAGCGATGTTCACTACTGCACTGGAAGATAACTCGCCTTCTCTTTCTTGCACATACATGTGTTTAAAAAAATTCTAAAAATATATATAATATACATAATATATACAGAGTGTTCTAAAATTGTGTCATAGATTTTAATGGCCTAATTTATTTTAATTCTAGGGGTCAACATTTTAAAAAATCCAAAAAATTGGATTAAATTATCAAATTCACATAAAAATGAAGTATTTACTAGTAATTTTAATATTAATTATAATAAAAAAATTAATAATAATTATGCTGTGCTAAATTTTAACAATCTGTGAAAAAGTCTCTGAGAGCTGTAATACATTTTTCAATTTTTTCTCCCGACTTTAGGGAGCTTTAACTCGGAAGAAAAGCATTTTTGGACCATATTTATACAAACTTTTTTCTTAATTTGACCACTAGAATACGCCCTTAAAATCTCCGATATAATTTGGAAAACACCCTATATATGCATTTTATACAGACGTCTAATTCAAACAGGCAATATCACTGCATCAAGTGCGCAGTGAAAATTACATTGCGACCTTAGATAAATTATTTCATAATGTGATGATTTTTTAACGTTGAAGGAAAATTATCGAGCGAGAAGAGAAGCGAAGATATGAAGAAATCGAAATACTTTAAATTTGCGCGAGAAACACTCGATACTTTATATCATTAACGAAACTCTCTAATAACATTGTTAACTCTGAGAGTCAAGAAAGGGAAATTATCGCGGTTATCGCATCTGCGACGATAAAAGAATCCACGATCCCTTTCAACAAAGTATCTGCACTTGAGAAGAGAAGAAGAATTCGTTCATTCATTGTCGCTCGCGAATGAAGGCAAACACATGGAAAATTCTAACGCAAATATCGACATTATTTTCGAAAAAAAGATACACAACCATACTTTGTTCGTGTTATGAATTATCTTCGGTCTTGTGATTAATGGGACGTTGCACGCGGAAATGTTGGTAACGAAATCATCTTATATATTACAGAAAGCTGAGAGAAGTGCAATCTAATTCGTTCGTAATTTGTAATCCAATTGCGTAATCCGATTACGTTTCGTAAAAATCAAATTGAATCAAATTTCGTAAAAATTAATGAAAGATAAGACATTGTGATAAGGAAAATTCACACAATGAGGTAATATATACATATATAAAATATAAATTATAAATAATAATACAAATTATTATATATGATCTATATATATAGATATATACAGTGTGTTAAAAAAAGAATTACATATTTTGAGAGCAGGTAGTATTGATCAAAATAAGAAAAGTCTAATGAACATGGATCCTAATATTTTCGAAGATGCAGGCTACCTTTCTATTTGAGCTTATTATTTTTTTCTCATTGATTGTATCACCTTTATATTGTAGTAAACGAAAAAGTACTTACTGATTTCGCTATAGTAACATTAAAATATTAATTGTAGGACCTATGTTCGTTAGACTTTTTTTTCTTATTTTGATCAATATTACCTCTGCTCTCAAAATATGGCCCTTTTTTAATATCTTATATATATATATTTATAAAAATTTAATTTATTAATTTTTTTCAAGAAAATCTTAAATTATTTATTCAAAGAATTTATATTGATTTCCGTATAAAATTTTCATTAATAATAAATTATCAAAAATGAAAATATGTGATTTATTGTAATATATTTTTCTATCATATTAGTTTTTATATAATTTTTTATTATATTATAAATTATATTATATTTAAAATCATTATACATATTGTGTGAGAAGAAAATGTATCATGATTTAAAAAATTATATACAATGAAAAAATATATCACAATAAATTTTTATAATAAATTATTTATAATTTTTATAAATTAATTTGATATAAGTAAATAAAAATCAAGCTGTAACAATAATTCAATTTTTCCTGTCATACAGAGCAACATATTTTTTCGTAATTGGAAATGAAAATGCACGAAACTTAAAAAAAACGTTGTAATCGCACAGTGCACGCAAAATGCGATTCATGTCCGTTATGATATACCGGGCTCTTATCAAAACAAAAATAGAGTGCTTGATTTAACTACGAAGGTCGCCGAAATCACGACAAAATTTTCGAGTTCGCGTGTTATAATTTTTTTTTATCACGTCTGAGAAGAAGCGAATCCCGTTTTCGGTGTTAAAGTCAAGAAGGCGTTCAAGAAGGTCTCCACCTTTGCGTATTTATATCGTGGAACGTTAATTCAATTCATTCGTGCATCGTGTATCGCCCCGAGTGGAATAATAATCTAGAACGAACCGTCGTTCAACCCCTCACAAAACGTTTCCCTGAAAGGAGACGTGTAAAGTGGTTGCTCATGCAAGTGCAACAAATTGCATAATGAGAGCTGATTATATGCAATTCCGGCGAAATTAGCTACGGTTTTTATCGACACTTTGAAAACGCTTTAATAACTTATTAAGAAGAGCGCGACTTTATAGTCTGAAGAGAAGATCTCTCACATAATTTGCAACTAAATTTTAATATTATCTGCCATATCTACACTGTCCTTATTGCTTGTAGAAATATGGGATATTTACAGCGATATTTATTTACCATCGAGTTCGCCTGTTCCCCCGTCTTTGACTCGTCCTGGCCGCCTTCCTTCTGCGTCATGATCACTTTCCTAAAACCGATATGTCGTGTATCGACCGAGAGAGAGACTTTCCACAACGAGACTTACATATGTACTGATGATGATCACACGATCTATCCACGATCGCGAAACTCCGTACAAGCTGTCCGATACAATCGCGAACATTATCATATCCCTCTACGCGCGATTAATTAATATGATCGACTGGGAAGAAAAGAGTGGTCCTTTCAGATCCAATCTGTGGTAGAAATAAAAGTCCGCGCATAACTTTTCGTCTCCCGTGATGACCCGAGAATCTGGCAAGTCATATTTTTCACGGAATTTGCGTTTTAAAAGAATTCCCCAAACACAATTCTTCAAAACAAATCCGTGTTTACTTCTCTTCGGAAACCGACATCGGAATTTAAGTCATACACCTTTGCTCCCTAGAGAAAGAATTAAGTATCTCTAAGTAATTTCAGGAGAATTTCACGGGTTTTTGAATCCTTCGATTTTTCGAACGCAATTCCCCCCTTTTCTCTTTTCCAGCCATGACCAGCGTCCCCGATCGATTTCACACGCCAGCGACGTGGAGGAGCCCCCGAAAGAGGCAGACACTCTTACTCTTTACGGCGCGACGCGACTATTAGGCGCGTGTTGTGTATGCGCGAGAGCCAGAGACAGGAGTGGAGCTGGCACGACCGGCCGGCTTACGCACACTGACTTCCGACTGGTTCGAGCTGTAGTAGGTGATTCCGAGGACCCCTTCCATATTGCATAGCAACATCGCTCGTAAGACGACTGATATAAGTGCCTCGCACTTTGTCAGGCATCGATGAATCTGGCCAAGCGTGATACATTGGTGCGTACGAGTTTTTTTGAAATTCAATAAAAAAAAAGAGGAAGGATGTCAAAAAAGGTTGACGTGAAGGCAGAGAAATTTTTAATTTATGGACCCTGCGAGAGATCAAGAGTCTTAGCGATGATGAATTTGTATGTTGCATTAAGGGGAACCTAAACGCCATTCTGATTTATCGATAAAACGTCATTTTTACGCACTCTTTTCTTTTTATTGGTTGAATAAAACAATGATAAAAACAAAAAATTTTTTTGTTTTTAACATAAAATCGGTAGGTTCGCTCTTTGTTTCTATATGTACTTTAATCGTGGAAAAGCATTTATTATTTTATTCTAACAATAAAAAGAAAAGGGTACGCAAAAATGTTTTATCGATAAAATAGAACGGAGTTTAGAATCTCCTTAAACAATTTTTTTAATTAATAAACAAAATGTTTTTTGTTTTTAACATAAAATCGGTAGGTAAAATTAATAAAAAGAAAAGGGTGCGCAAAAATAATGTTTTAGTACTACTCTTTATGTTGTTTTTTAAATTTTTTTTGCACCAAAAATAAAAAAAAAAACATTTACCTTTTGGGGGTTTAATATATTATTACTAAATTTAGAAAAAAATACACTTTACGTATGAAAAATTTGAACTGGCCCCTTGAAAAAACATATCGTTCCTTTTCAAAAATTTTTATTATTAGTTTTTTTTAAAATTTTTTGGGGAGTACCTTTTTTGGGGCCTTTTGGCCCCCCTTTTTTTTTTTTTTTGTTTTTTTTTAAAAAGGATAAAATATATATATTATAAAATAATATATATGTAGGAATCAAAAATTTTTATCGTTAAGCCCCCCTTTTTATTTCAAGTTTTTTTTGTTTTTATTGTTATTTCTCGTGTTGGCGAACCCCCCGGTGGCCGAAATTTTTGGGACTTTGGGGCCTTTTGTCTCGACCCTTTTTTCCCCTTGAACGTTTTTGTACTTTTTTTTTTGGCCATGCGATGGTTAGTTGCAAATTTGAACAAAAAATTTTTGTTGCTTTTTTTTGGGGCTCACGCGGGCTTGACAAGAATAAAGGGGCTCCCCCGGGGGTTCCGGGAAAAAAAACCGATTTCGCGAAGCCTTGGGGGTAGGGGGAAAACCGGGGGGAAAAATTTTAGGGGGAATTACCTTTTTTAAAAAACCATTTCTCTTAATACTTTTTTTTTCCCCTATCCAAAAAGACCAATCCGTGATTCCTACTATATAAAGATTAGGTTGTTTTTTATATACGCGGGACCCCCTTTTAAACGTGATACCCCCGGGGGAAACTTTTTTCTTAATTCAAAAAAAAATTTTTAATTCAAAATTTTTGCAAGTTTTTTTCTCCATCAAAAAAAATTTTTTGCATATTCAATGAAAAACCCCTTTCCTTTTTCATTTTTTTAAATTTATTTGGGGGGTTAAAATTGTTATAAATTTTTTTAAAAAATCTATTATAAAATATTTCCTAAAAAAAAATTTCGGAAAAATAAAGCTTTTTTTTTTTTTATTTTAAAATATTTTTTTAGAGTAGAAATTTATATAATAATAAATGGGAGTTAAATACCCCCAAATAAAATAATAATAGTTATAAAGTTGCGTAAAAAAAAAAAAGAATTTCATCCAAAAAAAACCTTCGTTTTCTATTTTTTTAAAAAAATTCTTCTCCCAGAAAACTTTTTCCTGTGTTTTCGTTTTAAAAAAAGATATTTTACATCAAAAGACGATTTATTCGGGGGGTTTTTTTTTGGCTTTAAAAAAACTTCTCCCAAAACCCGATTTTGCTGTGCGTTCTGGTTTTTTTAAAAAAAAAAGATATTTTTAATCAGAACTTTTTTTTCCCCGCCTTTTTTAGTTGCTTTAAAAAAAAATTTTTCTCCCAAACGATTTGCAGGGGGGTTTTTTCGGGTTAAAAAAAAAGTTTTTTTAAAATATCAGAGACGATTTTTTCGTCTTTTTTTTTTTTTAAAAATATCTTCCCCCAAAAAATTTTTTGGGGCCCCAGGGGGTTGGGTTTTTTAAAAAAAAGTTTTTTACCCCAGAGACTTTTTTTTCTTTTTTAGTTTGCTTCAAAAATACTTCCCCCCAAAACGTTTTCAGGGGCTTTTTCCCGGGTTTTTTAAAAAAAAAGGGTTTTTTATATCAAAACGATTTTTTCCCCCCCTTTTTTTAGTTCTTTTTAAAATTATCTTCCCCCAAAAAACCCTTTTTTTGCCGGGGGCTTTGGGGGGTTTTAAAAAAAAAGATATTTTATATTAGAACGATTTTTTTTCCCGTCTTTTTAATTGCTTAAAATATCCTTCTCTCAGAACGATTTGCATGTGCGTTCGGGTTTTTTTAAAAAAAAGATATTTTTATCAGAGCCAAATTTTATTCGTCTGTTATTTTTTTAAAAAAATACCCTTCCCCAAACGATTTGCTTGTCGTTCAGTTATTAAAAAAAAAAATTTTTTTTAAATTGTCCTCAAAATTTTTAAAAAAAATTTGGGGAACGAAAAAAAAGCTTAAAAATTTTTGGGGGGAAAAATTTAAAAGGGAAAACCCGGGGGCGTGTATTTTTTTGATGGCAACCCAAGCTTCGAGGTAAACAGTCTATCGGGTTTGTACAAAAAAACCCCTTAAAAGGCTAAAGAAAAAAATTACATTAAATCGCCGTTTCTCCCAAATAAAAAAAAAAAATTTTAAAATTTTAAAAAAATTTTTTCAAACACAACCGTGGATATTTTGGGGGAAAATCTTTGCTGCCGGCATTTCCCCCCCAAACATAGGGAGAAAATCCTTTAATGAGACAATTCTGCGAGGTTAAACGATGAGAAAATTTTTTTCTTAAAAAATACAAAAAAAAACTGCCCCTTTTTTAACTAATAAATTTTTTTTTTTAAAAACTAGAAAAAAATTTCTAAAAATTGTTGAAAAAAAGGGGGTCTAATAAAATTTTTTCCTTATTTGCAAAAATCGGAGAAAACAAAAAAATACCTATTTTTTTGGGGTTTGCTTTTCCCGGGGGGAAGGGCATAGAGGGGCCCTTTTTTTTTCAAAAATTTTTAAAAAAAATTTTTTTGTAATTTCAATATTCTTTTTTCTTAAAAAAAAATATCCCGGGGGGTTTTTGAAAAAAATTTGGGGCTTTTTTTTTAAATTTTTGATAAGAGAAAAAAAAAAATTTGGGGTGCGTACTGCATACATTGTAATTTAAAAAAATTAACAAAAAATTTATAATTTTAAAACCCCCCCATACATTTGGGTTCCCCCCCAACCTTTGGGTGTCCCCCTTTTAGGGGAGGGGGTTTTTTTTATTTTTTTAATTTTTGCTTTTTTGAAAAAAATTAATATATTAAAAAAAAAAAGGGGGCCCCTTTTTTTTTTTTAAAACATGTAAAAGGCCCCCTATACCATGCATAAAAAAAAATATATAATTGTACCAGGGTTTTTAAAAAAAATCTGGCGGGGGCCAAAATTAAAATCCTGAAATAGGGGTTTTTATGAAAAAAATCCCAAAAGGGGGGTTGACTTTTCCCGGGGGTAAAAAATTTTTTGAGATCATTTGGGGGTCCCTTTTTAAAAAAACCCTTTTAAAATTTTTTATTAGATTTTTTTTAAAAATTTTTAATCCGACTTTTTTCCCCCAAACTTTAAAAAAAAACATTTTTTTTAAAAGGTTACTTTTTGAATTAAAAATTTTTTCCAAAAAATTTTTTTACAAAAAATTTTTTTTTTTGTAAATTTTTTTTTTAAAACTTTATCAAAACTTTTTATTTTTATCCCCCTAAAAAAAAAACCCCCCATTTTGGAAAAAAGAAAATGCCCCAGAAAACACAAAATATAACTGCTAGGTTACTTTTTAATAACCCAAGAACCAAAAAGTTCTCGAAACCTTTTTAGGGCGTAGCCCGAACACCGGGGATTTTAACGCGGGGGGGGGTTTTTTGTTTTTTTAAAAAATTTTTCGAATTCTAAAAAACCCGGCTGAAGCAATCGGGGTTTCCCCCTAATTTAATCAATTTTTTGGTTTTTAAATTTTTAAAAAAAAATTTTTTATTTTCTGCTCTACGTGATTTGTAAGCAGAGATATATAATTGCAAAGCCCAAATAGAAAAATTTTTTTAAAAACCCCTTCCCCGTAAATCATTTTTCAATCGACCACGCAAACATAGTGTATCGTGCTCCACGTATTCACACTATAAAACCATGCGCACACATAATAAAAACGTAAAAAACAAAAAAATAGATGCTTTTTTTGGGGGAAATGTCCATCTCGCACTTTTTACAACAAAAAGGCGATATTTCCCCCTCCCTATATTTACGGGCGGGGGGGTTAGATTTTAAAAAAAAATTTAAAAAATCAATCAACGTGCGGGGTTAAATTTTTTTTTTTTCCCCAATTTTTATATTTAAATTTTAAGTTATTTTTTTGAAAATTTTTGGTAAAAAATTTCAAAAATTTTTCCCAATTAAAAATCCCTTTTTAAAGTATGCATATTTTTTAAAAAATTTGGCCCCCCGCATTTGACAGGGGGGGGGGGTTTAAAATTTTTAAAAATTAAAAATTTTTTTTTTTTTAAATTTTTTAATGTTTTTTTTTGGGGCAAATTTTATTGCCCATAATTTTTGTAAAAAAATTTACAGTCTTTTGATACAAACCCGTTTTTTGGCTATATTTCAAAATATTTCAAAAAAAAAATGCCTTTTTTGAGTAGAAAAATTTTTTTTTAAAAAATTTTTCTTAATTGCTTCTAATTTTTTTCAGTTTCAAAAGGGGCAGGTACATTTCACTCACTTGTGAGCATGGGTTGGGAAATGAAAAATTTCCCCCACGGCACCCTTCGTTTAGTTTAAAAAAGAAAAATCTAAACAGTGCTGTAGGAACTTTTTTAAAAATTTTTTTCTGGCTTTTTTTTGGGGGGGTTTTACAATTTCCCCATAATTAATGATAAAAAAAAATTATTCATCACACATTTTGGGGTATCAAAATAATATTTTTTTTTTAAAAAATTTTTTTTTTTAAAAATTTTTTTAATCTTTTTTTTTCATTGTAAATTGGGGGGGGGAAAAGGGCTTATTGCTCAGTGTCATTGCAAGCATTTTGGCCCCCGATTCCCCAAAAAAATTGTGTAATACATGGCTAATTGACAATTAGTTTTTTAAAGATTCCCCAGGGGAAAATTGGAATTTGCCCGGACTTACAGTCCCCACCACATATCACCTAAAATTTTTAAAAAACCATTTATTCCCCAAAAAGTTTTTCTTCCGTTTTTTTTTAAAAAAAAAAAAAAAAAAAATTTTTTAAAATTAAAAAAATTTTGATGAAAAATTTAAAAATTTTTTTTTTAAGAAACTATGCCCCCCAAATTTATCTAAAAAAAGGGGATTTTTAAAAATAGGGGTTTTTTAAGAAGGTATTACATAAATCATTGACTTTGTTTTTCTTGTATTTTTTAAACAAAAATTTAAAAAAAAAATTATCTTTTTTTAGGTAATTCCTAAAAACCCCCCTTAGAAAAAACGACAACATTTTTAATACCAAGTTTGATAACCAAAAATTTTTCAGAAAAGGGCTTTTTTTGTCTACTGATTTTTAACCCAAACCCAAAGGTTTAACTTCTTCGCATAAAGTTTAAAAAAAAATAAAAATTTTTTTGGCACCAGTTTTAAAAAATTCATTTAAAAATAGTACAAAACCCTTTTTTTTGTTTTTTTAAAAAAACAAAATATATTTCAAAGTTAAATTTATTTTTTTGGGTTTTTGGAAAATTTTAACTGTATGCTCCCCTTGGGGTGTTAATATCTATTAAATTTTAAAAAAAGAAATAAAAAAATAAAGTTTAAAAAAATTAAAAAAAAAGGGGGTTTTTAAAATTTTTATTTAAACCCAAAAATTTTTGAATTTTTTGATTTTTTTAAAAAGTGCTTTCCCCTTTTTTTTTGGGAAAAAAATTTTTTAAAATTTTTAAAGGGTTTTTATAATTAAAAAATTTGGGATTATAGAAAATTTTGACATTTTTTTTTGGGGTTTTTAAAAAAAATTAAAAAAGTACATTTCCATAAAAAAAAATCACAATTTTTTTTTTAAAAATTTAAAATTTTTAAAATTTTGGGGATTTTTTTTTTTCAGGGGGAAAAAAAATGGTATTGGTCCCCTTTTAAAAATACATACATACCTGTATAAATTTTTTCCCCAAAAAATTTTTATGCAGTTTTTTTTTAAAAATATAAAAATACGAATAAATATAATAAAATTTAAAAAACCCCAAATAAAATTGTATGTATTAAAATTCAATAGAAAAAAAAAAAAATTTTTTTTAAAATTTTATATATAAATAATAAAACCCCAACATTTTAAAAAATTTTTTATATATATATTTTAAAAAATTTTAAAATATTTTTTTTAATTTATTTTTTTTTCCTATTTTTTTTTTTAATATTTTGGAAAAAACCCCCAAATGTTGATTTTTTTTTTTTGGGCAAATTTTTTGAAAGTTAAATTTTAAAATTAAAAAAAAAATTTTTATTTCATAAAACCGAGTTTTTTTTAAAAATAAGTTTAGAGATTTTTTAAATTTTATCAAAAGATTTATAAAACCCAAAAAGGGGAAAGGGTTTTTTAATTGCATATTTATATTTTATCTAAAAATTTTTTTAAAGAAAAAAAAATAAAAAGTTACATTGCTTTTTTTGGTTTTTAAAGTATTTTTGTCTTTTGGGGGGAATCAAGAAAAAAAGGGGTAAAAATTTTTGCAAAAATTTCCCCCAAGAAAAGGAAAAATGATACAAAAAATAAAGATTTTTTAAAAAGTAAAAAAGGGCCTTTTTAACTCGGGGGACAACTTTCCCCCAAAATAATAAATTTGCTGAAATTTTTTAAAAAAAAAAATTTTAACATAAAAGATAGTTTTTAAAAAAATTTTTTGCTATCTCAGCTTTGAGAAAATATAAAAGTGCACTTTTCCCAAAAGGGGAAGCAAAATAGGGGAATAAATTTTTTTCCTTTTTTGGTAGCTGCAATTTGGTTACTGCAAGTCCAAAAAAATTCCAATTTCCCCCGGGGAATCTTATCAAAACCATATTGTCATATTTCCCCCAAAATTTTTCCAAAAATTAATTAGGGTTTTTAACAGGCCAAGCTTGCAATGACACTGAGGCAAAAAATCCCCCCCCACTAAATAAAAATTTTAAAAATTTTAAAAAATTTTTTAAAAAAAATTTTTTTAAAAATTTTTTTTTGAAAAATTGTGTGGGGAATTTTTTTAAAATTTTTGTATATTAATTTTGGTTTAAAAATGTCCCAAAAAAAAAAAAACCCAAAAAAAATTTTAAATTTGCTTATTTTTAAATTTAAAACAAAATGCTTTAATAAACCAAAAAGGGAAGGGGATAAAATTCTCTAAAAACTCCCCTTTAAAAAAAGGAAAAAAAGGCGACCTTTAAAGGGGGCACGCCATTAACAAAAATTACCTTTAAAAAACCCCCCTGTACAAAAAAATTTTTAAGAAAAATATCGTTTAAAAACCCCCCATGTACAACGTAAACAAAAAAGAAATAAAAAAAAAAAAAAAAAGGGGCCAAGGGAAAGTAAAACTTGTACCAGTGGAAAATTAAAGTTTTCGACAATATAGAGTCGTAAAGGGGAAAAAAAAAAAATTTAAAAATTTTTTAAAAATTTTAAATTTTAAAACCCCCAAAAAAAAAAATCTTTTTAAAAAAAAAAATAAACAAGATGGGCCCCAAAAACCCTGCGGGGCCCCCTAAAAAAGGGAAAAAAAAAAATTTTTAAGTAAAAAATCTATCAAAATTTTTAAAAATTTTTGGCTAAAAAATTTAAAAACCTACAAAAATTAAAATTTCCCAAAATTTTTTGGGGGGAATAAATAAACATTTTTATAAAAAAAATTAAAAATTTTAAAAAAAATTTCAAATTTAAAAAATTTTATCAAAAAAAAAGAAAAAAAAATTTTAGTTAAAAAAAAAAGGGGGCCCCTGGGGGTGATTTTTTTAAATAACCTTTAATTTTAAAATCATTAAAAATTATTTTCTCTTTTTATCTTTTTTTTTTTAAAATAAGTTTTTTTTATGGTACAATTCTACCTTTGCAAATTTAAAAATTTTTAATTTTATTATCGATCTATATATTCGGGGGCTTTAATTTTCCACGGGGGGAATTTTTTAAAAATTTTACTTTGGGGCAATTTTTTTTTTTTCATTACTTTTTTTTCGATGTACATTTTTAATCGATAATTTTTCATACAATTTTTTTGTACATTGGGGGGGGGGGGGTTTTTTTTGGGGGGAAACTAAAACGTGCAAAATTTTTTTTGTTTATTACGGGGTTTTTTCCCTCATAGATGTAACTTTTTAAAAAATTTTTAATGTTATTTATATTTTTAATTACTCCCGATAGCATCCCATATTTTTTTGGTGCCCCCAAAATAAAAATTTTGCTAAGTCCCCCATCCTATTAGGATAAATTTTTTAAAAAAAATAGAATCCAAAGTGGGAAATTAAAAAACTGTAGTTTTTTGTTTTTTAATGCACGTTATTTACTTTTTTTTTACAATTTAAATGTTTGGGTGGGCAGGTTTTTTTTTTTTAAAAAATTTTTTAAAAAGTCTTTTTTTCAAAAATGTTTTTTTGGGACCTATTATTGGTCTTATTTTTTCCTCATAAAAAAAAAAAAAATTTTTAAAAAAAAAAATTTAATTTTTTACAAGATATTGTCAATTTTTTTAAAAAAATTGGGGTTTTTTTAAACCTTTATAAAAATCAAATACAAAAAAAAAAAATTTTATTGCTTTTTTTGGAAAAATTTTTTTTTAAAAAAAGCTACAAAATATCTAATAAAAAGGGGTTTTTTTTTTTAAAAGTTTATCTTTTAAAAAAACCCCTAAATTTTACCCCCACGTCAAAAAAAATTCCCATAAAATACTTTTTTTCCTAGAAAAAATTTTTAAAAAAACCCACCCTTTTAACCAAATAAAATTAAAAAAAAATATAAAATTATACAAAAAAATTTCCCAAAAAAAATATGGGGAAAAAAGGGGGATATATAATTAGATAAAAAAACTTTTTTATACATATACTTATATCCCCCTTTTTATATAAAATAAATTATATAATATTTTATTGTATTTTAATAAATAAGTATTCACATATTAAATTATATAATTTTTTTATATATAATTTTCCCCGAGATTATCCCTAAAATTCTAATTTTATATAAAAATTTTAAATTTTTAAAAAAAAAAATTTTTTCACAAAAAAATTAAAAGTAAAAATTTTATAATTGGGGGGAAAAAAAAAAAAAATGATTGGGCCCCCCTTAAAAGGGGTTTGCAAAACAAAAAAAATTTTTAACCCCAAATTTTTAAAATTTAGAAAAAAAAAAATCACTAGTCCCCTTTTCTCTGTGAAAAAATAATACTCCATAATAAAAAAAATCCATCAAAAAAATTTTGGGGAAATTTAAAAAAAATTATGAAAAAAAAAAAAAAAACTCTTTTCAAAAAAAAAATCTTTGGGCTTTTTAAAAACCCGTTATTGTAAAAAAATGCGATAGTTTTTTGGGCCCCACCAGGGGTAGAATGAGTAAATATATATCCCCCAAAAATCATAAAATAAAAAGGGGTCAGGCCATGTTAAAAAAAAGGTTTTCCCCAAAAATTTAAACATCTAAAAAAAAAAAATCACGAAAAGAAAAGGGTATGTTTTTTCCAAAAATGCCAGTTCAAAGTAAAAATTTCTAAAGTTTTTTTATCAAAAATTTTTTAATAATATATTCCATGAAAAAAAATTGAAATTTTTCAAGGGGAAGTTAAATTTTTAATATCCAAAACATAGGGAAAAAAATGTTTTCAATTTTTTTCTAAAAAAAAAGTGCGATAGTTTTTCCCCTTAATGCACAAAAAAAAAATATCGTTTTTTTGAGATTTTGGGGTTTAAAATTTTATACCCCCCCCTAAAATTTAAAAAAAAATTTTCTTTTTAAATTTTAGAGTACCAATTTTTTAAAAGCTCAAAAAAAAAAAAGGGGGGCCCTCTAAAAAAATTTAGGGGTTTTTCCCCCTTTTTCCCTTTTGAAATAATGGTCGGGGGTCTTACGGAAAAATTTCTACAAAAATTTGAAATACAAAATTTTTCATTGGGGAAAAGATTAGATTAAAAAGGGGTTAAAAGTTTTTTTTAAAAAATCTACACCACAACAAAGGGTGAAAAAAACGAATTAAAAAACCCTTTTTTTTTTTTTGTTTTTTTTGAAGAAAATTGTAAGTAAAAGGGGAAACCCTTTTCTTTTTTAAAAACCTGTCACTTACTTTTAAAAAGTAAAATTTGGGGTAAATTTTTTTTGTATTATATTTTTAAAAGATATTTTTTTTTCTCACTTGTTTTTTTAAAAAATTAAAATTTTAATTTTTTTTTTTTATTTACACACTAATCAAAAAATTTTAAAACGTATAGCTTTTTTTTTTTTACTGAAAAGGGGGAACCCCTTTATAAATTTTACTTAATATATAAAAACCCCTTTCGAGCAAAAAAACAAATTTTTTCTGATCAAAAAATTCTCCCTGAAAAAGGGGTTTTTAAAAAATCGGAATTTTTAAAAAAAAAATTTGAAAATTTTAAAATAAAAAAAGATTGGGTTTTTTAAATTTTTTTAAAAAAATTTTAAAAAATTTTTATTTAAATTTTTATTCTCCCCCTTTTGAAATTTTTTTGGGGGAAAAACAGGGCCCCCAGGGGTTTTTTTTCTGAGTCAGAAAAAATTGGTACTCGGGGAAATTTCGAGAAAATTTTTTTCATTTTGGGGGGGCTAGGGGGAAATTTAAATTTTTAAAAACTATAAAAAAAATATTATATTTTGGGGCCTAAGAAAAAAATTCGCACTTATTTTCTAGAATCAAAAAAGTAAACATTTTTTCTTATTTTTATGTTATTAATTTGAACTTTCACCTTGAAAAAAATCACAGTTACTCTTCCCATGGTTAAAAAATTATTACTAAATTTTTTTTAAAAAAACACTTTACTTTTTTCACTTTGACTGGCCCCTTTAATAACATATCAGTTTTTTTTTGATAAATTTTTTTATTAGATGGGTTTTTAAAATTTTTTATACCCCCTTTTTTAACGGCCTACCCCTTTTTTTTTTTTTAAAATTTAAATTTTTTTTAATAACACTTTTTTTTTAAAATACAATTAAGAAGGGGGTTTTTAGTAATTCAAGTTCAAATTATGTATTTTTTTTTCTTTTTTACATAAAAAATTTTTTTAATAACAAATTTTTTCAATACATTCAAAAAAATTTAAATATAGGTATATTTTTCATAATAAAATATATAATTTATTAGTATACAATATATTTTAAAATTTAAAAAAATTTTTGTAAAAATTTTTGTATAATTGTAAAAACTTTTTTTAAAAAAAACCCCGGGGGCCCCCTTTTTTTTTCAATGGGGGCAGAAAAATTTTTTATCTTGTATGGGGAAAAATTTAAAAAAAAAGGGGGGGGCCCCTCGCCCATTCTCGTGAAAAAAAGCAACCATAATTTTTTTTTTTCTTTTTTTCTTCTCCTTTTTTAAAACCAAAAGACATACATATTTCTGGCGGGTAATTTTTTTCTTGATGTACTTTTTTAAAAAAAACATAAAGCCCCCGGGCAAAATTTAAAATTTTTTCCCTCGTTTAAAACAGCGCTTTTTTGGCCGGGTTTTTTTTAAAAAAAACCAAAAACAGGGGCCCCCCCTTTTTTTTTGGGGGCGCTTAAAAGGCAACTTTTTTTACAGCGGGGGGAAAAAATTTTTTTTTTTTAAAAAAGGGGGTTTAAAAAAGGGGCCCTTTTTCCCCCCCCCGAGCAGGCCGGTTTTTTTTTTTGGCGCTTACGGGGGGGGCCCCTTTTTTCCACGCCATTAAAATTTTAATTTTTTTTTAAAACCCCAAAAAGTATTTGGGCCCCCCTTTTTTCCCCCGTTGGGGGGCCCTTTTTTTTTTTTAACACTTCCATATTATTAGAGTAAATACCCTCCGATTTTTTTGTCAAAAACTCAACTAAAAACCCCCTTTTGTATCACGATTTTATTTCTTCACCTTCGTGAAATATACGCTTTTAGCTTGTTTTTTTTTATTTATTCCGGGGATATTTTTCGTCGGCCCCCGGTTATCCGATTGTTTATAAGGGGTTTTTAAAAAGCCCCTTTTTTAAAAAAAAGTAAAAAAAATTGGGAAACTAAAAATTAAAATAGGGGCGGAAAAAATTTTAAATTCGAAGGGTTTTTTTTTTTCAACCCCTGCCCTTCATTCGTTAAAATTTTCCTTTTAAAAACGTTTCCCATTTGAAAACCCCAAAATTAATCAAACTTTGTAAAAATAAACCCCCCTTTTTTCCCTTTTTTAAAAGTCGAATGTTGGGGTTTTAAAAAAAACTAGGGGTTTCCAGTTTTTGTTACATTGAAATTTAAAAATTTAAATTTTTAGAAAAATGAAACGGTTTTTTTAACCCCATTTTTAAAAAACCCCTTTTTATGTCGGAATACGTTTTATATTATGCCGTAAAAAATTCCGAAAAAATCTTGTTGTTTTTTTTTTCCCTTTAAAACGTTTTCCCCCCAAAAACTTCAAAAACCCCCTTTTAAAAAGTTGCAATATTTAGGGGTTTTACCCCATACGCGCAAAGCTCAATAAATTTTTTGATGCTTTTTTTCAGTTTTTTTTAAAAACGTAGGGGAATAAAAAGGCAAAAATTGTAATTTTTAAAAATTTCGTAAAACAAACAAACATCGTTTTTCAAACCCAAAAAGGGGGTTCCCCCCGGGAAAAAAAAATTTGGCTGGTTCCGGTCAACATCATAATCTGCATATCATCCCAAAGAAGAAAAAAAACCCCCTCGGGGACGTACTTTTCCCAAAACCTTTTGCTCGGAAAGGGAGGGGGTTGTTTTTGAGTTCAATTTGAATAAAATCTCAATCTTTTTATTCTCCCAAAGGGCCCCGAGTTTGCTTTAACGGGGTGCGGGAAATTTAAATTTTCAAATGGGGGCCCCCAAATTTAAAATTTCTCGTGCAAACCAAAAACTAGGCTTTTACCACAGGGGAAAAAAAATCTTTTCCTAAACCCCTTATTTTTTTTTACATTAAGCCCTTTTGATTAAAAAAAATTCGACATTTTTTTAAATTTTTTTCTAAAATTTTCAAAACCATGTCTGAAAAATTTCGTATATTTTGGGAGATTCAGACAAACCGGTAGTTGAAACATTCTATGGATTTAAAACCAAAACGATAAAAAAAGCTGCGAAAAACCCTGGGGCAGATATGGCAGTCTTTTTTTTTAAATTTTTCTGACCCAAATTTTTTTAAAAACGTTCAATTTGAAACTTTTCCCTGTAAACCCCCCTTCCCCCCTTTCGTACAAAAAGCAGAACGGGGTTTTATCTTGTAAAACTTGGGATACTCCATCAAGACTCCTTTTTTTGGGGGTTTTTTTAATTGCGACTCATTTGGGGGTAAACAAACGGGGGGGGCAATTACCAAAATCTTCCAGATCTTTTTTTTGCTCGTCACTTCTATCGGAAAATTTTTAACCCCTTTTTTGTCTCGGATTGGGTTTTTTTCTGGGGGGGTTTTTAGGGGGAAGTTTCGGGGGTTCGCCTTAATTCAGGGAACGTTCCCCAAAAGCTTTTTTTTTCTTCGACCTTTCGTGATATTTCATTTTCCTTTTGGGGTTAAAAAAAACTCTGAATTCTAAAAAAGGGGGCCGTGTAATTCCCCGAAAGTACCCCTTTTGGGGTTTTTTCAAATCTCTCCATGGTTTGAAAAAAAAGCAGCGAGTAAAAGTATTTTTTCGGGGGGGGTTTTTATATTAAATCGATAATGGGGTTAAAATTAAAATCCCCCTTTTTTTTTTTTTTTTTAAAAAAAAAAACCCATGCCGTTTTTACACCCCTTTTTTTTTTTATTATTTGCATCTGTTTTTTTAATTTTTTCCCCGAATTTTTGGGAAAAAAAAAAATTACAAATTCAAAGATTCTAATTTTCCCGAGGTCTATTTGGGGAAAAAAACATCGGTTAGTGACGAAAATAAATATTTTTTTTAAAATTTTTATCGGAGGGTTAAATTTTTTTTAAAAATTTTAAACCCCTTTTTTATTTTTTTCCCCCATTTAAAAAACGATTTTCCTTTTAAAACCAAAAATATCATTATCCGTACCGTACAAGGGTTTTTCCCCAATAGTTTACCGGGGGGGGTTTTAAAACACCGCATTTCCCCCTTTTTTTTAAAGAACGCATTGCAAAATTCCCCCGTTTTTTGATGCCCAAAAGGGGGTTTTTCCCAATCTATCACGTCAAAGGCGGGGGGGGCATTTTTTTCCCCCCCTTTTTTGTGTATTTTTTTTAAAAAAGAGTTTAAAAAAAAATGATTTTTTTCTAAAAATTGTTTCCATATTTCCCTCCCAGGCTAATTTGATGATGGGGGGACCATTTAAAAAACCCTTTTCCACTCCCCTTTGGGGGAAAACTAAAATCTGCTCTTATGGCAAATTTTTTTTACCGACTATCGAATTTTTAAAAAAGTCTCTTAAAACAAAAATTCCCCCATAACTCCCGGGGGGAAAATGAACCGACACTTTTTTGTATATATTTTTTTTTCCCTTTTTTTCGTACCCCTGCAAAAACAGTTATGTTTATTTTTTGACACTTATTCCTTTTTCGTAAAAATTTGGGGGGAACTTTTTCCCCTCTGGAATTTCAAAAATTTTCGAAATTTTTTTAAAAAACTGGGGAATTTTTCACCCGGGGGTTTTTTTCCCAATCCCGGGGGGGGGGGGATTTTTTTTCCCCAAAACATACGGGGGATTGCTGGTTTCTTCTACGTTGATATTCCAGCCCCCCAAAAAAGTAAGGGGTAACCTTTCCCATTTGATTATCGGCCCAAAACAAATAAAATCAATCAGGGCTTTAAATTTTTATACACATGAATCAAAAAAGTTTTAAAAAAATGTATCGATTAGTTCGCTGATGTTTAACTTCTCTTTATCGGGATTCATACTCGAAAATTTTCCCCCCCAAAATCGGACCATTTCCATTCACTATACTAAAAAGTCAAAAACCACGTCGTGGACCGTAATGAAAAGTCATCATTTTACATTTTGGATTTTTGCGCCAAAATTGATCCGTTTTTTAAAAATTTTTGGGCGAAAAACTCATTAAATTCGTTCAAATTTGGGCCCCCCTTTTTAAATTCGTTCAGTATCTACCAGCAGGGGTATCTCTCTCGGGGGTTAGTAACCACATCGTTATAGATACCACTTTCAATTTCGGTGGGTTGCATCATTGAAAAGGAAAAACCAGATACTGCGATTAAACCCTGAATCTACTATGTTTCGACATAAAACGGTTCTAATAAAAAATTTTCCCCGGGAATGAAAGTTTCAAATCTTCTCGTTTCCTTTTTTTGACACCATCAGGATAAAAAACAGGGAAAAATTTGACATCCAGATTTTTTTTAACGATTATCCATTGGAAAATCTACAATTTCACCTTTTGAAAAAGCTTTAATGCAGTTTTCTTTTATCGATTCTTTCGCGTGTATTGGGTATTTTGGGTTAATGACCCTTTAAAAACCAAATCTTCAGTGATTTTTTTAAAAAAAAAAGCCGTACTTTTTTAAAAAGGTTTGATCATTATTATTTTGTTTTGCTGTACTTTTTACAAATTCATGCTGGAAATTCCTAAACCCACCTCATTTTTTTCGTCTTTGGTCGCTTTCCCCATCGACAATCCATTTTCGGTTTCCTCCCCAAATTTTTTCTTAATAGATCATAAATTTTACGCTGGAAGACAAATTTTTTTAAATAATGAGGATTTTTTTTCTTTCAACCATTGAAACCTTTATCCCTTTTATTAATATCTCCCAAAATTTTTTTCAAACCACTTTAGTTTTTCTTGGGTACCCCTCGAACGAGAATGTGAAACCTCGTGATTAAAATTTATAAAATTTCCGGAGGACATACCTTATCCAATTTTTCTTGTAAAGGCAGAGGCAAAAAAATGTTCACCTTTGTTTAAAAAAGTTCGATTATATAAGTTTTTAAATTTAAAAGGGGCCCTATATTTAAATCATTTAATTTTTTTTTTCGTTTAAAAAAAAAAAAAAAAAAAAAAAATTAACAGAAAAAACTGCATATACTTAGGTATTTTTGACTCGGGGGGCCTTTTTTTTGCAAAATTTTCGATATTAACCCAAATTTTTTTTTTTTTTTTTTTTTTTACGAAAATTATTTTTCATTTCCCAAATAGGTTTAAATTTTTAAAAACCCCTTTTTTTGAACATGGTTTAAAACCCTTTTTATTTTTAAATTTTTTTTGGGATTTGGGTTAGAGGACGAATGAGGGTAAAGAAGACAAAATTTGGAAAAAGGGGGGGAAAGAAAAAAAAAAAGGGGGGAAAAGGGTTTTTAGGGGGGAAAAGGTTTTTAAAGGGGGAAAAGGGCGAAAGGGGTTTTTAAGGGGGCAAAAAAGGGGGCAAAAGGGGGTTTTAAAACACGAAAGAGGTGAAAATGACAAAAGGGGGGAAAAACCCCCCAAAATGTGAAAAGGTCGAAATTTTTAAAATATAGGGGAAAAAGGTGAAAATTTTTAAAGGGGGTTTAGAAGGACAAAGAGTGGAAAAAATTTTAAAAAAGGGGGCAAAAAAAGGGGAAAAGGTTGAGAAAAATTTAAAAGGGGGGAGAGAGGGCAAAAGAAGTTGAAAGGGACAAAAAGGGGGAAGGGGACGAAAGGGGGGTTTAGATTGGAATAAAAAAGGGGGGAAAAGACGAAACAGGGTGAAAGATTAAAAAAGATAAAAAGGGGGGTTTATGAGGAAAAGAGGGGGAAAAGATTAAAGATTTAAAAAGGGGGCAAAAAGGGGGGGAAAAATTACTAAAGGGGTTTTTAATTTTAAATTTAAAAATTTTGAAAAGTAAAAAGGACAAAGGGGGGGGGGTAAAAGGGGAAAAAGGGGGAAAAAGACAAGATTTTAAAAAGGGGGGAAAGGGGGTTTTAGGGGGTGAAATTTTAAAGAGGATGAGTAAATTTTAAAAGAGTAAAAAAGGGGGAAAAGGGGAGAGAAAGGGGAAAAAAAGGGGTTTGGGAAAAGGGTGAAGAGGGCAAGAGGGGAAAAGTCGGGAAGGGGGGGGAAAAAGGGGGGGGGGGGTGGGGTGGGTTTGGGGCGGGATGTGGGATAAAGGGGTTTGGGGGGGAAATTTTTTTGGGGGTTTGATTAAAAAGGTGGAAAAAAATTTTTTAAAAACCCGGGCAGAGAAAAAAAAAGAATTAGAAAAAAGAAAAAGAAGAAGAAGAGAGTTACTTCTTTTTTTATAAAAAAAAACCCTATTTTTTTTACCCCTTTTATCCCCCGAACGGCTTTACCGATTTTATTTTTTTTTTTTTCCAAAATTTCTCGGGCGATGCCGCCTTTCAGGGTTTTATTACGGGGAATTAAAAAATTTTTTAAAAATTTTAGTATTTTTAAAAACCCCCAAAAAAAAGGCTTTGAGGGGGCAGGAAAAGGGGGAAAATTGTAGTGTTTTTTAAAATTTTTTAAAATTTAAAAATGGCCAACATACCCGTCTCCTGATTTTATTTTTTTAATAAATTTTAATTATTTTTAAAATTTTAAAATTTAAAAAAATTTATAATATAGGTGATTTGTTTTTTAAAAAAAATTTTTTTTTTTTTAATTTGCGTCAAAAATACAAAAGATAAGAAAAAGTTTCGACTGTACGACATTTTCCCTTTTTAAAAATCATGGGAAAAATTAAAAAAATTTTTTAAAATCTATGGGGCCTTTTTAAAAAAAAAACTTTATGGGGATTATCATAAAACGAACGTTAAAAAATTTATTTTTTTTTGGGTTTTATTAGAGCGTCAGATTTATGTATGTCATTGCGTTTATTTTGTAACGACACTGTAAAAAATTAATATATCCGCTCAAATGTTTTTTTAGATTTTAAAAAAAATTTTTAAACTTACTTTTTGTCATAAACAAACATTTTTTTTTTTTTAAATTATTTCTTTTTCAAAATTTTTAACCCAATTTTGTATTTTTTAAAAACAAATCGATATCTTACCCAAAAATTTCGGGTTTTTTTTTAAAAAAATATCCCCCCAAATTTTTTTAAGATGACGTAGACTTTTTTTAGAATATAAAAAAAAAAAACCTCAAGACGGGGGGTTCCCCCTTTTTTTTGGAAAAACCCCCTTTTGGTTTTTTTTTTTTTAATATTTTTTTTTTTCTGATTCAACCCTTTTTAAAAAATTTTTTTTCCCCATAATCTAGGATTTTTTTGGTTTTTCCCCAAATTTGATTTGGGGTGTAAATTTTTAATATGAAAAAAACCCCACCGCCCCCTTTTGCAGCCCCCTAATCAAAATTTTTTTTTTGGGGGTTTTTTTACTCTGTACCAATTGTCTTTTCGCCCCTTTCCTCAATCCCCCATCACAATTATTCAGGATATCTTATATATGCCCCCAAAAATTATTTTGGAGTTTACCCCCCCCCTTTTTGGGTTTTTTTTAAAACCCGGGGGTTTTTAAAATTTTTAGCCCATCTGTATCCTACTGTCATATTTGTTTTTTTTTAATTCGGAAAAAAAGGGGGCCCTTTTTCTTTCAAAGGGGGGTACGCTAAATTTTTTTTTTTCTGTCGTTATTTATGATTTCGTTTTTTTATATCTTTTTTTCTTTTTTTTTTTTGGTTATTAACAAAGGAACTTCTTTCTATTATTGATTCTAAAAAAAATGAGTCAAGGGGAAATATTGAAAAATAAAATCTCTTTTTTTAAAAATGTTCAATTTTTAAAAAAAATAAAAGGGGGATGTGAAAAAAATTTTTTGGGGCCCGGCCCCCCCAAAATTTAAATTTTTACACTTTTTTGGGGAAAAATATGGATTTTTTAATTTTTTTATGAGGGGGGTTAAACCCAAAAATGTCTTTTTAAAAACCAAAATCTATATATATTATGTTTTTATAATTTTGATTGAGTTTTTCAAAAAAAATTTCAAAAGGTTATCCCTCTCTTCTATTGTAAAATTTTTAAACAAAAGGGGACAATCATTAAATTTTTTTACAGATATGTACTTTATCTTCCGGCAAGAAAAACCCAAAATTTTTACGATTTTTGGGGGGAAGAAAAAATTTTTTTTTTAAACCCCTTTTTTTTTCAAGAACCCCGTTTCCCCTCGGGGATACAATATCCGCAAAAAATTTGGGGGATAAAGGCGATCCCATGGGGGGTTTTCCCTGTATTTTTTTAAAAAGGGGTTTTTGTTAAATTTTTAAAATTTCTTAAAGGGGCAAATAAATTTTTAAATTCCTTTTAAAAAACTTTTTTTTTTCTATTAAAGGGGGGGTTTTCAATGTAATGCCATCTTTTAAATTTTTGGGGTGCTATTGCAAGTCCAAAGGACCTTTGTGAAAAACGTTTTCACATCCAAGATACGATTTTTTCATTATTATTTATTTAAATCAGACATGCGGGGGAAAATTAAAAAAATTTTTTTTAAAATTTTTTTTCCCTTTTTGGGAAAAATTTTTTACTAAAATTTGGTAAATATGCAGCAAAATTTTTTTTGGGGTTTTTGACCGCCGATACTATTCCTCTGATAAAATTTTTTCCTTTTTTAATTTTGGGCAAGCCATATGCGTGGGAAAAACCAAATGAATCACTAAATTTAAAACCCAAAAAAAGAGTTTTTTTTTTGTACCCCCCTTTATTTTTTAACCATTATTTTAAAAATTTTTTAAGGTCTTTTTTTTATTTTTTTTTATTGGGGGTTTTTTTTTTTTTTTCATATAATTTTTTTTTTTCATTTTAAAATTTTTTAACTTTGTCTATATAAAAAAAATTTTGGGCATTTTTCCCCGGGCGGTTTTTCCCCCTTTTCTCTTTTTAAAAAAAAATTTTGGGATTTTGTTACAAAAAAACATGGTTTTTTTTTTACATAAAAGTAAGTTGTCATTTATTTTTTTTCTTTACTAGATTGTTTTTAAAAAAAAAACGAACTTTTGGAATAGCTTTTTTTTTATTGTTTTTTTAGATTTTTTTTTTGGGTTTTTTGAATTGCCCCTTTTTTTTGTCTTTAATAAAAATTCCCCCGGAAAAGCTTTTTTTTATCAGTTTAAGGGAAGGCTAAAATCACTACCTAATTGGGGGTAAATTTTTACATCATTGGAATATTTACATCAGGGCAAAAATTTAAAAAAACCCCCTTTTCCCTTTTTTGTTCCCAATGGGGTTAAAAATTTTGTTTTAAAAAAAATTTTGCGTTAAAAAGGTTTTTTAATATATTTTTTTTTTTTTTAGAGTTACACTATTTTTTTTTGGGGAAAAAAAAAAACTATGGGGTTTTTAAAAATTTTTAAAAGTTTTTCCTTTTCCCTTTTTTTTTTAAAAAAAAAAAATTTTTTTTTTTCTGATATCAACCTTTTTTTAAAAAATTTTTTTCTTTTAAAAAAGAATTTTTTTGTCGTTCCCAAAATTTAAAAAGTGTGGAAAAATTTTTTTTAAAATGATGAAAAACCCCCCGGGTGGCCCTTTGGGGGAAACAAACCCCAAAATTTTTTAGGGGGTTTTTTTTTTACCTAATTGTCCCCCTTTTTTTTTTGGCCTACATATGTACCCCCCCCATTATTACACGATTCTTTAATGACCCCCAAAAAAATTTTGGGGGTTTTCCCCGTCTTTTTTCGTTTTTTATACTCTGTTTAATTTTTTTAGAAATTTATAATATTTTTTAAATATATTCCCAATTAATAAAAAATTTTTTTTTTAAAATATTTTATAAAAAATTAACTGTTTTTTTTATTATTTTTTTTAATTTTTTTTTTTTTTTTAAAAAAAAATTTAACATTTATTATTTTTATACCATCCCCAGATATACCATATTTCTAATTACTAAAATAATTTTTTTTTAAAATTTCATTTTAAAAGGGAAAACCCGCGCCGGATTTTGGGCCAGGAGGAGCGCTTTTTTCCCCCTTCCCCCCTTAAACTGTCCCCCCCCCCATTATTTTGGGGGCAACAGGGCCCGGGGGGGCGGACTAGAAAAGGGGGGCAGGACGTGAATAAAAAATAGTTAAAAATAATAATTTTTTATAATACAAAATTTAAAAAATAAAAAAAATCATTATTCCCTTTTTCCCTTTTTTTTTAAAAAAAAAACCCCATAATAAAAACTTTAAAACCCCAAACCCATTATGAATTGTTAAATAAATCCAAAAAAAATTTTTTTATACTATAATTTTTTTGGGGGGAAAAAATTATTTTATAAAATAAGAGAAATAAAAAAAAAAAGGGATTGTGAGGGGATTGAAACCAAAAAATTTTTTTTAAAAAAAGTTTTGTTTTAGTATAAGTTTTTTTTGATTTAAAATGGCATATTTAAATCATTTAATTATTTTTTTTTTTTTTTAAATACATTAAAAAAAAAACTGCAAAAAACTTTTTATGTATTTATCTCTACTTCCCTTAAATGAAAAAAAAAACCTTATTCGGATTACCAAATTTGGGGGAAAAATGGAATTACGATTTTAATTTTTTTTTATTGTACAGGGGGAGGTTTTAAAAATTTTTTAAAACCCTTTTTTTTTAAAATGGGGGGGCCTTTTCATTTTTTTTGATTTTTTGGGGGTGGGGGGAGAGAGGACAAATGAAAAAAAGAGAAACGAGATTTAAAAGGGAAAAGGAAAGGGGGTAAAAGAGGGAAAAATTTTGGGGGGGGGAAAAAAAGAAAAAAGGGGAAAGGGGAAAAGGGGAGAATTTGGGGAAATAAGGGAAAAAAAAAAAGGTAAAAGGGGCAAAGGGGGGGAAGTAAAAAAAAAAAAAATAAAGGGAAAAAAGGGGGGAAATAAAAAATTTTTAAAAGGGAAAACAAAATTGGGAAAGGGCAAAAGGTTTTAAAGAGTAAAGGTTGGTTTTAAAATTTTTGGAAAAGGGGAAAAAATGGGGGGGTTTTTTTTTAAAAACCCCTTTTTTAAAGGGGTTTTTTTAAAAGGGAAAAAATTTTTTTTTTTTTGGGGGTTTTTAAAAATTTTAAAAGGGTTTTTTTTCCCCCCGGGGGGTTTTTTTGGGGGGGGTTTTTTTTTTTTTTTTTTTTCCCCTTTTTTTGGGGGGGGGGGGTGTGGGGGGGGGTTGGGGGGTTTGGGGGTTGGTGGGTGGGGTTTTTCGCGGACGGGGGGGAAAGAAGAAAAAGAAAAAAGAAAAAAAAAAAGCGACTTACTTCATTTTTCATAAAAAAAGTCACTTTTTGACCGCTTGTATTTTCCAAACGGCTTGACCGATTTTTATTTTTTTTTTCCCCCAATTTCCCCGGGCGAGCCGCCTTCAGGGTTTTATTCGGGGTTTTCCCAAAATTTTTTTATTTTTAAATATTCTCCCCCAAAAGGGGCTTTGATGGGGCGGAAAAGGAAAATGTAGTTCTTTTTAAGGGGCTTTTAGGGTTTGGGAAAAGGGCCCCGGGAAAACTCCCCCCCTCTCCTGATTTAATTAAAATTAAAAAAATTTTTTTAGCATAAAAAAACCAAAAAATTTTTAAAAAACAATATATATTTTATTACTATATTTAACATAAGTAACATTTTAAATTTAAAAAAACAAGAGAAAAAATTTTTTTTTTAAAAATAAAAATTTTTTAAAATAAACAAATTTTTTTTTTAAAATTTTCATTTTTAAAAATTTTTTTTGGGTTTTTAAAAATTTCCGATCCTTTTTTCCCCGTTTTTTGGTTTTTCTCAATTTTTTCCCTTTTTTTTCCCCTTTTCTTTTTTAACTTTCTGTAAAAAAACGTTTTTTTCTCCTGTTTTTTTTGAGTCTTGCAAATTTTTTTTTTTTTTTTTAAAATTTCAATATTTTTTTTTTTTTTAACATTTTTTGTTTTTTTTCCCCCCTTTTTTTTCTTTTCCATTTTTATTTTTTTCTAATTTTTTCTCTTCTTTTAAATTTCCATTTAAAGGATGAAACCCATATGATGGGTTTCGGAAAAAATTTTTTCCTTTGCGCGTAGTGTTACTGGTCGTGAAAAATCTTTCATTTTTTTTGAACATCTTTACGATGACTCAAGACAAAAAATCAGTACTTTATTATTTTTAGTCTTTCGGCGGGGTAATTCAATTCAAAAATTTTTTAATTTTTTATTATATGAAGTTTTTTTTTTTTCAACAATATTATTTATTTCTAAATTTTTAAAAATTGAATTTTTGGGGTTACCTTTGCTAAAAATATTTTTTAAATCCTAATCTTCGAAAAATTTTTTTTTCAATTTTATCAATTAAACAATATTTTATTCTGACATTTATAATATCACCTTAAAATTTTTTTTTTTTAAATCATTATTTAACTCTAAATCACATAGATAATATCACATCCATTTCACAATTGCAATACATTTATTTCAAATTATCTTAATTTACTTTCCCTCTTTAAAAGTCATTTTTTATTAATTTAAATTTTTTTAAAAAATATTTTTAAAATTAAGTCTCATTTTTTTATCGAAAAAAACTACTAATTTTAAATTTTTTTTTTAAATCACTCTCATTTTATCAATTTTATAATATTTACTCAAATTTTCACCTACTTTGACCAAATAACAATTTAACTCAAATCACCTACTTTGACTCTAAACAACACATTTAAAACTCAAACACCTCTTTACCTAAACAACTACATTAACTCAAATCACTACTTTGACCTAAAAAAATATTTTTAACTAAAATCACCTATTTTTGACTCAAAATCAACTACTTTAACCAAAATCACCATTTAACTCAAAATCACCTACATTTGACTCAAACCCCACAATAGTAGCTAATTGTCCCAAAAATTATTTGTTGAATTTAACTTTTGTTATTCTTCAAACATTGAGGGAATTAAAAACCTGTGACTTGCTTCTGTGTGACTTGCAAAAAAGGAAAATTTAATTCTTTCAATAAGTCATCCCCACTATTTGGCATACGTTTCAAAGAAATTTTGGGCTGCATTAGGGGGACATCATAGTAAAAATATTTTTGGTCTTAACACCAAACATTTAATCTACCTCGGTTCCCAAAGGGAAAATAAGCCACATTTTTTGAAACCTTTCTTATGGTATTCCATCGGGGTGAAAATTTCAAAAAGCTTTTTCAAATGGAGCCATTCTATTAATGATAACGATAGTGTTGGATTTTTTTGCCTCCTTCTAAAAAAACTTTTTTTTTTTCCCATTTTTTAAGTCAATCTGAACATCAGCAGTTTTAACTTCTTTTTGAATTTGGTAAAACAAATAAAAATTTTTCTCTAATTCAACAAAGTTGCTTACTTCAAAGTGACATGACTATTTTGCCCTCGACAATAAAAAAAAAAAACCCAAAACTTTTTTTTTTGAGAAAAGGTAAAAACATTTTCTAAATATTCATAAAATTTTTGCATTATCCCCCCCCTTGGGGTTAAAAAACCATTCCCCAACATCAGGTATGATCTCCACAAGGCGGGGAATTTTTTTTTAAAGGGAAAAACACAAATGGTGGAGTTTTTTCTCACTTGCACTAAATGTAAATAATCAGAAAAATTTAATTTTGAGTTTTCCTCTTCATTCAAAAAATTTCTGCTCCCGAGGGGGTATCACATTTTTTTTTCTTGGACATACCATAAGTACTTTTTTCACTATTAAAATACGTGTTGATCTTCCAAAAAGAAGTAGTTATTTTTCCAAATAAAAATTTTATCTCTTAAACCATTTTTAAAAACATTTTTAAAAACCCAGAAAAAAGCATATAAAACCTTCTATTCTTTCAGACAATTGGTTTCTTTTTAACAAACCTTTTCCATCCCCTTCCCGGCATGTTTTAGAAAAAGGGTTTTTTTTTTTTTTGTTTGATCCAAAATCTTTGACACTAGTTTGACTTAATTTTTTTCATAGGGGAACCCCTTTCCTTTGGTCAAAATCCATTTACTAACGCTTTTTCCCTAAGACCTAATACAGGGCTGGCCTGGGGTTTTTTACAAAGCTTACTCTTCTGACTGGATATCATCTTGGGGGCCCCTATTGTTTTGAACGCATGTTTTGACATTTCTACGAAAGCATCTTCAATTTGTTTTTCACAATATTTTTTTTTGGGGGATTGTTTCTTTCAAATTTTGGCATTTTGTCAATTTGAAAAATTTAAAAATTAAAAAAATTTAAATTAAAATTTATCAATTTTATTTTGTATAAAAACGATTTATTTATAAAAATATTTTTTTATTTATAATGATATATACATACCCTATATTTTGTTTTTTACTTACGCTGACTAAAAAATAATTTAAATTTTTTAGTAAATAAATTTTGTTTTAAGATGTTTTAAACAATCCTTTTTAAAGACTGCATAATAACTAATTTTTAATTTGATTTTCAAATAGTGAATAATAAAAGGCCACTTAACGAGCTTTATGCTTTAAAATTAAAAAATTTTTTTTTAATTTCTCATATTCAAAAGTTAGAAAACTTTTTGACTGTACGCAGCTTTTTCAATACCCCAATAAAATTTAAAAAAATTAATTTAGTCTATCGCCTTATTATAAATAAAACTTTATGAGTTATATGACGAACGCAGTAAAAATTTTATTTTTTTGGCAATTAAGCGTCAATGCTGTTATATTATTAAAAGACACTGTGAAAAATTAATTATCCGCTCAAATTTAATTTTTTTTTTTTTAAAAATATATTAACTTTTTTTTGTCAGAACAAAACACTTTTTTTAAAAAAATTTTTTTTTTTACTTACTAATCAAAATGTTATTTTTTTTAAAAAAAATCGATACTGTATCTTAAAATGTCGGCGGCTTATTTTCCCAAAATTTTTTAAATACGTAAATTTTTTTAAAAAATCAAAAAAAACCGTCAAGACCCGGGGGTCCTTTTTGGTTTTATACTGTTGTTTTCTTCTTTAATATATATCATTTCTGTATCAACCTTTTATAATAATTTTTCATAATCAGGGTTTTTGTGTCTTCCAATTATTCATTTATAAAAAGGGTTTAATTATAAAAGGTTGATATCAAAAGATATAATTAAAGAAAAACAAAAGTAAACCCAAAAAGGACACCACTCTGAGGTTTTTATTTGATATTCAAAAAAATTGCTACGTCTCTTAAAATTGGGTATATATACGGGGCGCCGACATTGTAAGATACAAAAATCGTTTGTTTTTTAAAAATCCATTGTGATTATTTATAAAAAAAAAAAATTTTTTTAAAAAAATGTTATTTCGTGACAAAAAAAAAATTAAAATACTATTTTTTAAAATCAAATAAAATATTTGAGCGGATATTTAATTTGTTCACATGTCGTTACTAATTAAAGCATCTGACCCAAACTCTCCAAAAAAAATAATTTTTTACTGCTTCGTCATAAAACTCAAAATGTTGTATTTATAATAGGTCGATATACTAATTAAATTTTTATTGCATATTATTGGATTTAAAAAAAGACTGTCGTACAGTGAAACTTTATCTTAACTTTTGTATATTATGAAAAAATTAAAAAATTTTCAATTTACATTAGCTCGTTAAGTTGGCCTTTTATTAAAACCCCTTTTTTTAATTGTATCGAGCCAAGTTTAATTTATAAAATATATTTTATTTTCAAAATATTTTTTTTAATTTTTTAAAAAATTTTTGGGTTTTTTTTTTTGATAATTATTTTAAAAAAAAAACCCCAAAAAATTAAAAAAATTTTTTTAAAAAAAAAATTTTTTTTCAATTATTTTTACAAAATTTATTTTTTTTTTAAAAATTTTTTTTCTATTTATTTAAGAATTTAAATTTTATTTACAGCGAAAATTTTTTTTAAAAATAAACAAATAAATTACTGTCTTACGTCACTCGATAAAAGGGGGGCCAATAACGGCACACAGTTTCCATCCCCACAAACAATCATTGGCCGAGGGGCCCAAAATTATGTTGTAAAACCTCAATCGTGTTTAGTCGTTGGATTTATAATTTTAAAAATATATGTTTTTTTTTTTAAAACCATACAATTTTTTTACACAAATTTAAAATTTTTTAAATGCATGTAATTACGAAAAAAAATTATATGTCAAAAAAATTTTAAAATTTGCAATCGTTGGTCCACTTTTAAAAGGGTTTTTTTTTAAATTAAAGAAAAATCATCAACCTTTTTGGGGAAAGTAATTTTATTTGCAAAATTTTTTAAAAAAATCTTCCAAATACCTCATGACACAAAAAAGCGATAAAAACGACGTAAAAAACAAACCATATGGAGGAATTTTTAAAAGGTTTTAAAACGCAAAAATGAGAATTTGGGGAAAAAAATTTCAATTGTTAATGCACTCGAGATGGTAATTACAAAAACAGATGGCTAAATTAGACCGATAAAATTTCCCAAATTTTATTAAAAAATCTCTTTTTAAAGAGATTTTTTTTGTAAATTACCATGAAAAGAATTGAAAAAAGACGGCGTTTCTTTGTCCTAAAAAGAAAAATTTTTAAAATTAATGATGAAATTTTTTTTCTATGGAAAAGAAGAAAAGGGGTATCTCTCTTTTACTGTATTGTGTGATGATCCCAGGAGCAATTAAAAATTTTCCAATAGTTTTTAAAAACCCTGACCCTTCTGGGGAACATTTCATCGCTTTAAAAAAAATTGGGGGTCAATAAAATTATTAAAAAAATTTTAAATAAAAAAAAGGACTTTGTAATGGTACAAATTTATTGTCTAAAATTTGAAAAATAATAAATTTTGTAAAGTTATAAAAAGGGCCTGCCGGGACAATTTTTATGATTCCGGGAAATTTAATTCAAAAAATTGGAACTGCCATTTTTAATTTAACGAAGACAGTTTCCATTCATGTCATTTGCTATACAATAATAAAAAACCCCAAAGGGCAAAATTTTGAAAAATTGGAAAATTTTTCCACATCCGTATTGCTCATGGGGACTTTTTTTTTGGGGGTTTTCTAACAACAAAAAAAGAAAGTGTAAAAATTAAAAAAGATGATGTACAATCAAGGGGATTTAATGAAGAAAGGAAAAAAATTTTTTTAAAAATGTAATATACAGGGGGAAAATTTTTAAATTGAAGAATTAAAAATTGTAAAGCTAATAATAGCGTGTTAGCGGGGGGACATTAGAAATAAAAAAATTGAAACTGTGGTTTTGTTCTTTTTGTTTTTCCTTGTTTTAAAAATTTTTTTTTGGGGTGCCCTTTTTTTTTCTTTTTTTTCTTTCTCCCAAATTTTTTTCACAAAATTTTTTTTCTACAACAAAGTGGAAATAGTTCGCGGTAATCAAAAAAAATTATTTTTTTTGTGAAAAAAGATTTATATAGGTATATGAGGACCCCCCCCGCGAACCGGTCCGAAAAGCAGTATGGTCCAAGGATAAGGGGACGAGAAAAACTAAAGAGAAAAAAATAAGTCGTAAAGTCTAGATTTGTGGGTTTTCCCAAAGGGTTTATGACGTGCGATGTTACATCTCGAAAAAACCGGGTTTCTATCGTTCAAAATCTAAACGGGGCCGGCGACAAAAAGTTTAAACGGTACCGCACGTTGGGGTTTTTATGTTCGCTTGTTAGTTCCATATGTTTCGAAAATTCGTTCTCTATATATTCTCCCCCTATAGTTTAAGATTTAAAAAAATAATTTAATATAATGAAAAGAAATAGATTGCTAAATTATATAGTTTGATTTTACAAAAAAGGTTTTAAATTTTTAATTACATGAAATTTGTTAATTCTGGAATCCTTTTTATGTATATAAATAATTGAAAAAAGAGAAATAAACTCTGATACTAATTGAAAAAAATGAGTAATTTAAATTTTGATGATAGTGATAAAAATAGTAGGTTCCCAATATAATTACAAATGAGGCGCAAACGTTACGTTATCGCCCCCCCAAACGCCCCCATTTTGGGGTTTGAGATGCCGTTTCTAAAAAACCCCCCAAACCAAACGCCCCCCCAAGGGGGGATTTTCGATCTCCGAAGATATAAAGCCTCGGGTCCTGTGGTATCATTTCGGCAAATTTCCCCTTTTCCGATTTTTAAACTGACACCTCGTTACCATAGCACGGGGCATTCGGGAAAAACAAAATTGTAAGAAACACGCTTAAACCTTTAACCTGTTCGTAATTCAATGTTTTTTTGTTTCCCCATGGCCTGTAAAGTAAAAAAATAATAAAAAAAAATTTTGGGAAATTCAAAAACATGTACTTGATTAACGTGCACTCTGCGACCGAGGTTCCCCGAGGAAAACAACGGTAGACGAAAATACTCGTCAATAAGATTCTACCCCTGTTGGGAATAAAGTAAGTACTCTCTTCACTTACCCCAAAAAATTAAAATCCCTAAAAAACTGACTTTGTTCAAAAGTCCGCTTGAAACCAAAATCTCTCCCCCCGTCTAATTTACCACCCCCTAAATCCCTATGGACATTACTCTACTCACTAACCTCTTTTTTTAATTCAAAAATCCCTCTTTACGGGTAATTTAAACCCCTAAAAAAAAAAAAACCCCATTCCTAGGAACTTCCTCTTCAAAAACGTTAAAGATTACTGCGATTGACCAAACTTTCCTGCGAAAATACGTTTCATGAATATTCGGTTATGCCCTCGAAAACCCAAAATTCTTTTTTGCGAAAACTTGTCAACGAACGTTCCGGCTAGGCCCCCACATTCAACATCTCCTGCAAAAATTTCTTCAATGACATTCCGTTAATGCCTTGATCCACATAATCCTGCTAAAACCGTCAACGAGCATTCCGATTAAGCCTTAAACGTCCTGTCCTTTCAAAAAACTTTTAATGAGCTTTTCCCAATAAAGTTCTTTCACATTTTTTTGCAAAACTGCTTTCATGACTTCCGAAATGCCTTTATCGATAATATCCCCCCCTTCAAAAAACTTAGTCAAAGGGGATTCCGATAATGCTCTTGACTGTCACCCCCCTTTTCCCCGCGAATACATGGTGATGATTTTTCCAATCTGTCTGATCCACATTTCTTGCGAAACGCTTTTATCAAAACATTCCGGGAATTTCTCTTGATCAATATTACCTGCAAATTTCCTATTTAACAAGCATTTCGATTAAAAGGGGCCCCTTTTGTCCTTTCCTTTCAAAAAACCCTGTCAAAAAGCGCTCGATCAAGTTCTGATTACATCTTATTTTTTTTAAAAAACCCCCTCCGTCAACAAAATTCCTGCAAAAACCGGGGGCGGGTCCTATTTCCTCGATTTTTCCTTCTACATTAAAATTTAAAAAAAAAAGATTCCTTTAAAAATATTTCATACTCCCTTTCCCACCATTACAAGCACAAAACCCCATTGTAGTTAAAAAATCCTAAAACAAAAAGACGAAAGGTTTCAAACAAATCGTCAGCAGCGTGAAAGCCCGCGCCGCACGTTCTGCATTTTTTTTCGCGTCTCCTCGAGAGACAGCACTTAAAACCCAAACTTTGGGGTCAATCAGCGAAATAGAATTTTCCAAAAAACCCGCCACCGCCTTTTTTTACTTCGCAGCCTAAAAAAATCTACGGCTCAGAAAAGGGAATTAACACATAAATCTAAAATTCTAAAAAACCCCAAAAAAAAACGGCCCTTCGGAAGAAATTCTTTCAACCTCTACCCCGAAATTTTTGGCAAATCTCAACTGAAAAAAAAATTTAAAAGGATAAAAACTTTTCACTTAATTTTGCGTCAAGAACCTAAAGAAATGGCAGAGTAGATTCTATGGAAACAATCAATATTTGTGCCGGGTAAAAAGAAAATTTCCCTTATTCAATCATTCAGTTTAGTCATACTAAAATATAGAAGAATTTCATTCTCTTATAGAAATAATTATCGATTATTAATTCTCGCAGAAGGCCCTTATATAAAATCGATCATTTGGTGTTCTCGGGGGAAAATCTTCATACTCCTTGAGGAAAATAAGTAAACATTAGAGAAATTTCCCCTTTTTAATTTTCTATTAATTAATTTCCAATGAATGTTTTTTCCGACAAAAGGAACTGAGGATCGAATCTTGCATTTAGATTAAGTACTATCCCCCCCTAATTGCGATTTTTAAAGGCGGTCATCTGCCCGTAGACAATTTCCCAAAATTTTGAAATATTATAGTAACAGAAAAACAAAACGCCCCCCTATTGTCTTCCCACTCCCTAAATCCCCAAACTCAGTCCCCCCTCTCGCCCCCCTCTGGGAAAATCCCCGGGTAAAGAGGTTCCCTCAAAAAAAAATAGAGAGCGCTCTCCTTTCTACCTAGCAAAAGGAGAAGAGGAAAAATACCCGCCCGTGCCCACTTCATACGTTGGGTTATAAGAAAATGGCAACGGCTAGTAATTTATAGGTATGCGCTTATTTGCGTTGGATTGATCGCGTTGCTAGTCCCTAGACTAGTTAACAACTAGAAGATTCCCTATGCTGGTATTACTAACGATAAATGATAAAAACGTCTAATTCTAAGTTAGATCATTCTTAAAATAGTTGATTTATATAGGTTCTCGCAGAAATGACGTTAGCGCGAAAAAATTAAGGTTTCGACCAATGGTAGGACGTCACACTTGCGAAAAACTATGGGTGCGTTCAAAAATACATTTCATTGGGATTGGGAAAAAAAATAAAATTGGCAGTATTAAAAAAAAAATTAGGTTGGCAGTAAATTTCCAGTGCTGCCTCGGGTTAGATATATTAAATTCATTCTAATCATCCTTTAAATCAAAAAGAATACCATTTTTAGTCTTGTTGATCATGCAATTTTATTATCGGATGACTGTTTTCAATCAAAGGAACAGCTCTAAAGTAAAATCGATATTGACAAATAATTGTTTTTCGGTCGGATATATTAATAAATTTGTAAATAGAGATAAATTCTTAAGACCGAAATAATGGCGATCGCAATGGTGAATAACGACAATTCAATTAGTAAAAAATTGACCGTAATAATTACAATTACCGTATGTCAAAGAACTTAGTGAGGATGTTTCGAGATTATTACGATTACTACTGGCATGCAAGCGTTACCTGCATACCGAAAAAATTAAATACATTAATTAGACGCGTCAAAGATCCTTTACTTTAGAAGAAAAAACAGGAGTAGTATATAAAATTTATCGTGCAAATTATCCTTATCATATATTGGTCAAACTAAACGACAATTAGGCACACGTATAAAAGAACATTTTAATAATTTTAAAGTAAACAATAGTAATTACTCAGTCATAAGTAATCATAAATTGGATAATGGTCATGATTCGATTGGTCTGCTCCAGAAATTTATATCATGAGAAATACGTAAGTAAAACGAGAAATCGCGAGATGTTTTTATCAAAAAATTTGACAACAACAATTATTTACAAAAGCCCACGGATAATCTAAATAATGTTTACGAAAACTAATAAAGGTCGCTAGTTTGATCAAAAGAGTGAGTATAAGGAGCTCGAAATCGACACGATAACATAGTTATTTCGTTTATACTATCATCTTATTATATGATGTCATATTCTAAGATCAAATTTTGTTTTCTAAAAAAGTTGTGATTTACTCTTTGATTTAAGAACATAGGTATGGTTGCGTATTAACGTGTGAATTTTCTGATATATTTTATTATTTTTATATTTATTTTTCTAATAATTAATATTATATTATAGCACTTGATAAGGGCCGAAAACCACGGCCGAACGTTGTAAAAATTCAATAAATTACTTATTGCCAGAATTAGTCGATAATTATTATCATTTTTACTAAATAAGTTTTATTTGAGATCTCATTTTAATTTTTAATTATGTGCATGACATCCGCACAGGCTCCGAATTGCCGTCGATATTTTATTTTATTGTCACACAATAATTCAAGCCGAGTACAAAAGTTTTTTATTTATATATTTAGCAATCATTATTTATTTCATTATATTAAATTATAATTTTAATAATTAAAATATAGCAGAGAATTATATAGAGAACGATTCAGAAACATATAGGAACTAACAAGCGAACAATAGAAACCCCAACGTGCGGCTACCGTTGAACTTTCTTTGTCGCCCGGACGCTTCTCGATCTTGATACGATAAGCAACCCCGTGCCTTTCGAGATGCTAACATCTGCATGTCATAAACCTCGGGAACCAACAAATTATAGACTTTTACGACTTATTCTCATTTAGATTTCTCGTCGCCTATTATCCTTATGACCATATATGGGCATGATAGATCCTTACGACCATATTTGGTCAAAAGAAGAGCTCACTCGTTGCTTTCTGAGAACCTCCAAACACCCCCTTCTTTTATAAAAAAATTTATTATACTTCCTGAAAAACCCGTTTTTCCCCCCCCGGTGGAATCCTCCCACCAAAAATTGCACACATCAGGATTTTTCGTTTTCGAAGGGGATATAAACCCCAAAAATCTGGCCCACGACGGTTTTTCATCATAAAAAGTTCCTCTAATTGGTCGCCTAGCCGGGAGCAGCAACAATTTTGTATTTCCAAAAAAGGGTCTTTTTAAAAAAATTAAAAAACCCCCGCGATTCTCGAAATATATAACTTTGTAAACGACACTTTTGTGTAGCCTCGCGTCAATGTGTAAACTTGGTATTTTGGGTTAAAGGGCACGGTTAGCCGTCGACCTCGCTACTTCTTAATTCTTAATCGCGCAAAATTTGTAACCGACGTAAAAGACGAATAAAAAACTTCAGTCATCGTACAACCTGTATTTGATTTCGCCAATAAAGCACCCCACGACCAAGGTTCTTCTTGCAAGGGCGCAGCTGGCCAGGCACATCACAGGTCTACGAAGAGTTCGGTCGTTTTAAAAGGTAGGAATCTGTTAATCACGCAGATCATCCAACATCCAGCATTACATAAAAATTCAAGGGAAGTGATAAGTTTCAAAGGTCGCGCAGATTTCTTTCAATCATTATCCAAAATCATCTTCCAATTGTCCTATCAATAAGAAAATACATCAATATTAAATGATAGATTCTAACATAAAGACAAAACTCATGTTATTACTCTAATAATTCTCTTCATTCTCATTCTTCGAATTTCCATGCCCCGAGCGCTGAATAGCGCACCAAAGGCCATTCTCACCATCACCACCCTTTAAACTCATTGTCTATGTGCGCGCGCGCCTTGCCGCCCTGATGTAGATCGTTTTCTCTACCTCCGAGAACCCCATTGTCTATGTCGCGCGCCTTGCCGCCCTGATGTAGATGTTTCTCTCAACCTCCGAGAACCTCATTGTCTATGTCACGCGTCTTGTCGCCCGATGTAGATCGTTTTCTCTACCTCCGAGAACCCCATTGTCTATAAGAGTTTTAACAAGGCTCTTAATATAAATATAAATTTAAACGTATAAGACGGGCAACAAGAGCCAAATCGACGCAATGACAATGCGTTATCCTAACGAAACTAAATAATTTTGTCGTTAGAATTAAATACCGGTTGCACAAGGCACCCAATTTTTACTTGGACACGGCCAAATTTTAAATATGAATAATCTCATATTTTGAGATTTAATTTCACAATACCCCTCTTTAACCCCCCTACGGAAATAAATAAATGATGCAAGAGAAAAATATAGATCCGAAAATCGCTGAATCGGGATTTTCGGATCTATATTTTTCTCTTGCATCATTTATTTATTTTCCGTAGGGGGGTTAAAGGGGTATTGAATTAAATCTCAAAATATGAGATTATTTCATATTTAAAATCTTGGCCGTGTCCAAGTAAAAATTTGGTGGCCTTGTGCACCGGGATTAATTCTAACGAAAAATTATTTAGTTTCGTTAGGATAACGCATTGTCATCCGCGATTTGGCTCTTGTTGCCCGTCTTATACGTTAAACCCCATTGTCTATGTCGCGCGCCTTGCAGCCTTGATGTAGATGTTTCTTTAACCTCGGAGAAATTCCCCTTGACCCGGGATAGAATTCTTGCCAGACGAACCATCTAATATATTTAGTTCAGAATCCGATTCTTTAAAGCAGTTACTAATCACAGAATTTACACGAGGTTGGTATTGCAAGTGGGAAAAAATACTTCCCCGAAACAATTTTATCCTACAGGATGAAGTCAAATATTAAAAAACCATTCTCCAAACAGTTACTAATTGCAGAATTGTGTGATTTAGTATCACAAATAGAAAAGAATACTCTCGGAACAACTTCAGCGTAAGGACGTAATACAATCATTAAAGGATCAGTGTCCAGACAATTTACTTGAAATTGATCAATATGCTAATTATCTAATATTTAAATATTTAAAGTATTTCTCCTATGTCATCAAAATGTACTATTGAAGAAAAATCGCAAATTAATTAACAAAGAAATTCATACAATAATAAGTATAATTATTGCCTTACTAAACAGACGTTTTAAGGAAACATTGATTTAGACCAATTTCTCGTCTGTTTAGATAACATTCCAGATTCATTGAACACAATAAACGCGAGGCTTCTCGGAAACTCGATAATTCGTGTAATCTAAATAAGTGTTTAATAATAGGACCCAATGAGGGATTCTCAAAACTCTAAATTTGAGAATTATATAATATTTCACTATTAAATTTATTTAATTAATAACTATTTAAATGGGGAAATTACAAGTCGATCAATTAATCAATTCATTGGATAGTTTAGAAAGAATTGCTAGCAGAAATTCTTTTTTCACTAGTAACTAAAATTTCCCATCCCCAACGTTCCAATACTCGGGTCCCTAGTTCCATAGTATAGGTCCATGCTCTCGACGTCCCTGCAGGTATAGCCGGTGTATGCAGGTTGCCTTATAAAAATAGAGAGCGCCCTATTTCTTTTCTAGCCTAGGAATAGAGAGAGTAGAAAGGTCACTAGGACGTGACATTTGTCACGTCCGAGTGACCTCCTTTCTCTTTTATTATTCTAGGTCTAGGAAGAAAGGGTTAGCTCTCTATTATTTAGGGCAATCTGCATGCACTGACTATACCTTGGGTGCGCCGAGAGCTGGAACTGACTTTTTGGATCTGGGGAATTTTAGGAATAAGGAATGTTTCATATGAACGTATGATAGCGTCTAGGAAAATTAATATTAATTCAAAATCGTATTTTCTATTTAGGCTATAAGATAGGAAATTGAAATATATTGTTAATAAAATAAAGTAATATTCTATTATTAGGGATTTGAACACTTAGAATAACCGGTAAATAATTGCGAGTTGAGATTATTAAAGATTTAGATACGTCGGATAGTCGTCGATTTCAAAGTGAGGTTCTACTAGCGGTCCTGAGCTTACTAATTCTGGTAGGGAGACAGCAGAAAATTATATTCCTTGAAAGGTGTAAAATTCTGGTAGGAATTCTTAGATGATTCTATTAATTCGTTAATTATATTATCAATCTCCTCTAGGGTGATTGGTAATAAAGGTTCTATTTTATGTTGAAAATTGTCAATTGATCCGGAACTTTGAGATAGGTCAGAAGAGATTACCCTCTTGAGACTCAGGTAATTGTTTATCTTTGGATAATCTATCTTGAGAATTTAATAAACTAGTCGCGAATTGATCTATATTTCTAACTATTGAAGGGCGTGTACGCTTTTTTCTTACGTACAAGGTTGCGTTTCCGGTTGGCCATCTACAAGGGTATGTTCATCTTATTGTATTAATTAATTAGTTATTAGGAAATTATAAAATTGGATTGAGAGTTAAAAAAAAGATTAATTCTCACTTGATTCAACACGGAGATGAAATCTCTCTGTTTGCTCCTGGTGACTATGCTAGGCTGTAGTTCTCCTGGGGACCTCGGTCTCAGGATGGAGTTGGAAGAACAGACGTGCACTGATTTTATGTTATTTTAGTTTTTATTTCTTTATTTATGAACAATTTCTAAGTCTGTGACTTATAATCGTACAATTAGAGTTTACGAATTTAAAACTATCAGATGAGTTAACTAGAATGATAACTAACATAGGAATCGCAGAAAGATCTAAGTACAAGTTGACACAAAAACTAGATTAACCGTAATCGGCTAAGTGTAGACTTCGGAAAATAGTAATACGAAATGCTCTATTCTAGAAGTTGACACGAAGTGCCCGCAGGATGCAAAATCCACGGTTATATACTCTCGGAGGACCAGGCGTGCTTAGATTTTGACAGGTTTATGGTTCCATAGGAATTCGGTTTGCGTCATCGAAGAGGGGGCGAAGAGGGTGGTCCATCAGCGAAGATGGTTCGTTGGCGCAGTATAATTATAATTCTTAATAGTCAAATGGAAATCTTTACAATAGTTTCTGAATTGCTTATTTATAAAACGTTAATATTTATCATTATAATTTTGTACTAAAGGGTTAAATTGCGTGCCTTAGAAGCTATTACAAAATGTGGAGATTGTAATTCCTTAGGTATTCATTATAATAATAATTGAGAGATTTTATTGTTGAAAAGCGTGCAACGTTATTCTGTAAAGGATTCAAGGGCTAGCTTTTGATAGTTTGAGTTGTAGCTTATAATGATAAGGATAATATTTCGCTTTTTAAATCTTTGGTTCGGTGTAGGGCATTAGTTTCTTTCCTAAAGTTCAGGAATGCGGCAGGGGGGTCATACTGGGTCAATTACAAGCTATTGTGTCGCCAAGTCGATCTCTACGAATACTTATGTTTAGTGGGTACATTTATTGCTCCTTGTTTTGGTCTTTTTACGCATATTGATCAATCAATTATGGCATCCTTCATTTATAATATGATATTTATAATTAATTATGGCATACTTCATTTATGATATTTATCTAGTTAATAAAAGGTCTATAATTATTTATGGATCCATAATTCATTAATGCAATATTGAAAGGTTTACGTATTCAAATGTGTACTTGGGTAATTCTTAGTCGTACTTACAGAATCGTGTTTCGTTTTAGGTATGAATTCTGAAAGAATTAGTGTTTCTCTTTTAGTTATCATATAAAAACTATCACGAAAATCTATATAAATGTTTATCAAAATTAGAATTATGCCAGCAAATTAAAAAGGACTCTGAGAATATTTAAATGTTTAAACCACTAATTTTAATCGATCGTCGACTAAACTTATTATTATCCTACTAGATATAGGAAATATATATACACACATTTGCATAAATATGTTAATTATTCCACTAGAAATATCTATTACAATCCATTTAAGTATAAGAAGTATATATATATTCGCGTATAATATAATATCTCTCATAATATATAATATATATCACTCCACTCTAAGCTTGTGTGCTATTTTTAATTCATTTATAAAATTAAGAGTAATTAATTAAGACTATACCATTATAATTAAATATATATAGGAAAAAAAACAAAACAAAAAAGACAGCAAACATTTCTATCTTATTATTCTATTAGGATAAGGACTAAGGGAACATCGTAAACGCTTACTAACTCTCCTATTCTCTTTAAATTATTGTTTTATGCAATAAGTTATTAAAATTTTTTTTTACAAGATTGAAATATAATTTATAGTTAAGGGATACCTTAACTTAATCTAGCTGATCTAAGAACTAGTAATTTTAATGACAATTTCTCTGCTTGAAAAAAAAAATAAAAAAAACAAATAAAAATATTTAATCTTTATGTACATTATATATATTTTCTTTCACTTATATTATGACAATTTGTACTTAGACAGATACGCAACAATATCGGCATCATAGTTTATTAAGTGACTAAATAAGTTATTAATAATAGAACTGAACTACTTCCTCTAAGCAAATTTATAAAGAGACTAGTAATTTTTTTGGGGGCAATTGCGAAATTAGGATAAGGATCTTTTAAATAAACTAACGTGGCAAACTGACGAACTATATAATAATATATACTAAAATTAACTAGTATGTAATAATGGAAAATAACAAAAAGAGAGGAGAAATTTAATGAAGTTAATTATATTTAAGTTATTAGCGATATTAATAACAACTGAGCAAACATTATTCTTAATTATAAGCACCTTTAATTTGCTATAATTAAGCGTAATAATCTATTTTAATAAGATACCTTAAGATATTATAAATATTTAAAAATAAAAAAAGACAGGAAAAATATATAATTCTTTTTTTTATCTTTTTTATATAATAAATAAAACAATAAGCAATAACAATGAAATATTTCTATTCCTACTGGGATAGGAATTGAGAGGAGTAATAAACAGTGGTTGATTATCTTATAAATTTTTATTTTTCTCCTTCTCTACAACGTTTGTTTCGACTTGCTAGTAAATCTTATAATAGCTTCCATCCTTCGCTTCAAACTTGCTTTTTCTTTCTCTGTAAAACAAATACATACACATCAAAATAATATCAATCTAATTAAACCTAGAGAAAATTTGAGAGTTACCACTCATTGCAGCCTCCTGACGCTCGCGTCGATGGAGAGCGGCTTCAAGTCTTGCCTTATCCATCTCGCGTTTTTCTATATATTGTAACATTTTCCAACGACGTATTGTCTTATCCACCTTCCCACCCTAAAACACAAAATACGTCAACGTTGATAAAATAAAGGAGTCTAACGCTTCTTATCGGAAAATAAAAAGAAATTACTCCTAAATTACCTTTAGGCTCTTTGAAAAATTCATTTAAATTAAGATCACCCTCTCACACGAAAACCGCGTTGATCCTCCTATAATTCCGTTCCCTCTGCAATTCGTCGACATACGAGGGCGGTCCGATAAGTACTTAGCCTACAAAAGAAAAACGAAAATTTTGAAAAAGTGGCGATTTATTTCTCAACATAGTCTCCTTTTAGCTCGATACACTTGACCCAGCGATGCTCCAACTTCTTTAACCCATCTGAAAAATACGTTTTCTCGAGGTCTGCAAAGTAGGTCTCCGTGGCGGCGATGACCTCCTCATTCGACTCAAATTTCTGCCCGGCGAGTGACTTTTTCAAGTTTGGAAACCAAAAAAAGTCGCACGGGGCCAAATCTGGAGAATACGGTGGATGGGGCAGCAGTTCGTAGTGCAATTCGACCAATTTGGCCGTGGCGACGGCGGTTGCGCTTGTTGTCCGGAGTAAGCAAACGCGGCACCCATCGCGCCGACAGCTTTCTCATGCCCAAAATTTTATGCAGGATATGACTCACGCGGTCTTTTGAGATGCCTACTGTTTCAGCTATCTCGCGCAACCTTCAATCGGCGGTCTGCCAATACGAGATCGTGGATTTTTGTCACGTTATCCCTCCGTGGTAGCCATTTTCGGAGCACCTGGGCTCATCAAAAACCGACGTGCGACTACGTTGAAACTCGTTAAAACCCAATTTTGACGGTCGCCATCGAAGGAGAAGAGTCACCGTACACAGCATCCAAGCGCTCTTTGATTTCGCTGCGCGATTTCCCTTCCAAAAACAAGAATCGAATCACCGACCGATATTGCTCTTTTTCCATTTTTCTAAAATCCGCGGACACGCCCGCTTCCACACGCGGTCAAAACAAAACTACGAGTCCGATTCGGCTGAAATTTTGACAGTAGCCGTCTACGAAAATGTACTACACGATAGTAAATCTCTCTTGCGATACTGGCACCATCGGGCCGTGAGGCTAAGTACTTATCGGACCACCCTCGTACTTTTGATACCCCTCCATATGCTTCAAGAATCTCCACCAACCTCCCCAAAAAGCAGGCTGGAAGTTGTACGACTCTCATAGCATCTCAAAAATATGAGTTATACTTTATAACTAATATAAATAATCTCTTAACGATACTTACATCCACACCATAATAGATGATCTCCATTTCTAAATCCCTAGATACATAGACAGCCCCCTCAGATTCACCTTCCGTAATAATCATCTTCATGATTGACTTTATTTTATACCTTCTCACTTACAAACTATAGTCCGCACTATGCACCGACAAAATTGTAACTGTGAAATTTCTCCAACAACTATAACCTGTGGAATTTCACTCCCCCTACTCCTGCCATACTTTCTTTCATGTTTTTACGATCGTTTCTCGATTCTTATTTGAGAACCCCCAACAATAAATGCTACGCGTTTTCTCCCGACTCCTTTTTTTTATAGACATTCCTTATAGTAGCACAAGCCGCATATACTTTATAGCGTTTTCGATTGGGGTGCACTGGCTGCACTGAATGTCAGGCGCGTGTTCGATTGGTAGTGCCAATGCGCACTTGGCTAGTGTTGCGTGTTCGTTTGAACGCACAACACTCGCATAGTGCGCACTAAGTGGCACGAGATATTTTGACGGTGCCAGTTCAGTGCACTGGATGCATACAAGCAGTAGGGCATTCTTTTGAACGAAAATTCGACATAATGAGCAATTTGGATTTGGCTCTCTTTAATATTTTGGAGACATTTTTGGAATCTTCTTCTAGTTCAAGCGAGCAAGAAGAAATAATTACAACTCTTCGAACTAGAAGAATAATCCAAAAACTGTAAATTATGTAGAATGTGTGAAAAAAATGGATAATGACACCGTAAGTGTTATATCTTTTATATAAATATCGAACCTATACCCTTTTTAAAATATAATTAATGTACTTAATGTAATAGCATTTTTATACTGAATAATAATAATTTTTATATTTGTCATACGTGATATTCTTAATCATCTTCTATATTTAATTACATATAATAAAAATCATTACTTAACTGAACACAAGATGTCGAGGTTACTTTTTCGTTCTTCCCGGAATCTAGTCAACTCAAGTGGCACTGAAAATTTCGGCGTGTTCTTTTTCACCTGCACTATTCAGTGGCAACCCATGGAATTTGTCCAGTGTTCGTGTGAACTGAGTGCGCACTGGTGCGCACTAACTTTTTCCCAATCGAAAACGCTATTAGACTCTTAAGAAAAAATCGAAAAAAACTCTTGGAATGCTTAAGTTAAATATAGAATCACATAAGCCTTTGCATGCGCAGTTATCGCGCTATATGTACTCATAATGCTTTTATTTAACATAATTTAATCAAATATATACTAATTTGACAACACTATATGCTAATTCTATTTTAGAAACGTAAATTTTAAGATAGTTAAGAACCTTGAATGATTCTTTCTGGCAAACAGATAATTTTAATATGCACGCACGCACTCTTGCCGCTAAACGCTTAATGTTCTAAAGTCAAAATTTGTAGGCTTGTGGATCTTGACATAAGCATATCCTTTTATGTAAAAAGAGTAAAAGGATATGATGACAAAATAAAAAAAAGGGGAAAGAAAAAGAAAAAAACAAAAATACGCTAAGCTACAATATATATGTGTGTAATTAATTACATATATATGTGGAATAAATACTTGTATGTAATTATTATATATGTGTGTGGAACTTATATGTAATTTGTGTATTATTATTACAGAAATGTTAATATACTTCGCAATTCTTGCTTTTATAAATTTGACCCGCGCTTTAATCGGATTCGATTGTGGCGGACAACACCTAAATATCACCTCTGTATCGCTGCTCAATGTTAGAGAATGCAATCTCAATGTACAGAAACCAAACTCTACAGATGTTTATGTACAACTTTTACAACTCTCGGACTATGACCATGAAGTTATTCAATGCAAGGTGGATATCTCAAGGACAATTTATTACTGTGGAATGGATTTACACGTTTCCGTAGTTCACAATGGAAGAGCAGAATACATTCACGAAACTGGATATACTGTATGTCGAAGGATGTTCTACGAAGGGACTTTCTCCTTGGGAGCAGGCAACGTTATTCAAGGACTAAGAGCTAATCAGACTACCTATCACAGCCTTACATTAGCTGACCGTACCAGTAATGACGGAACTTGCAAGGGAACTCAGTACTCCAATCCTTACGGAACTTGGGACAACGTTATCGTTCAAGCTGCTGTCAAAATTTCCCTGAGGAGCACGCATGTTCCTGTGCAATTAAATTCAGGAAAAATAATGCTAAAATCCGGAACCATTTGCCCATTAAGGGGATGCCGGAGCATTGGCCGAACTCCGACGGGTTAGCGCCCTCATTTGAGAGGAACTAAAATTGTCGATAATTACCGACAATTTTAATTCCGCTATTATCGACAGTAATATATATATATGTCAAAAAGCCATTTTAGTGTGTTCAACATATTGAAATCAGACAACATAATATATTTTTACTGTCAAATCATCTCGCACACGCATCTAAGCGTGTCAATGACAATAAAACATACATATATAAATGTGTCTCTTTATGACATAGTTGAACACAATTTTAATATTGCTCTTTTATATATTTTGATGATATATGCATATTTTCATGTATTTTTCAAAGGAAATATACAATCTACCATATATATATATATATATATATATATATATATATATATATACAAGATGGTTCAAAAGTCCGGCAACGGTCAATTATGTCCAAGAAATAGTGGTCTTATGACCACTATTTCTTGGACAAATATATTTTGTTGTGCGTTTAAATAAATATTTTGTTGTGCGTATTGAACTAAATTATCTGTTAGATTGACTATTTTTTTTTACAGTGTACTATTTGCGAAAAATTATATAACAGTAGTATTAAAATTAGATCCATAACTTTTGTGATGTGCTCCGGTAAATTTTAATACTTTTTAAAAAACTAGGGTGTATATTTATTCCAAAACAAATGAAAACATCATTTAAACATGTACAAATAATACAAATGTTTATACATATAATTATGAACCTATGACATATGATAAAATTATGTAGGAATGTAATTGCTGAAGAAAAAAATTTCAAAAATACACAAAAAAAATTCAAGAAAACAAACAATTTCATGACATAATAAAGTTATATACAGGGTTTTTCCGGAAAGTAATGCGTCGCATTTTTTTGTGACGCGACTATACATCGCAGAGCGATGGGACCGGTTGGGGAGGAAGGGGGGTACCCTTAGCTTTCCAACGGTAGGTCGCTCAATTGTTTCCATGCGCTTGGAGGGTTAGGACGGCTTATTCTGTGAACCTCTGCTTAGTGGTCGCGTCGAACTTGTGATGGAGAGAACGATAGAGCAACGCTATGCGATAAAGTTTTGCGTGAAGCTGGACAAGACGCCGCTGGAAACTTTTGAAATGCTCAAGAAAGTTTGGCCCCGGCGGACTTTTTTTTATTTCCTCGGCTGAAAAGGGAGCTCAAAGGACAACAGCTCGAGTCGGTTGACAACGTACAAGCTACTTCGACGGCCTCCCTGAACAGCATCCCAGTCAAGGAGTTCCAGAAATCTTATGACGCATGGAAATCGCGTTGGCAAAAATGTATTGACGCAGAAGGGTCATACTTCGAACAATTTTAAGTTGTTTTACCTATGCGATCAATAAATTCTTTTTTAAAAAAATGCGACGCATTACTTTCCGGACAAACCCTGTACTGTAAATTTTTAATAGAAGTTTTATATAGAAATAGTATAAAACCTAGTTTAAATATGTTAATTGTTTAAAGGGGATCAATACTGTAACGGCTTAAAAAGTAGCCCTTTTTGCGAATTTTTTGTAACATCCATAAAGCAGATAGATAAATAATGTTTTTGCATTGAATTGTTATTCTTTGAATTATTAAAAAATATTTTTTATTTGATTAAATACATTTTTATTTTAATATAAAATGTGTCTGTAGTAAACTCTGCATTATTTATCGGTTTTATTGCACCTGGGATCCTTAAAAGTCATTTGAAATTAAAAAACCCAAAATTTTTTTTAAGTATTATATATAAATGTAGTTTCAGTTTAGCGTACAGATTTCTTTTTACAATTAAAATTTCCTATTTTTATGATTTGTACGAAAACGGTTTTTTTTTTTGAAAAATTTTGAAATTTTTTTAAAAAATGCGCCATTTTACGAATAATGAAGACATTAAAATTTCTGTACGCTTAACTGAAACTAATACATTTATATATTTCAAAAAAATCTTGACTTTTTAAATTTCAGATGACTTTTAAGGACTCCACGTGCAAGGTCGATAGATAACACAGAGTCTACTACAAATACATTTTATATTAAAATAAAAATGTATTTAACTAAATAAAAAAATATTTTTTAATAGTTCAAAGAACAATAAATTCAATGCAAAAACATTTATTTAACTACCTGCTTTATGGGCATCTCAAAAAATTCGCAAAAAAGAGCTACTTTTTTTTAGCCATCACAGCGTTGATCCCCCTTAAAGACTACTGTGACCGACCGGAAAAATAGATAATTTTTAAGCATGGATTACGAAGAAATATAAAAAAAACTATAAACTTGTAATTTAATACTTTATTTAAGTACACGATAAAAAAATTTGTTGAAATTTTGGTTTGATTTTTAGCATAAAAATTGTTAATTAATTTGTTAATATTTTGCAAACTAACAATGATATTGAAAAAATCCTATGTCAATGTTTAAAGAAAGGTTAATAAAAAAAAAACTTTAAGTCGATCCAATGAGTACATACCGAAAAATCTTCGACACTAGTGAAAAAAATTAGTTTTTTTTAACATTTAATAAATGATATTAAAAATATTATTTACGTTTTATTTTTACATGCTTTTATACTCCTCGCATACTTAAATAAAGTACTTAATTACAAGTTTATAGCCTTTTTTATTTCTTAGTAACTCACGCTTAAAAATTATTTATTTTTTCGACCGGTCAGTACAGTCTAATCACTTAACAAAAGATTTCGAAACATTTGCTATATTTAGAATATACCGCTCTAACATAAGAAACGTACCCACGAAAATAGTGTGATCAATGACGATAGGGAAAAAAATATATTAAAAATATATTTCAAACATTATTAAAAAATTTTTGTAAAAGTGGACATGTATTTTTAATATTATAGATCCTAAAAAATCGAAAAGATACTTTATATATTAAGAGTTATAAGGGCTTGACAAAAATCGCAATAATTTTTAACTTGTAAATTGTTAACATATAAGAGAATATGTTATCATTTTCTTATTAAATAATAACATTGAGTGATTTGTTAAATAATATAGAAATGGGAATTGTTACATATTTTAGCTCCATTTTTTTAATTTAGCAACAAGTTGGCGCGCCTTTGTGTGCAGACCTTTAGTTAGTCGCGCCGACGTCTCGTTACTAAGTTAAGAAAATGGAGCCAAATGCAACAATTCCTATCTCTCTATATTGTTTAACAAATCACTCAATTATTGTCTAATGCCAAAAAAACGCGACAAATATATTGCGACAAGAAATATAACATATAAGATTAATAAAATATATAGAAAATTGAAAATAAAAATCTGCGATTTTTTTCTCTCGAATGATTTCTAATTATTATTAAATAAAAAAGAAATTATCAATTTAATTGATACACGATGTTAGATATTCACTGCAGATATTTGATAAATTAAAATAATATGTAAAAAGTATAGAATTTAACAACGAGTTGGCGCGCCTTTGTGTGCAGACCTTTAGTTAGTCGCGCCGACGTCTCGTTGCTAAGTTACGAAAATCGAGCCAAATGCAACAATTCCCATCTCTCTATATTATTTAACAAATCACTCAATTATTGTATAATGCCAAAAAAACGCGACAAATATATTGCGACAAGAAATATAACATATATGATTAATAAAATATATAGAAAATTGAAAATAAAAATCCGCGATTTTTTTCTCTCGAATGATTTCTAATTATTATTAAATAAAAAAGAAATTATCAATTTAATTGATACACGATGTTAGATATTCACTGCAGATATTTGATAAATTAAAATAATATGTAAAAAGTATAGAATTTAACAACGAGTTGGCGCGCCTTTGTGTGCAGACCTTTAGTTAGTCGCGCCGACGTCTCGTTGCTAAGTTACGAAAATCGAGCCAAATGCAACAATTCCCATCTCTCTATATTATTTAACAAATCACTCAATTATTGTATAATGCCAAAAAAACGCGACAAATATATTACGATAAGAAATATAACATATAATATTAATAAAATATATAGAAAATTGAAAATAAAAAACCGCGAATCTCTTTCTCTCGAATGATTTCTAATCATCATGAAATAAAAAAGAAATTATCAATTTAATTGTTACATGCTGTTAGGTACTCACTGCGGATATTTGATAAATCAAAATAATGATGTAGAAAGTATGGAATTCCTCGAGATAACTTCGCAAATATCGGAGGCACAAAATACACGTCCGTATGGGCTCACGTTATCGTAGAGAAAGAGCGAAAAAACAAAATCGCCGCGCTAGGAGGATCTCGTTAAGTCACTGCACACATCATGCGCGACTTAAGGCGCCAGCGTAGTTAACCAATCAGAAGATCCTAGTCCAAAACTAGCCAATTGGCAATGTATTGGTAGCATATATTGTCCAACCGTGCTTGCGTTGGTTGTGCGCGTAAAAATAGAGCTTTGATATACATAAAATATATTTCATGTACATTCCATGTATTTACGTCAGATGTATATACATACCATATACGCTAATATACATAGATACATTTATGGATATTGCATATATATGGAAATTTAGGCCGGTATTCATAGTCCGATTTTATATTTAAGATCGTCTTAGGCCGGCGTCCCATAGAACGGATTACGCGGAAGCGGAACCAGCGGATCGCCAATCACGGAATTGTTCCGATGGAACTCATCGATAAGTTCTATCGGAACGATTCCGTGATTGGCGATCCACTGGTTCCGTTTCCGCATAATCCGTTCTATGGGACGCCGGCCTAAGACGATCTTAAATATAAAATCGGACTATGAATACCGGCCTAAATTTCCATATATATGCAATATCCATAAATGAATCTATGTATATTAGCGTATATGGTATGTATTGTACAATATATACATCTAACGTAAATACATGGAATGTACATGAAATATATTTTATGTATATACAGGCAGCGGTCTCGTTTAAATGTGCATGTTATGTATATTCATGCGACATCCTCCGAATATCCATAAATGTATCTACATCAGTGTATGTCGTATGTAGATACATCTGATGTAGATACATGGAATGTGCATAAGATATATTTTATGTATATACAAGCAGCGGCCTCGTTTAATATACATGTTATGTATATTCATGCGACATCCTGCGAATATCCATAAATGTATCTACATCAGTGTATTTCGTATATAGATACATCTGATGTAGATACATGGAATGTGCATAAGATATATTTTATGTATATACAAGCAGCGGTCTCGTTTTAATATACATGTTATGTATATTCATGCGATATCCTGCGTATATCTATAAATGTATTTACATCAGTGTATGTCGTGTGTAGATACATCTGATGTAGATACATGGAATGTGCATAAGATATATTTTATGTATATACAAGCAGCGGCCTCGTTTTAATATACATGTTATGTATATTCACGTGACATCGTGCGTATATCCATAAATGTATCTACATCAGCGTATGTCGTATGTATATACATCTGATGTAGATACATGGAATATATATTCATATGATATTCTATGTATATCCATAAATGTATGTAAATTTATGTATATTGTATGTATGTACGTAGTATGTACAGTATGTTTTTTCCATATTATGGATATTATATGTATATACATAGGATATTGAATGTTTACTGGGTATTTAACTAATAATAAAAAAATTTTTACACCTTATTTATTTGCTCGTTCAGTTGGCCTACTATATTTGATTTATTTAATTTGTTAATTTATACGAGCCTTTCATTAATTAATTTTAATAAACGCTGTATGTATAATTATATATAATTTTATACAATTTCTATTAAAATCATCTTATTAAATTCGTATAAAATATATAATTTTATACAAATTTTATACGATTTTAATAGAAGTTGTATTGTACATAGCTTGTACATAAAATTTTATATATTTCTATATTTTATAATTTATATTGTTATATATTATATATAAAAAACTTTCACCGAGATGCTCAATGCAATAGTCCATATGATATCAAAAACTAGAAAAATATTCTTATTGTGAAATGTTATACGATAAATATGTATTCTATTCTAGCAAAATTTGAAATAACAAGTTGTTTAGAATAACACAGCGTTTCACAAAATAGAGCAAACTTTTGTATGTAGCAGAAAATAATTCTTACTAGATCTTTTCCGTTTCTTATTATTGTCTTCATTTTCATATGATGTAGAAGTTTTTTCTGTGACACACGGAGATACATCTGAAATAAATAATTTATATTACAAAATTATGAAGAGCATCTAAGAATATATACAAAAACTGAACAAAGAATATATTATAAAATATGAGATTATTGTATATTTAATTATATCATTTTTGTATATAATAATTAAAACATCAATTTCTCTTACTTTTTGTAGTATTACTGTAGTCGGTATCATTACTGATGTTACAAAAATCGTTAAGATTTTCGACTTCACTATCTGATGAAGTTTCGTCACTCAAATTTTGTTCTCCTTGAACCGCTTCTAAATATTGAGAAATTTTTAAAATATCTCTGCTTGCCTGTGGCTGCCTATAGTGCTGTTTATGTATCTTATCTGCATGGCCCATAAATGTGGCCAACTCCGAAACTTCAACATCATTTAAATTCAATTGAATACAATGTGTCGCTATGTGTTTCCTTAATATGGTGCCGCGCAAAGTTGTAGAAGCACTTGAATTACATTCTTTTGCAAATTGGCGCATTAAAACACAAGCTCTAAGATATCTGTATCTATGGTTGCTAAAACCAGGCAATCCAAAGATATATGGATTTTTGCTTGGTACGTTAGCTTCTTTTCGCCATTTTAAAATTAAAGTAACACAATTGAATAATTCCTTAGATAATAAAACTGGCACAGTACGTCCTAATTTTCCGCGTATGCAAAATCTGATGTATTTTTCGGCAATTTTTTTATTTTCTGTTGATAATGAAATTATAAATATCGCTATTCACATTTTCACTTACTTTTTCGTAAGTATTAAAGTCTTCAATAAGTGCTCTTTCTATTTCTCCTGCTCGTCTTCGGTTAAATACGTGAATAGAGGTCAATGTAACTTGTGCTAAAGAGAGCCTTTAGAATAAGAAAAAGATTTTTGTAATTCCATGTAAGCTTCCATTCTCGTTTTTTTCAAATATTTATATAAAGCATTAATATCTTCTCGTGATGGGAGGATGATTTTTTTATGTCATTTGTGAGCTGTTTGAGTTTCTGTTACAGTTTTGTTCACACTTATTCCGATGTCAACAGTAAACAATTTCAAAAAATCTTTCGCAAATTTCTTCTTCTCTGCATTTTCTTTTTTAATACATTCTCCAATAAAGATGTTTCCTATTTGTTTAAGTAGTGTTGATAACGTAGATGCAGTAGCTGGTGCTTTATACATTTTTTCTTCATTGTTATAACCAGCGACTATATTGATTGCAGAGATGCAATAATCGTAAATTTTAGGATGATAAATCGATTGAAAGTCTTCGACATCTTTGTTAATTTTCTTCAGTGCCAATAAAAAACGTCCGAGAAGACGCAATCTGGCTCGAATCATATCATGTTGATGCTGGGCCTTGTATTTTGTGCACAATTTATTTGCATATACTATCTATAATTCGTCGTATCTTATAATACGTGTGACTTCGTCATCTCTCATTACAGGAAACACTATTTTTAATGTTTTATTTGCTAAGTGATGTAGTCTGCTCGTTACTCTTCTGCCCATAATCATAATAGTCTTATTTTTATTGAAATTTTTTTTCTGACAATAATGTGCATGGTAACGTATTGTATTTTTTGCAAAAAATCCTTTGCATTTTGAGCAAGCAATAAAATCCATGGCAGTCTTAGTGGAAATTACATTGGGCCGTCTAGATACAATTAATTTTCCGGTATTTACATTCTCGTTTGTATTAAATATGAAATTACCTTGTTTTCGAAGGATATCTATTATTTTCTTCCTTTCTTCATGTTTTTTGGGCAAAACAGCGAACTTTTTTACTTCATCTTTATCACGGTGCACTGTTATTAAGTGCCGCGCGAGTTGAGTTTGCAATTTAAAACAGAAAACACAACAGTTCTGTTTGGATTTAACGTTACTTTTATCAACAGACATTGCTTCATCATTGCATGCTGTATCAATTATACTTATTTTTGAAGTATCTAAACTGGATTGTGAGGATACAGATCTTTTTGTAGCTGATTCTTTTTGTAAGCTTACATTATTGTCATCTGATGATGTGCATTCATTTTCTGAAGGAGCGTACTCTGATCCATCATCACTATTTCCATGATCGTTATCTATATTTAACAACAGAGAAGAGAAAATGTGAATATATAAATAGATAAATTTAGATTATTTTTTCAAATGTAAATATATAACAGTTATTTTTGTAATTACGTTTATATTAAATAAAAATGCTTATAATACGATATACATTTTTATGTTAATAATTAAATCTCTAATAAGTTTAAACTTAATTGTACTGCGGATGTTGATGAACATGTACTTATTTTTTACTATGCAATTGTTTGTTGAATTTACTCATTGTTCAAAAGTAACATTTGGCAATTTATATTTACTATTTTTTTATAATTTTTATGCAACAAACTGACATATTTAATGTGTATACCATAAAATAAACAAAGTATTATATAAATAAATAATAGAAATAAAAATTACGTAAAATTTTTAAATATTATAAATACATATTTATAAATAGATATTTCAAACACTATATAAAGCCATTAAAATCTGTGCAACTACATCTATATAATATATATCAGGTTATTAAATGTTTCTGTTAGTTATAAAAAAAACAATCACTAAAAATTAATAAAGTTCACTCACAAAAAAAGTTTACACAAATATTTGCAATAAACAATTTTCAAAGAGGTATTGGATGCTTACTGATATTTTTTGACTGCTCATATCTTATTGACAAGTAATGGATATGCATATATCAATCGATAGATCTCTAAAACCAGTTATATGTACATGAATACCTCAGTATCTTCTTACATTGATAGATTTATTATAAAACGTAATTCTACATCGGTGCAATAGAAAATCTAGAGTTTTAAAATACACATTTAAATCATAACATTTGAGGAACAATTAAAAACTAATTATAAGAGACATTTACTCTTAATGACAAAATGAAATATTATATAACGAAAACTATCCTAAAGTACTTTATATATTTAAGTGTTTTAATAATTACTAGACAACACAAGCGCGCGCTTCGCGCGCGCCATTTATTCTGTTATAAATTATATATTTTTAATGACATATATACTTACTTTATGAACATAATTAACTTCTTGATACAGCTGTCAAAATTGAAATAACAATCAAAGTAAGTGTGGCGAGGGAAGAAATAACATTTTGCAAAAAAGGCAGTAATAGTTTGATGGATTCAAGTATCCAATATATATAGAAAAATATACAATAATTATATATTATATAAATAAACATATACATTATAATAAATGTTCAAAAAAGTCAAGATGATCTTGTCCTGACTATGCCAACGTCATCCAATGTCAAAATAATAAGATCTGTAATTAGATCTTCATAAACTCTGCAACTTTTATCCAAATTACTTTTCTGTATAACTTATTATTTTCTACATTTTCCAGGGATTCTTTGTTCTCAGCATGTACACACACACACACGCACACGCACACACACACACACGCACACACATGTATGTATGTATGTATGTATGTATATATGTATATATAATATATGTATGCATGCTTATGTAAGTATATATTGTAAGAAATCGAGATTATTAAAAGAAGAATTAAGTAAAGTATTTAATTACGGATGACCGTTAAAAGTTTTAACTGTTCTTAGAAAGCGCGGAAAGTACGAAGGTTCGAGAAAGGTGTTTGAAAGTCACTCAACAAAAATATTCACGTAAAGACAAAGACTGCTATTTATTTCGTAAGACTCCCGTATACAAAAATCAACTATCTTTTAGGTATACTGCTCGAAGGAGAGTCCCGGGTTTCTCAGCTCGCTAGTTTAAATACCTTTTGACTCTCCCGCGCGCGCCGCTTTAGTTTGCGCCCTTTACGCTTATCGCCGAGGGCAGCAGTTATCGGGGACAGTTAGCTGTCGTATCGGCGCGTGCGCAATCAGCCGATCGGTGGCGATTGCTTTCAATATGAATATATATATACACATATATATATATATATATATATGTACCACACATATACAGGATGTTCAAAAAGTATAGAAGCACCTGAATTATTCCAAAAATATGCAAGATAAAAAAATGTTTTAAACAAAAGTTGCAGGACTTCAAATAAAGCATTATGTAACAATATCAGTATGACCTTGAACAGCGTCGTCAAGGTCACGTAAAGATCACTTTACATTTTTTAATGGAAATCTCCACTTTTTATTACATATTCTTATAGTTCAGTTTTAGAATTTTTCAAAACACAATAATAAAGTATTTTTTTTAGTTATTAGATCTGAAGTTTATAGAATTTTAACATAAAATACAAAATATCTGGTAAAACATTCAGTTTTCGGTAATTTTACTTTAATATTTTTATGTACAGAACAATAAGACCAATTAATTGATATAAGAAAAACACAGAGTTGATTTTAAAAAAGTAAGTAATTTGCAATATAATATTTTTTTTTTATATGAATGAAAAAATATTTTGTTATAGTGTTTTGAAAAGTTCTCGAGCGAAGCTACAAGAATATGGAAATGCAGAGAAAGTTACATTAAATATACCGGGTTTTTCAGGAAGAATAATTAACATTCTAGAACATAATAAATACAGATTATTTTAAGTTTATATAAGCATGTATTTTGTTCTGGACGCGGTTATAAAAATACAACGTGATTAGTTTTAAGAACGAATGAATTTATTTAAAAGTAGCAAATTTTATGTTTACAATTATATTATACATATAAAACAATTAAATTTTATAATTTTGATTAATTAATAGTAACATTTTGAAATTCTTCTCTCTTTATTCTTGTTTGCTTTTTTTCTTGATCTGACACTAAAAGATATTCTAATAAATAAATAAATAAACATATATGCACATATATGCATATATAAAATGTAATTATTGTATAATATATATGCAATTTTATATATAGTATTATGTATATAGTTATATTATATTATATACAAAGTGTTTCAAGAAGAATGATTAGCAGTCTAAAGTATAGAAATATGAGATTGTATACCTTATTTTAAGCAATAAAGTTTATATAAACATGTGTTTCATTTGTGAACGTGGTTATAAAACTACAACGTGTTCAGTCTTAAGAACAAATACATTTTTTTTTACTTAATAGAAGCAAATTTTATGAAACAATTACATTAAATTTTAAGCTTACAATTTTAAATAATTAATTTAAATTAATATTAATTAGTAAACAATAATTTAAATTAATTAACAATAAATTTGGCATAAATGTAAACATAAAACATTTTAATTACACCAGAAACAAAAAATTTCAAATTAACGCAAAACTTATTAAATGTGACCTAATGTTTACATTTGTATTCGGATAGTAACAGAAAACGACAAAAATTAATTAATTAATTAATTAATTATTGTTTCATAGTATTTATTTCTCCAAAATTAATAAATGTGTTTGATCTTTAAAATTGAACACATTTTATCTTTAAAACCGTCCAAAATAAGATGTTTGTATAAATTTGTTTGCTTAAAATAATTCATACAATCATGTTCTAGAATATAACCATAGAATATTGATCATTCCTTGAAACATCTTGTATATGTATATAGGATATACCACCAAAAATAGCTATTCTCTTTTATTTTTTAAACTAAAAGAGATAGACTATAATATACATATCAAATTAAATGGTCCAATCTGAATTCTATTGTAAGCATACCCAAGTAAGAAACAAATATATAAAAAATGTTTAAAACTCATTTCAAAGATATTTTTAAAATGTTAAAATAATTGGTTAAGTCCCTTTTTATATAAGTCACATTTTAAAAAAACGTTTACCTTAATGTTAATTCAATATAAATATTTATTTAACATTTATTAAATATTTAATTAAGACATTTCTATCAGGCTCTCAATATTAAATATAATGATAGAAAGGCTGTAAGAACCGAACGCGGATGTTGCTGCGTGTATTCCGACGAAAATTAATTTTTCATCGGAAATAAATAATTATATGCACAAGGCACGAATTTTACTTGGTCACTGCCAAGACTTAAATATATGGAATAATCTCATCTTTGAGATTTAATTCCATTGAACCCCCTCTGACCCCCCTTAAAGAAATAAATGCGAGAAAAATATAGATCCGAAAGTGGCTGAATCGGGAATCGAACCCGAGAACCTTATATTTAAGAGAACCAAAATATTTAATATTTTATTATTAAAATATTAATAAAATAAATGTTTATTTAACGTTTATTACATATTTATTTTATTAATATTTTTAAAAAATATAAAAATTTATTAATATTTTTTAAAAATATATAAAATATTTAATAAACGTTAAATTAATATTTATAATACATTAACATATAAAAGTAAACTTTTTTTAATGAATAAAAAGGGACTTAACCAATTATTTTAACATTTTTTAAATAGCTTTTAAAATGAGTTTTAAACATTTTTTATACATTTATTTGCTACTTCGTAGTGGTTGCTTACTGAAGCTGTTTATGTAAACAAATGGAAAAGTTTGCACTCTCTGTTTCTCTCTACGCAGATATAAGGTGAATCAAAAATATTGTTTTCAAAATTTGTGAGCTTGTTCCTTTTTATGCAAGAATACACAAATTTTTTAAACATACTTTTGACTCACCTTGTACACACACACCGATTACACTTATTACTTTTAATGATGATATAATTTTTACCTGTTGTGATGAATTTTCTTCAAATTTCTTTTTCTTTAACGTGCGATTAACATTTATTATTCTAGTCAAAGACATTCGCTCTTCTAATTTCTTAATGTCTTTTAGACTTTGTACTGAAAAGTACGATGGATCAACTGTAAATAATTATTACACAGTTATTATATATAAAAATAAAATATATATGTATAATTTCGAAAAAGAATAAAGGTATTAACATATAATCATAAAAAAATTGCTGTGAAATGTGTGTGTATACGAAGGAAAGGGAACAAGGAAATCATTTTAAACAATTACTTAAATATTTAATAATGTTATTGAATTTAAAATTTGTTAATTTAATGTTGTTTGAAAATTTGTAAGTTCAAAAAATAAATGAATTTATCGATAATTCTTTAATTTAGTTGATAATCGAAGATATAAATTTATTGACATTTTTTGATTTACAAAAACATTTTTAAGAAGCCCTTAAATTTATTATTATATTTTTTTTAAACACCATGATTACGAAATCAAAATATCAAAGCAGGAAAGTTTAAAATTAATGAAATTGAAATTAATAATAATAATAATAAATAGTTAAACATTTCCTACTTGCATATTGCATCTCGCCAATTACTTTAATTTTATCTCCTTTCATAAGTTCATAATCGTTTTCATCAAAATTTATAATATGTACTTCTAATTTAAAGTACCCATCAGTGATAGATCCACATCCAATTTTCTTATTTAAATTAGTTTTATAAATTGGCCCAAAATTGGACTTTATATAGCCCTCTAATGCTATAAAAGAAAAAATATATAAACATATATAAATATATAAACATATACATATACAGAGTGAGTCTAATAGAAAATTCATTACGTTCTTCTCAGAAAGAAAAGGTTAAAGATATATATATATATATATATATATATATATATATAAAGGAAGATGTAAAGAATAATATATATTATCAAAATTATAGGTTTAAAAATATCTATTTACAAATCTTATCACTTTGACCTTAAATGGTGTTGCCAAGGTCAAAACAAAAACTTGAATTTTTTAAATAAAATCACCATACTTTTTTTATACAAATTGATTTCTATAATATTCTGTATAAAAAGTTATAAGAGTAAAAAAGTCAAAAAGTGAAAAGTTTACGAGATATTTCATATTTTAATTTGACATAATCTTACATAAATTATGAAATAATCTTGTAAAATATTCATTTTTCGATAATCTTATCCTAATACTTTTATGTACAAAATGGCTTTTAGTTGAAAATTACATATTTTTTCTTAAAAACAATTATGTATTTTCTCTAGACTAATCGATTTTTCTCATTATTTTATTCATAAAAATATGAAGATAAGATTATCAAAAAATGAATATTTTAAGAGAAATTTCACAGTTCATGTAAGATTATGTAAAATTAAAATATAAAATATTTTATAATCTATATATTCACTTTTTAATCATCCTACTCTTTTATAACTTCTTATACAGAATATTACAAGGAATCAATTTATAAAATAATAAAAATATATAATGATCTTATTTAAAAAATTCAAGATGTTTTTACTTTGACCTTGGCAACGTCATCCAAGATCAAAGTGATAAGATTTGTAAATCGATATTTTAAACCCTAATTTTGAAAATAGATATTTTCTATATCTTTCCCTATCTCTAATCGTTTTTGAAAAAAACGTGGTGGACTTTTTATCAGACTCATCCTGTATATGTATATATTCAAGATGTTTGATTTAATCGGTCTACACCAATATTTCGAAAAATATAGAAAATACGAAAAAAATGTTTTATAAAAAAGTTTTATGACTTTGAGGGGGACAGATAGGATATCATTGGTTTGATCTTGCATAATCGTTTGAATCTTACGTGAAGGTCACTTTCAGTTTCTTAAATGGAAACCCTTATTTTTTAATGCATATTCTTGTAGTTGCTTATTTCGAGAGCTTTCCAAAACACTATAATAAAATACTTTCCTCTTAAGTACTTTTTGAGATATAAAGCTTAAAGTTTACAATTTTTTAACATAAAACATACAATATCTTGTAAAATATTCAGTTTTCCATAATCTTACTTTAATACTTTTATGCACGGAATAATGAGACCAATTAATTGATATAAAGAAAACAAAAGTATTTAAAAAAAATGTAAGTAATTTGCCACTGCAGCTGCACACTTTTTTTTAATGCAAATATGTATTTTTTTACACTAATTGATTGATTTCATTATTCTATGCATAAAAGTATTAAAGTAAAATTGCTGAAAACTGAATGTTTCACAAGATATTTTGTATTTTATGTAACTCAAGAAATATTTAAGAGAAAAATATTTTATTATATTATTTTGGAAAGCTTTCGAGATAAGCTACAAGAATAAGTATTCAAAAATAGGAGCTTCCATTTAAAAAATAGAAGTTGATCTTCATGTGACCTTCAAACAATTATCCAAAATCAAACTAATGATACCATTTTTCGTTTCCCTTGTAGTTATAAAACTTTGGTATAAAACATTTTTTTTGTATTTTCAATACTTTTCGAAATATTAAATAGTATTATGAGAAATGAATAAAAATAAAAAGAATAATAATAAACAATTCATGAGTATGAGAAGGCATAAGATTGAATTGTAATTTACCGACTCTTGATGATGTATTCATTACATCACAAAACTCCACAAGCTCCGGTTCGATTAAATTGGTTCGTTCCATATTATATTTCCCCAAATTGGAGATTGTTGTATTACTCTGGATCTGTAGCTCGTAGGGCACATTGCCGTTATTATATCGTGAAATTTTAGGAGTACGAGCCTGCACTCCGTCTAAATGAATAATCTATAATATAAATTTTATATTAATTAAAAATATACAAATAATTAACTTATTGAATTAAAATTAAATTTGAAGAATTTCTTAAATAAATAACATACGTATATATATATATGTATTTATTTATTTTTTATGTTCCTTTTGTATGTTTCTTTCGTAAAAAATTCGAAAATTTATATTATTTAAAAAATTCAAAATTTCATGAAAAATGATCACCGATCTTCATTAAATTTAATAGCAACCATTTTTATTCTTTAATGATACTCTATTCAAGTTCTTTATTCTTTAATGATACTCTATTCAAGTAAAAGAATTTACCTCGATATGTCAAAATTTATAGAAGTTAGAACAATCACAAACATTTATCGAAAAATTAAAATTGCATTAAAATTTAAAATACTATATAAATTTTTATAAAAATGGTAATAAATAAAAGTATTGTACTATTTTACTTGTATGCCAAAGTGGAGTGCCGTAGCTCAAACAATTCTTGAAACGTTTAAATTTTCGGAAAAATGAGTCGGCAGACATACTATATATACATTATACATACATACATACATACACATAGATATTTTTTAATGTAATTTTTTGATGGTTTGGAAAATTCTGAACACATTGATCTGAAAGATTTTTTCACGAAAACTAAGTTTCCTCTATGAGAAAGCAAAAAGAGAAAACAAATACTCACGTGGTTTAATTTTACATGTGGTTCTACGGGTGTAATATCGTCATTCCACACGACAACTTGTACTTGCCTCCCTTCGCCATTATTAATATAAAATTTAAAAACTTTATATTGTTTCTTGTCGCCAACATAACGTGAGGCTTCAATACCGTCTACAAAGCCTACTACCTCACTACAAAAATAAAGAAATTAAAAAGTATAAAGAAAGTAAAGAGAAATTAAAGTAGTAAAAAATTTAAAAAATTAAAAAATAAAAATAAAAAATTTTACATATTATATAATATGTAAATAATTATTTAATACTCTTCCAGTATTTTTATATATTTTTTAATAGAAAAATATATTAAAAAAATAAATTATATTTATATATTATATATGTGTGTAACGTATACTTTTTAGAAAGTATGAAAAATGGAGAATTTCCTTAGATTCAACTCAAAAAAATGCCAAACTGTCTTTTAATAAAACCATAGAAATTATGTTTCAATTAAATTTTTAATTAAATTAAATTATAAAATATTCTTTTAAATTTAAATTTAAAGATATAAGACAGGCAGTAAGAGCCAACTCGCGGATGACAGTGCGTTATCCTAACGAAACTAAATTTTTCGTTAGGATTAAGTATCTGTGCACAAGGCACCAAATTTTACTTGGTCACGGCCAAGATTTAAAATATGAAATAATCTCATATTTGAGATTTAATTTCAATATCCCTTTCACCCCCCTACGGAAATAAGTAAATGCAAGAGAAAAATATAGATCCGAAAGTCGCTGAATCGGGAATCGAACCCGAGACCTTTCGCTTGCCGGGCGACTGCTCTTCCAACTGAGCCTTGGCTAAATCTTGGCCGTGACCAAGTAAAATTTGGTGCCTTGTGCACAGATACTTAATCCTAACGAAAAATTTAGTTTCGTTAGGATAACGCACTGTCATCCGCGAGTTGGCTCTTACTGCCTGTCTTATATCTTTAAATTTATATTTATATTACAGAGCCTTGTTAAAACTCTTAACTTTTAAATTTAATTATTAGAAATTAAACTATTTGATTTTATATATAAACGACCACATCAAAACACATTTTAACTCATGGACAATAAAAAAAGAAAGAAATTCGAATGGAAAAAAACACTACATTAGAAATTGAAGAAAAAAGCGACTGAAAAATCAGACACAAGTTAGTGTCGAAACGTCTCGCGTATTTTATTTTATATTTATATTTGTTTGAAACGCATAATAGAAAACTACTTGTGTAATAAAATATTATATTTTTAAATGGAATATTCTAGAATATTCGCTTCCGATCGCAAGTCAACAGGCATATCGTTTTTTATGTTTTTTTCTGGAAAACATATCGCGACACAAATTATCCTGTCGTATAAAAACACGCTCGAAATATAAACAATTAACGGTGTCGCAACCGTTCCGCCGAATAATTATATTTTCTTGAGCATGCGCGGCTTCTCACGGGCGCCTCGTTTCGCCAATAATCATCGTGATTGCCAGCTCGCGCATGCTTTCTAACAGCCGTTGTCCTGTCAAATTTTACGCGTAATACGCTCAGGTCACCTCGCGCAACTTTAAAAAGACGCAAATTATTGGCGCGTCACACGAAGGTGGGCTCCGCTCCGGAAATTATAAATGAGGAGCTCTCACCCCGCTTGCCAGCTTTATCGCTTTTCCGTCGTGAAAACATATCGCAAACCGCTTATCAGATAAACCGCAAAATTCGTTGACGACCGCCGCTATTCCGCACTTTGATTTTTGATTCCGATTTCACTGTAAAGATAATTAAGGTTTTGTAATAAGTTGTTATAGTATTTTGTCAATACGTGTGTGATATTATTAAAGTCTTTGTTTTACAAAAAGTGACTCAGCCTTGTGCAGCGCGATCCTTTGTTCACGCAGCGCGTTCGCGAACATATTTCTGGTCCTTCGAGCCGGATACTTCTCGCCGGCACCCGCAAGTTTGTGAACGTGACTTCGTGTAGTTCGTGGGCGCTCTTAGTTCACCATGGATGTGAACACGTTGATCGACTGTCAACTCAACGTGAGATCCAGGTCCGCATTTCACGTTCCGTGGAATATTTGAAGAAGCTGGGCACCACCAACATCACCGCCAGTGCCGTATCCACACGCACCAGAATCTTAGATCAGCTGTGGACGAAATTCGAGACACAGCATGATCTCATTCGAGCGGCTCTGAAAGAAAAATTTTGCGAGAGGCGATTACTACAAGTCGGAGTTACATGGCGATACGGAAAATCTGTACGTTGCACAACGCAGTACTTTAGATAGTTATACCGAACATTTTTCGGAAGCCGAACGTGTCTCCATCCGTCGACGTCGCATCAAAGTCTTCGCTGCCGCGCATCAAGTTGCCGCCGTTCTCTGGCGCCTACGCTGACTGGCCATCCTTTCGCGATCTCTTCCTGTCAGTCGTGAGCAGCAATTCAATCTCGAACATTGAGCGCCTTCATCACCTCCCGCTCGTGTCTGACAGGTCCGGCTGAAAAGTTGATAAAGTCACTACCTGTCACGAGTGACAACTACGATCGCGCTTGGGCAATCTGGGACAAGCACTACAAAACAAAGAGGATAAGATAAACGTTTCGACTGTAACGACATTCTTTTTAAATCATGCTAATATGTAAAAAAATTAATTTGGTCATATCGCCCTTATTATAAATACAACTTTATGAGATTCATATGGGGAACGCAGTACAAAATTCATGTTTGTTGGCTTGAGTTAGAGCGTCAGATTTCTGTATGTCATGCTGTTATATTACGTGACGACAACTGTGAACCAATGAGATATAGCCGCTCAAATATTACATTTTAGATTTTTAATAAATAGTATTAACTGACTTGTTTGTCACGAACATAACACTTTTTTAAAAAATTATTTCTTTTTGAATAACATAATCACAATGGTACTATGTGTAATATGTTTACTATCGCTACTGTCGATGATATCTTGGTTTGCTTGCCGGAAATCAAGTCACATATTTAGTAGAAAAATTTAATGATTGTCACGATAGATGAAAATTCACAATAGAAAAAGAGATATAACGTAGCAATAAGTTTTTAGTGATAGCTCACTCACAATTATAAAATAACATAATTATATAGATTGGTTCAGAAAAAAACATTTTCCGGGTAGAAACACTCTCATATCATTCAAATCATCCTATATGCCACAAAAAAAGTGTAATATAAGTAGTATAGTGGGCACTATGGCCCGTCGTAACAAACCCCCACCACCGACCCGTCTGGCGCCGAGTCTTATCTTATCTTTCCCCCACCACCGGCGTCTGGTTTTTCCGAGTGTGGGTGTAGGGGGAGAGGGGTGTTGGAGAAAAAAAAATGGCGACTGGCCCCGAAAGGTGGGGATGAGAATTTTTTTTTTTTTTTTTTTCTGATTTCCTCTGGATTTGAACCTGGGGCCTTCGTGTTTCCGAGCAGGGTCCTAGTATGTTGAGCTAAACGAGATCTTACTAGTCTAAGGATTAGATGAGGTATTTAAGCTAAAGTTGCGTAGGGTACGGTATGGGGGTACGGGTATACGTATGGCAAGGATAGCTCGTCGAATCAAATGGTCGATATTGGACGGGGTGGGGTAAAAACAGTTAGGGTATACGTATGGCAAGGATAGCTCGTCGAATCAAATGGTCGATATTAGACGGGGTGGGGTAAAAACATTTTGACCAAGAAAAGCGTCATGCGGTCGACCGGGGATAGGTGGCAGGTAGTAACTGACAATGCCGTAGGGTAATAAAAAAAGAACACGCAAATATTTGTACTGGCGAGCATTCCGACTCGTGTCACGATAAAAAAATAATGCATCATCGTAGATTAGAAAGAATGCTTATTGTTGAAAAGATGTCGGATTAAATTTTATTTTAAAATAACAATTTCTGGAAAGAGGAAGTGAAAGAAAATTGAACAATGGTTTTAAAAGTACAAATATGATTTATATTTAAAATATTTTTTACAGAACAAAATTTATTTATTAATACTAAAATTCATATTATATATTGTTATGATTCGCTTGTTTTTTGTGAGTAAAAATTTTACGAAATAAGTGTATGATTAAACGATCGTTATATTCACAATCTTCGGAAAAAAGAGCGAGAAACTGATTAAGATTATAGCCGCTACACATATAATATAAAAATACACAGCAGTATTGTCCGCAAGTCTTAGAAAAAATTCCTTGTAATTGTTGAATATTCCAACGATGGATGATGGAGTTTCGTCGAAGTCGGATGAGAAATCCTGGATACAAGGGGGGTAATCCGTAGCTGTCGAAGTAAGTGGCTGTGCCGTGTTCATCGAGGTAGAAGGCGATCCAATGTTCTCCAGGTCGATCGTGATTGTCGGTGTTAGCGACGATAGCCGTCGACCTCGTCCACACCCTCGGAACTCTGTCGGCTGCATAGACTCCAACATGTCTGGCATCTAGATGACGCAATGCTTGTAGAATTTCGCGAGAGTTCATTTTTTTTTGTCCCGAATACGAACGAGTGTACGGTATTATTTGAACAATACCAGTTTTTACCTCTTTCGACAATGCGTCTTTTTCTATCTTGAGTTGTTTTGAGAGGTTTTCAATGTCAGTTTGCGTCGAGATGGAAATTGTTTCGTTCTTGTTTCTATCCGTCAACGTCGATGACGGTTCAGAAATCACAAATCTCTCTTCTTCTTTTTCAATCTGCTGTTCGTTGTTTTGCTGATTTTTCTCCTCTATTTGTATTTTAGTTATATTCTCATTTACATCGCGAGAAACGGCGGCGTCGTATTTATCGTCGCTATCGTCGAAGGTAATTTCCCAACTTTCGTCAGAACTACAAGTAGCTTCGGTAGAGGTCGAAACGTTCTCGCAATTATTTTGCGCACTTAGCCAACATTTTAATTTATAAGCATTGTATAACGCGCAATGAAAGGTTCCAAATTTTCGAATCCCATGATGACCGCAATATTGTACGATATTCTCCTCATCAGGTAGATTTTTAAATGCTGGTGAGGTACCCTCCAAATTATTTATATCTCTGGAAAGTAAATTCCTCAAGTAGTTTGCTTTTTCGTTACCTCTGACGTAAACGCAGCGCGCGTGTCTTGCGATTTCGCGGAGATGCGAGGTAAAATATTTAGGATTAACTGAGCCGTCGAACCACTCGATACCGTGATAATTTCGTGAGAGCCAATTGTTTTCTCGTCTTGCTTTTGCGGGTAATTTTCCAAACGCGTATGGTGGCATCATAATCCAATGCTCGACAATCGGAGCATCGATTGCGACAACGGCGACTTCCTTCGCGATAAATTTATTGGCTTCATCGCGGAAACCTTGTATGTCGACGACTATGTCCATATTGTGAGATTTTCGTTGGTGAGGTACAAGCTCTTAGCGAAACGTGCGCGTTTGTTCGTGTCTCGTACAAAACTGAATTCATTCTAGCGCGTTACATAGTTTCCACTTCGTGAATAGCGTCATCGAAATTTTCAAAGCAAGAGGAGGGGGAAAATTTTCTAATCGCGTATTACATTACTGTGTATGAATACATGTTGGTGAACGAGCGTTAAAAGCTAACCGGAAAAATCGACGATAACTTGACGAGATGCGTCGATTTCTACGACATTATCGAATTCGGCGTAAACGATACAATTAATTGTTTCGGTGAGTGCCTTCTCGAATCTCACTTCTAACCGAAGACTTCCGTGTCTCACGAGATTCCAATGACCGGCGCAATTAGCGGATAGATCGGGTGTAAGATCAAAAGCGAATAACGTATATCCCTGAGAATAATCATCTCTACTTATAGAATTTCCCTTGTTCAAAAAATGGATACCCGTCCCTGAGAAGAGCGTATGATAAGCTTCGATGTAAAGCGGTTCGCGAGACGAGAAAACCGGTTGTAACGGTCTACTGGGTATTTGTGTACCGTCGACGTATAGCGAGAAGAAATTTATTCCGTAATTTTGGAAATTAAACGGATTCAATTTTCTGTCACCGTTAAACGCTTTATTATCGACGAAACCTACTATTATTCGTTTCGGTAATTGTCCCAGTATTACATTATCTAACGATTCACCCACAACCCCACTGTGAATCGTGAATGTTTTAATTTCAACTCTCGTAAGCGGATACTTGGCGGTAACTTTGCTCAGCATTCTAGCATGCGCTAGTAATACTCCGGAACTTATTTTCGCTTTTCTCACCATTAGGCTTGCATCGAGTATACGAATTTTTGACGTGCAATTAGTTTCTATGAAACAAAACGTATCTTTCGAGCGCACGAGTCTCAACCGCACCTCGACGCCATTAATTAAGAATTTGTCCTGATTGAAAACGTCGCAATGGAGGTGACCTATAAGATCTAGCGCGCGCCCTCCGCGTATGTAACGAGCTCGTCTCGCTATAGCGGTATTGCCTTCCGCTCCTACTGTATCGTCCATGTGACCGGGTGTATCCGCATCCCATAAGCACGAGGTTAGATGGGAAGTTTTTGCGGGTGATGAATAATTTAACAACGCTTCGATGTACGCGCGGTACGCATAAGCGTTGTTTGGAGGCGACACGAGCTTTTGATTGAAATACACGTCGATTTGATTGAAGATGGAATGAAGAAAATGATTTACGGGGCCCACGTTGACGGCGGATCCGGTGGCGAGACCGGGTAGCGGCTCGGTTTCTACACGTACCCGAAGACTTAGTAACGTGTGTGTGAGATCTAAATATTCTTCTCCGTGACCCGGGATGACGAATTCTAGCGGGGAGTCGTCCGAAAGCGAGGTCACGGGTTTGTAATAAATCCATTGCGAACTTTCGATGCTAGTTTGCGTGGGCGGTAAAGAGAAGAGATCGAGCTCGCTCTTTAAACACTCGCTCGAGTGTGTGTGAAGAAATGACATTTTTTTCTTTCACCGCCTGCTCTACCAACGTTATTGTCACGAACAAGCGTATTTAGAATAATGGCGATTATGAAAGTATATCGTATACTGTACGCTTTTTACCGCTATTAGCTTTACGCCGTTTCGCGGACAACTTGAGTTTTTTTACAGTCGAGCGATTTTTTCTCGTATTATTTTTAGTTTTTTTTGTATTTGTTCTTTTTTTCCCACGCGACTTGATTTTCGATAAACTTTTTTTCTTATTTGTCTTACGACGTTTACGCGATGCGGTTACCGAGGATTTAGCGACGTGAGTCTTAAGCCTGCCGAAAGGAAACTGCGCTACATGAATTTTTTCATCCGATTTATATCCCCTACCTTTCATTAGACTACTTATTTTTTCCCTAGCTTTTCTCTTAAGATTGTCACGCGATTGTTCAAAACGATGCTTGACAGCTACCTTTAACGGCATTTTATTTTCAACATCCTCGATTATATTAACCCCGGCGCGCAAAGCTTCTTTACCCACTGCCCCTAGTCCTCTAGTTAAATAAGGCAATACGCGTCTGAACATTCCTCCGAGAAAACTACCTATTCCATGACCTCGTTGATAGGGTGAACCGACAAAAACTCGTGGAATTCCACCGCCGCGAGTTCCACCGTTTTGTAATCCGTTATAATACTCCGAATAATAATCCATATTAATGAACAAAATCCTTCTTTCTTATCAAAAAAATCTTTACAGAGTATTTTTAAAAATCTAATCGATACGTTTAAAATGTAAAGTCACCGTTAACGTGCCGGATTCAAATGGTATATTTTTTCCAGTATCGTCTTTTATATCGATTTCAATCCGTCGGAAATTTGTTAGGCGCACCGGGATATAATGCGGAGGTGAGAAATATTTCACTTGATTCGTTCCATATTCGTAATCGCGCCCCACCCCTGTGACAGGCACTATTCGGAGAAGAGGAGTTTGCACATCGCCTGTTATGTAAGGTTCGCAAATATCGCAATAAACGAACAGTTTATCGGGAATACCCCGCGCCAAACTACACGCTTCGTAACTATAGAATCCTTCGCGACGTACTCCATTTTCGTCAAGAGAACCGAGTTGAAGAAAAATTGAAGTAGATTTTTCTTTGGAATTAAGCTTAGATGTCGTGAGCATAGAACAATAGTGACTTCTCCCCTTAGGAGCGTTATAAATAAAATCAGCTAAACCGATCATTTGCAAAAGTCTATCGGAAAAATGCATATAATGAATCAGATTGCAACCAGCGGGACACGCGAGGAAGAAAAAAATACTACCGCCTGTAAATTTTTCTTGCTCCAAACGAATATGGGAACCGGCTTCTTTGCACGACGAATTAATCGTGGAGACGAGCTCTTCCATATTATTATAAACGCCATTTGATATTACGGCTTCCTTCGAAGTTAACACCTCATCTTCTTTATTTTTCTCTTTAACTTGAGGGTCGATATCGACGAAACTGAGTATATTTTCTCCGCGCCTTACATGAAAAAAGGTATTAGGGAATTGGATTTCGCTCAACGCGACTTCCCAGTCACCGTGTAAGTGCAGCGATTGAGGTAATTCCGTAATGAACGATGAGGTTTTATTGTCGGGGGAATAGCGTATACTGCTATTGCTTGGAAGAACCAGAAGAAATTGATCCACCCTCATTTCGAAGAATAGTTAAATTCGAAGCGGGTATCCAGGAGTTAAATTTAGAAGGATACCCTTGCCAGCTAACTAATAATTGTTTATTGTTACCGCGTCCTCTGCTTTTTATCACACGATCGACGATAAATTCCTCGTCGCGTAAGTCTTTAATAACCGGTGCTAATTCTTGTTCGTAAAAAATTCCGTCTATAATTTCACCCGATAAATCACTTAATTCATATACGCGGGGTTTTCTCCATTCGAGAACTCGATGAATTCGAAATATCTCCTCGCTCCACTTCGCCTCGTATCCTTTCTCGAAGGTTACTTTTGCTCTACTGACGCGTACGAGATCGTTCACGCGGTATTTAGCCTTTTGTTTACGCCCACGCTTCTTTTTCTTTTCTTTATCGTTATCCCATCGTCGTTTCATATTTTCACACGCGGTACGAGCATTTTCTCGCGTAACGACAGCGGGTTGCATTTTGATGGTGAAATAACGAGTATGATTGTAAGCGTGAACAATATCTTGTAAAACATCAAAGTAACGACGTGTATTTTTATGCGTAAAATAACGCCACATCCGCTCCTTGAGTGTTCTATTAAATCGTTCCACTATAGACGCTTTAATATCGGGATTGCGCGTTACGCGAAAACGGATGTCTTTTTCTTTTAAGAAATTTTGTACAGGGCGGGCGATAAATTCTTTGCCTTTGTCGGTCTGTAAGTATACAGGTAGTCGACCCTCGTTTCTCGAAAATATTTGTTGAAAGGCCTTTATTACGCAGGTAGCTGTTTTGTCACGTAAAGGTTCTACCCAAACAAATTTACTAAGCACATCGATAACCGTTAATAGATAAGAATAACCGTCATTATAGCTCTTGAGATTACGAAGATCGATTAAATCGGCTTCCCATAAATCATCGATATTTGTTACGTTATAATGTAAACGAGGAAATTTTCGTCGTACCGGTCGATGCAGCGTGTATGCATCCTGTGATTTAAGCCACTCGACGACTTTGTTACGCGTAAAATTCGGTTTAACGGCTCGCGATAAATTGTCCACCGCAGAGTAGCCTGCATAATGCGAGAGGGTCGTAATACAATTTTTCGAATTCCATCAATTGAGATTTATCCAATCGAGTAAACCTCTTCTTCTCTTTGACGGAGAAACTACGTTATGTGGTAATGTTCTATCGTCGTCACCGTCGTCGTCGTCACCTTCCTCGTCGGCGGATATAAATTGCGTATCTCCTTCGGTTTCACTCGCTTCGTCTAACCTGTGACTGTACGACTTTGAACGTGTGATCGGAGTGGAGGATCCGCGAGGTAACGCGGTAGTAATATAGCGAGATCGCGCGCCTACTTTTAATAACTTTTGATTTCCTATGAGACGCGGTGACGTACCTATGTCACGTAGTAATCGAGCAAACTGATTTCTTCCGGTTGCTTCTACCGTTTTTCTCTCGCGTACCGCATCGTTTATAAGTTCCGCGATATTCGAACCCTCCACAATGTCGCCGTCTATAGTTACGAGCCCTTGTCTATTCCAGTTAATCTTAGATGACGGAGCAAAGAGCAGTTGCTTCATTATCAAGCGTGCTTTACTACGATAACTTTTCGGAACACTATTAAGTATTTTTTGTATCATTTCCGCTGATTGAGCGCGTTTTTTCTCGAAACTACTACTACTAGCGGCGCTAATGTTACCGTCGCTGGTAATTAAAGTTTGCGTTTCCATAAGTTCATCGTCATCATCAAAGTTATCATCCTCTTGCTCTTTCGTGTCTTCGTCCTGTTCTCCATCGCGTTCATCGCTGGCTTGCACGTTTTTGCGTAAACGTTTCCTCGCAGCACGAATAAATTGAAGATAACGCTGAAGTACCTCCTTATACATTTTCCATCTTTCGTCCTCGCTGACCTGAGGTGTGAGATTCAGAATACGCCACATCTCTGCATCGAGCCGTGACAAAGGAGTTCCCGGGGTCCGTACGGAATTATTAGTATCATTTTCCACATTCGATATCTCGGTAATTTTATTCGATGAATTATCGGCCGACGCGTTAGAGGAAATTTCCGGTTGTCGCTGCAGTCTTTCGAGATTTTCCGACGAAATTAAAACCATTTTTTTTGCTCTTTCCATTATTGAATTGTAAATATTTTATCTTTTTCACATTTGACGCAACAAATATACACAGAATAGCGTCCCTTTTTTAATCTCCAATGATCCGGGATAATATAGCTCCGAGTATAGGAGCAATAAGATAGGGTAAGAATCCGCCGCGTTGCACCAATAGTTTTCTCTTAACTTTCAAATTATCTTTTTTCGCAGCAATACGACGTAGGATCGATTTATGTCTAGCAAGGCGTTTCTTTTCACTACTCGCAAGCGGTACGTTACCTTTAAGAGTATTGAAAACGCACTCTTGAATACACTTAATGAGATTATTATCGACGGAACGTAAAAACGCTGTTCTTTGATTTTTTTTCAGATAACATAAGTTTTCAAAAGATTCGTGTTTCTTTCGCCGATAGATCATCTAGCGATTTTTACCGCGCCGTCGGATGAATTCTTCGACGACGACGATGATGCCGGTTGCGATTTTTTTTCTTTTTTTACCATCGCAGTGTAATTGCACGAGTGACAAGTCGTGTGTGAATACGAGTCTTTTATACGCCTCCGCCTTCTTTTGATCGATCTACGTGGAATGTACGCGTAATGCAGCTTATCGTTGGAAAGATACACGTCCGAAATCGATATTCATCTGGAGTCGATTGTTTTAAATCGAGCAATAAATACCCGTGAGGCTTCGAGGTAGCGTCGTAGTACGCTTCTTCCATAAACTTAGGATCGTCCGGATATACTTGACGCGCTAAATGCCGAATTTGCGCGCGATCGCGTGGATTTTTGAAAACTACTATGTAATTCGCATTGAGAGATATGTCGCGTTGTCCGCGTCCCTGATGGAAGAGATTTTGCGAAATGAGAATAACACTGAGATTCTTATGATGGCTTCCTTCAGTAAACAGATCTACGATAACATCGCACGATGACGACTCTCTCATAAGATCGTCGATTATCACTAATTTCGGGGTGAGTGGATCGTAAGAATAATCTTCCGGGCGCGGTAAACCCTCGTGAAATTCGATTATATTTTTCTTCGAGTTTATCGGAACGCTATTTGCATATACGTTCTTTTTTCTTACGCTACTCTTCTCTTCTCTTTCATTTTCATCGCATTGCAGGCGTTGATAGGCATCTTGCCACTCGGCGTAATAAAATAAAATTCTCTCGAATCGAGTATCGGACACGTCGGACAAATAACGAAGAAATGTTTTCACGAAAATCGTTTTTCCACATTCCCGTAGGTCCGCAGACGATCGACGTCCAAGGATGTTTCCAGCGTACATCCATTTCCCCAAAATGAACGCGATATTCACCGTTTACGTACAATCTCGTAAATGAAAGAAAGTCTAATCCGGCGCGTTCTTAAAAACAAAAAATTAGCGTAAAGAGCGTCCGTGTATTTAAATGTTAATATTACTCATAGTATGAAATGAGTTACGGCGGAAAAAGCTTATTCGCGCACCGGGGGCCAACCCGCGGCGGTCGCATGCTCGTGCTAGCGAATAGCGCCGATCAGCTGACGAGCGCCGATCAGCTGATGAGCGCCTGGTTAGCTCGCAACTACCGATCAGCTGATGAGCGCCTGGTTAGCGCACCGCTACCGATCAGCTGACGAGCGCTACGTTGCGCTGCCCACAATCAGCTTTTAATCAAATGTTCTCGTTGGTGTGTATGTCTTGCGATAGCGGACGTATGTGAGTTCGGCATGAATATATTTGAATATATAAAAATTGTACGTAACAAGAATTTTTTAAAAATTAAATATTTTTATGTTAAAGTTTTTCAGACAAAAAAAAATTATATTAAAAATTTTGTTAAAAATTTAATATTTCACTAAATAAAAATGATTTCGCTTAAAAGGTTAATTATTATTATTAAAACTAGGATGGGGAAACAATATTTTTTATTAAAATATATAAATTTTATTACTGAACAATATTTTTTATTAAAAATATAAATTTTTGTATTTATATTTACAAAGTATTTTTTTCTTATTACTAATATCTACATCTTCTAACTTTAGTTAAACTATTCCTTATCCTTTCTAATATAAAAATAAAATTAAAACTACGGGTATTTTAAAACTCCGATTTATAAAATATAGTATAAAGTATAATATTTTATAATATTTGATGAATTACATTTTACTTTTACAATATTTACACTTTTATATAATATTTGCATTTCTATGCAAGTGGCGGAAAACGCACGCGTATCTCCGCAAAGATAGAAGAGTGTGAAGAGGAGAGCAATGTCATTGTTTCGGTAAATAACCGTAAGGAAGAGAATATCGATTTTTGATAAATCTTCGTTTTAATAACACAGGCTTGCATATTTTTGTTTCGTCACGCGTTATTATATCGTGAAATGCGGTTCGCCGAATGGCTTTAAAACGAAGATTTATCGATGTCCCAGGAATCGCCTCTTCAACCTGTTCTCCGAGCGCTTCTCTTCCCGTTCCTCTTCTTCTTCTTCTTCTTCTCTTTCTTTACGCAACAATAAATCTTTAATACTATTAAAATTAACTAAACGCGAGTTTTCAAAATTCAAGGTTATACCCTTTACTTTGCAAACTTCGCGTGTGAGTCCTTCGGGTGTACGGACCACATATGCGTAAAATTTCGGACCACCGGATACGAACGACTCGATGTAACTACCTTGTCCGTAGCTAGCGAGTTCATCCGTCATGTCGCCTAAAAAATTACCCGTATGCGGTTCGTATTCCTGCGGATCTCCGCGACTTACATAAATACAGGAATCCGTGTCGTAATATAAAACGCGCTTGTCTAATTTTTCTAAATAATCATACAATTTTAATCGCGCTTGAGCCGTCGTGTAAGCCGCTATTATAACATTAGTAAGAGGCGAAGGTACGATCGCCTCTTCTCGTAGTCGAAACGAAACATATATCACCTCATCGTTTACAGGCAATATATCGGTTATTTCATGTTGAGGGCTAGTGAGCAAACTCATTAATCGTTCTTGTGTTTTGACAATCACGGTATTCGGCAAGTTTGCACGTTGACCAAATTTACCCCAAAAAGAATTCAAGCATAATTTAGCCACCGAGCGTAAACCGGAATTGTGTGCAATGTTATCTTTTTCAAGAACGATTCCTTCTACTTCCTCATACTCACGGATGTAACGCTCTTTAGCAACGTTATCGACACAGTTGCTCGGCCATCCGCTAGCTTCTTGCTTTAATTGTAGAAATGTATTGATGTATTCCGTAAATAGACCCCCTTGTCGCGTACCGGTTTCGTAACGAGTGATGTTATATTGCCAAATCTCACTAACCCCTGTCACAAAATATCCTTTCTCGATTGCTTTTCGTAATTCGCACGATATCCATGTACCTTCGAATTCGCGTTCGTGAGCTTCGTGAGTACACGCAATCTGAGAAAATGTTTCGCAGCAACTACGACATAACGCAAATAATAATTTACCCTGCACGCGATAGGGTAATACAGGATGAAAGAGATCGCGGGGAGGAAGTACTTTACATCGCACGACCCCCTCGACTGAATCGAAATTATATCCCGGTGATAATCCGATTAATTCCTCGCATTCCTCACCTACGTATATTGTCGGGTGACCAATCGAAAAATCACCGGTCTTCAACACAAACGGATACAGAGAACATACATCCACGTAACGTATCTTTTCCGTACTCGTGATCTCGTATCGCGTTACGATATTTCCTGTGCGTCCGCCGTAAAATGAGTCTCGGGGATCGAGCGGTTTGACGTCTATCATTTGATGTCGATGTAGATATTCGCGCATCTCGACATTTTCATTCATCTCGCGATCAAAGTCGCATTCCCATTTCTCAATCACCCTATATCCGCGCTTACGAAGACGAAATGTCGTTGCAACGGTGTGTTCGTAGCGTGAATCACATGTATCTGTACGATCTGTCGAAAGCAGTCTATCGCGATTTACCCGAAAACATCTTGGACAACCATGCCAAAAACAACCGTGAAACTGTAATACGTAATATTGCGTTACGTTATTTTCTACCGACTCGTAGTATCCATCGACTAGCGTACCATCGCGTAATCGATATTCTCGAGCGCGACCGCCATGGATAATATGATGAGCGAGCTCCCGCTCTTTCCATATCAACCATTGCAGGGCTTTACGCGAGTGAATATTCGCATGTCTGTATCCCCCCATTGGAATGATATCGATCTCTCTTTTGCGTAAAAAGTTTTTTCTAAATACTCGCATACACGTTGAGGCGATGGTTGTGCATTCCTCGAATGGACACACGTTTCCACGCTCTAAGAATATTTTTCTAAAAGCCATACACGCTCGTCTAAGGATATCTACATCGTTACGACAATAAAGCAATATTTCACGTTGAAAATCAAACACATAGTTCGCGCGCGTCATCTCGGAGTGCCACGCGAGAAATTTTTCGCGTTCTTTCATCTGCATAGAATCGGGTGAATAATATTGAACACCGGGTAACGCTCCGACATAAGACTGATTATCGATAGTATTGAATAAATGTGGAAAAATGCCTTTATTCGTACCTTCTGTCAGTCCAAAAGCTTTAGGTAATTCGGATAAACGCATCGGCATGTAATTGATACTATCGATAAATTTCGTATGACCTAGCGTTAATACAACTATTTTCGTACCGTTTAAAATGACTCGAGGCTCTAAGACATGGTTTTCCACGATATATTTCAAAATAAATTGCGCGTCGAATGATTTCGCGTTATGCGCGATGCAAATTATTTGTTTAAAATATTTTGTCGGCCGCGTTACGAAATCTACAAATTCCTGCACAGGGTTGCGACAAAATATAAATTCGCGAATACCACACCAGCGACATCGCACCGACATTTCATCTATTTCTGCACACTCCTCGCAAATTTGTTGAGCGACGCAGAGCGTAGGTACGTGAATTTTTACATTTGTGCTACCTTGGAGCGTTTCGTCTTGCCTCGTCTCAAAGTCATAAAACACGAATGCGACCCGGCTTTCTACGCGTTCGCGAGTCTGATTAATCGAACCTTCGGCGTCATCGTCGTCGTCGTCGTTTCTCCGCTGTTGTTGTTCGCTATTTCCATACGCGTGTTCGGAAGTGCTCGGATCGGGACGATTATCGCCATGCCGACGAAGGGGAAGCATGTAACAAAGATGATTCAAAGGTTGAAGAGAACGACACGTAGCGCAATAAGCCGTGTCGCATTCGTGTTGATTATTTCTTTGAATCAAACGTCCGCAATCTTCGCAAAATCGTATAGTTTCACAAACACTCCGACGTGATTTACCATCGTATGATTTTACCGCGCGATGACGCTCCAAGCAGGCATGATTGAAAAATTCACGTCTACAATTATCGCACCTAGTACGATCCGCGAATGATTGCTCGCACGGCGGCTCTCCGTTACATCGCGGACATTTATTAGAGCATCGATGCTCTCTCACATCGGAGCGGTAACTTAAATTACACGGGATACAATATCCCCGCCCGCCTGCTGCTGCATTTAAATTTAAAATTACATCGAAATGTTTATTATTTAAACTGTATAATAGATTTAGACGAGTTTTTATTTCCCGCTGCAAAGTGGTTAGAAATGCGTTTCCATCGAATAGCGGATTACCCCCTCGACCAAAAGTATCGTCGTTATATATTATTATCGCGACATTTTCGCTCGCGAGATATTGCTGAAAACGCTCGATTTCATCAATTCCACACCCTTCCTCCGGAATCGTGACACCGGCATTCCTCGTAAGTTGCAACGCAAACTCGCGCTGTAACACCGAGTTTTGTCTTCTCACCGCATTCCATTTCGCGTGTAACTCTCCCGTGCGTAAATTTCCACGCTCGTTAAAAATTAGAGCCGATACAAGCTGCGCGAGGAAGACATAAATTATCGGTATTGGAAATTGTTAAAATCGAGCGTTTAGCAATAACATCGTGCGTAATCCTGTTACGGCCGCGACCAATGGGAGGGGTGACTTTAAAAATCCGAATGTTAAATTCTTGCGCTATATCGTGTCCTCCGCAAGCTTTGCGCTAACGAGCTTACGAGTTCCCAAATATTTTCGTAAGTCAAATCTCTCAAAGGTCGGAACGATATACCTGCGGGGCCGCGGGTTAAACTTGCGGAATCGAAAGATATACCGACGTAATCCCTCGGTTCGCACGAATGCAACGCGTACTCGTGAAGTTCGCGAAACGCATTTTCTAACCACTCATACACGTTTGCTCCTTCGGGTATCGGACGAATACGGAAACTAATTTCCCGTCCTTCTACACCAAAAGTTCTAAAGCGACGCACGTTTTCCGCCAACATTATTAAATATCTAAAATTACCATCAGGCTCTTGATTCGCTATTTCTTCCTCCGCTTCTTCTTCTTCTTCCTCTTGTCCACCTAGCAGCCTCTAAATGTCGCTCTTCGTCGGAAGTTTCCTCAGCGGAGCGGGTTTGGGAATCTTCTTGTTGTATTCTGACGTTCCTTCCCCCACCACTCTGCTACTGTGAGAAATAAAAATTATATTAACAAAATAAAATATTTAATAAAATATTACTCTCTTACGTTTGAATTTTTATTAATAATGTGAAAATGTTGTTATTAATAATAATTATGTTAAGTTCACTTACGTTTTAATATTCTTTTACCGGGGTATATGTATCACGCTGCGAGGGTTAATACTCCGGTGAATATGAAATTTCGGGCGCGATGTTAGGAGAGAAAGAAATTCCTAATAAAATTTTATTTTAATTAAAATAAACAAAAAATTTAAACGTAGGAGAAGATTAAGTATAAAATATGAAATTATTACCTTCCTCACCCATCGCCCCGCTATTTTCTTCTTCTTCTTCTTCTTCTACAGAAAACGTGGCGTTATTATTTTCATCTTCCACTTCTTCTTCATCTCCCGTTTGTTCTTCTCGATCTTCCGGCTCTTCTTCTTCATCTTCCGTTTGCTCTATTTCTTCTTCTTCCAACTCTTCATCTTCCTCCTCCTCCTCCTCCTCCTCCTCCTCCTCCACTTCCTCCTCCAGCTCCTCTTCATCTTCCGAAATCGTGTTTATTTCCTCGTCGATTTCCTCCCCCAGTTCTCGCTCCTCTACGACCACGTTTTCATTCGCCGCGTCATCTAATATTCATCAGTCATATATTATTAGTATTTCACATAATTAAAAAATCTTTTGTGTTGATATATAGCACTGTAGTATTTTTCTTACTTACTTTCAAGCGGAGTAAATATGGCCGCCTCATCGAACGGACTTACTTCGCGAACCCGCACCTCTTCCACGTCGTTATCACTTTCGGCTAAATCAATAACCGGATGTTCCAGCTCCGGCGTTAACACGATGCGTGCACGGCCTGGAATGTATATTATTTTTATTAAAAAATTTTCTGTTTAATATAATGTTTTCTAGCAGCGCAATATAATTTATGATGTTAAAAACTTACGCGAAGGTCCGGGCTCCGGCGAAGAATCCGCTCGTCGTCTTCTATTTAACCTTAATCTAAGTGATACGGGGCGATTCTCTAGTACGCGCAACCGGTTTCCTGTAACGCGTGCGACAGGGCGTACGAAAGCTAAAGTTTTAGCGATTTAAATAAATAATTGGGGTAGTTTTAATTAATTTTTATTTATAATTAAGTGTAAAAAAAAAATAAAAACTTACCATTATTATCTTCTCCCCGGAGAACTCGATGAAAATGTAGGAGGAGATATTCTATGTGACCTGCTGCGTCGTTTTCTTTCTCACCACCAAAATAGTATCGCGACTCGATCACCTCACCCGCGATAATCACTAATTCGCGAAAAACACTAAAATGTCCTAGTCGGAATAATATCGCTAGCACAGCGTTGGGACATTCCCCCGCGAATTTTCCAAAAATATTGAAGCATTTGTCTTCACTCGCGCATGTTAATTCATATATATGCTTGGAAAAATTTTTTCCGCATAAACTCTGCGCTAGTGATAGACAAATTTCAATTACTTTTTTCAAACTCATTATTTGAAATTTAATAGTACACTTGCGTCGAATACGTGAGTACGTGAGAGACGAAATTCAAAAATGTAGCTAGCTAACTTAACTCCGAGAGCCGTATTTATACGTTTATGGAAATCAAAATGGGGGATTTTCAGGTAACTTTTTCGATTTATTTTATCTTTTTTATCTTTTTTCTCATAGACGTGTATTCTTACCCATGTTTTATATATATATATATATGGTAATCTTTACTTAGATACAGAAAATATTTAATCTAGGGCGATATTTACTTAATTACGAAAAGTTTATAGAAATCAAGATGAGGAATTTTCAGGTATCTTTTCTCGATTTTATTTTATCTTTTTTTATCTTTTTTTTTATCTTTTTTTCTCATAGCCGTGTATTTTTACCCATGTTTTATATATATATGGTAATATTTACTTAGATACAGAAAATATTTAATCTAGGACGTTATTTACTTAGTTACAAAAAGTTTATAGAAATCAAGATGAGGAATTTTCAAGTATCTTTTCTCGATAGCGATAGGAATTTTATATTTTCTCTGAAGTCAGATTTAAAATTATATCATTTATATTGTTTAAAAAATTTCCCTTCCACATTAATAATTATATCGTTTATATTGTTTAAAAAATTCCCCTCCCACATAATTTTTATTATACTACGCATGCATTTTCTCCCTATCGCTTTATTGTTTAAAAAATTCCCCTTCCACATTAAAAATTATATTATTTATATTGTTTAAAAAATCCCTTCCTCATAATTTTTATTTATCTACGCATACATTTTCTCCCTACCACTTTTCTATTTTATCTTCCTTCTTATAAATTTTCTTGAAAATCTTCGCTCACTCGTCTTTCATCGTCCGGACTTTCAAGTTCGTTAGTAAAAAAGTTTGTTAGTAAAAAGTTCTCGATTTTTCGATTTTTCCGTGTCTTTGATTATTATATCTTTGATTTTCTACGCGGTAGCAACTACCATGAACAATCTTAAGAAAATCGAGCAACAACCACGTATGTTGCTGTCAACAACATACGGATTGAATTCATCCTACACGAAGAAAATTCAAGTGGGTCTTATGACGGAAGACAACGTCGAACTGGATTTTCTGCCTGCTTGTTAAATTAACATCTCACGGAGCTGTAGGGATTTGCTTCGACATGGAATCGTGGCAAAAATTTCAAGAAAACATGAAACGATGTCGAGCTACTTAAACGGTGATAAAATTAATTTGAGCTCGATCATCTTTAACAAGATAATTGTAAATTTCACTACCGCATATGGTGCTAGAGCCATACTAATAACATATCGTGAAAACGAGCAAGAAGATCTTTCTTCCGAGACTGTGGAGGATACGAACGAAAACGGACCGAAGGCGAAGAAACGTAAAACTTACAACATTGCGATAGTCATGCAGAGAACGACTTTTCAAGGTGTAGAAAATATAGTTGATTGTGTGAACGCTAATTTAAATCGTCTAAATTTTATTTCAACTAATGTCAACGAATGTGCTCGATATTTAATTAACTGAAATACAGTTAAATCTTCCTGTCAACGGTAGCATTAATAACAGTATCGTGAAACTCACGATCAGAGGTAACAGTAAGGAAATAGAACGTAATGTACGTACCCAACTGAAAGATTTAACATTTCTCGATGTATACTTTGAGATAACATTTTTAGAAATAATTTCACTTTATTTCGAACAAATTGTACATACAATTATATCAAAACGTAAATTTTAATAATTATTCGACGAATATTTTCTTGAAATGTTTGTGAATAATTTTATTCTGTAAAAATATTTTAAATATAAATCATATTTGTACTTTTAAAACCATTGTTCAATTTTCTTTCACTTCCTCTTTCCAGAAATTTCCTCAACATCCATGTTTCTGTTTACCTTCATTAAGCAAGCGAGTTATTTTAAAATAAAATTTTATCCGACATCTTTTCAACAATAAGCATTCTTTCTAATCTACGATGATGCATTATTTTTTTATCGTGACACGAGTCGGAATGCTCGCCAGTACAAATATTTGCGTGTTCTTTTTTTATTACCCTACGGCATTGTCAGTTACTACCTGCCACCGATCCCCGGTCGACCGCATGACGCTTTTCTTGGTCAAAATGTTTTTACCCCACCCCGTCTAATATCGACCATTTGATTCGACGAGCTATCCTTGCCATACGTATACCCTAACTGTTTTTACCCCACCCCGTCCAATATCGACCATTTGATTCGACGAGCTATCCTTGCCATACGTATACCCGTACCCCCATACCGTACCCTACGCAACTTTAGCTTAAATACCTCATCTAATCCTTAGACTAGTAAGATCTCGTTTAGCTCAACATACTAGGACCCTGCTCGGAAACACGAAGGCCCCAGGTTCAAATCCAGAGGAAATCAGAAAAAATAAAAAAAAAATAAAAAAAATTCTCATCCCCATCTTTCGGGGCCAGTCGCCATTTTTTTTCCCCCAACACCCTCTCCCCCTACACCCACACTCGGAAAAACCAGACGCCGGTGGTGGGGGAAAGATAAGATAAGACTCGGCGCCAGACGGGTCGGTGGTGGGGGTTTGTTTTGACGGGCCATAGTGCCCACTATACTACTAATATATAATTTAGTAGGCCGGTCAATATTATTATCACATCCCCGTTTTCATAGTAAAAATTTAACATTAATCATAGAGATTTTATTGAACAATAGTTATCCTCTTGATCTCATTTTCTCAGAAATCAATAATAGACTGAAGTTCCTTATTGTTAATAGATTAAACAAAGAAAGTACTCAAGATATAAATAACGAAATCATAAATAACAACAGAAATAAAAAATTCATAGCGATACCATATATTGAAAGAATCTCGGAACTAGTAGCATCAGAATTAAAGAAATCAAATATAACAGTAGGATACAGATGTCTAAAGAAATTAAACAGAGTCATAAAAACGCAAAAAGACAGAGATAAGCTCCAAAATAATTCGGGGGTCATATATAAGATATCGTGTAATAATTGTGATGCTACATATGTAGGACAAACGAAAAGACAATTAGGTACAAGAGTAAATGAACATAAAAATAATATTAGATTAGATTCTGCAAGGCACTTGGTGGTTTCTGATCATATTGTAAAATTTACACACAATTTCAATTGGAACGACACAAAAATCCTAGATTATGAAAAGAATTATTATAAAAGGTTGATATCAGAAATGATACATATTAAAGAAGAAAACAACAGTATCAACCTAAAAAAGGACACCGAGCGTCTTGACGGTTCTTATTTTGATATTTTAAAAAAATTGTCTACGTCATCTTAAAAATTGGGTATATATACAGCGCGCCGACATTGCGAGATACAGATATCGAATTGTTTTTAAAAAGTACACATTGTGATTATGTTATTCAAAAAGAAATAATTTTTTAAAAAAGTGTTATGTTCGTGACAAAAAAGTAAGTTAATACTATTTATTAAAAATCTAAAATGTAATATTTGAGCGGATATATTAATTGGTTCACAGTGTCGTCACGTAATATAACAGCATGACATACAGAAATCTGACGCTCTAACTCAAGCCAACAAACATGAATTTTGTACTGCGTTCATCATATGATAATCTCATAAATGTTGTATTTATAATAAGGTCGATATGACTAAATTAATTTTTTGACATATTAGCATGATATTGAAAAAAACTGTCGTACAGTCGAAACGTTTATCTTATCTTTTGTATATTACGACGTAAGTTAATAATAAAAATTTTTGAATTAATATCTTATAAGCTCGTTAAGTTGGCCTTTTATTATATCACATATTTTAATTGTATACGAGCCGAAGTTTAATTTATAAAATATATATATAAAATAACCTATTAAATATTAAACTAGTGTATTTATTACATAAAATTGTATTTATAATCAAAACATTATGAATTATTTACATTATACAGAATATAAAAGAATTTTTATAACTAATAGATCAGCTGAAAGCAAAGTCATGGAAAGTGAAACAGCAATTATACAAAGAGATGCAGCAGGAAATATTTTAATTGATGAAAATGGATTAATTACTTGCATTTCTGAAGGTAAGTCAAATTATCTATCATATAAAATATGAAAGTAATTAAGAAATCAACAAAAATTAAAATTTATATATAATTTTTTTAGGAGGGCTGAAATTTCAAATTGGTTATTCAGAGATCAATTTTAACTGTGACTCCATAAATTTAACATTAAACAACAAGTCAATATTTATTCCGTTAAATGATAATAATAATAATAATGAAATCAATAAAGAAAATCAACAAGACAACTACATGGAAAATAGAATACCAGTAAACTCAGATAATATAGAAGAAACATTTTCATGGTCAGATGCAAGCACAAAATTATTTTTATGTTTGTATAAAGAAAAAATACATTTACTTACGACAAGAAAAATTAGAAACAAAACAGCATTATGGAAAAAATCGCAGAAGAAATGAATATTCAAGGCTATAATGTATCAAATATACAAACTGAAAATAAATTTAAATCATTAGAAAAAGCTTATAAAAATATGATCACAAATAATAAAAAAACTGGCAGAGGTCGAGCAACATGTGCACATGAAACGTAAGTTATTATATTTTAATTGAAGAATTAATATAATGTATCTACATAATAATATAATACATTTATATATACTCATGCACTAAGATTTCTTGCTTTAAATTTTTTCAAATATCTATCTTAAAAAACTTGTAGTAGGAAAATGTTTTTTATAATATAAAATGCATTATTATAGAGAATTGACAGATTTAATTGGGAGTAAACATAATATTGAACCTCTAATTGTATCTGGAAATAAAGGCACAATACTGAGAACAGAACTATACCTACGTAAGTTTTATTAAGTTGTTTTAATAATTTGTGTATTATTTCTTATATTAGATAATATTAGGTATATAATCTTTCACATAATAATTACTAAAGTTTAGTTAATGGTTAAAGAACACATATATGGAAGATATTTGTTTATACATAAATAATATCGTTTACACAAATTGTTTAATGTATTTAATACTAATTATATAATGTCATTATAGGTTCACTACTGGTGTATTTGAAACAGAAAATATACCGACAGAAAGTAACGCATCAACCAGTCAAGATTTTTCAGTATTTGAATCGGGAACAACCAACCAAGAATCAACAGCAACAACACCAACTATGTATAATCAGTCTAATCTGCAAAACACACTTTCTATTGAAGAAATGCAGAAACAAGAGGCAAATGGGCACAACAGCAAAAATTTTGAAAACGTGTCAAGAAAGTATGAAAGAATTGATAAATCGTATTCAAGAAGAAAAGCACGCTAAAATTGAAAAAGAAGCAGAGATATTAGCGGAATATAGACAAATGAGACAATCATATGAAAAGTATTTAGATAAAGTAGAGGAGCAATTAATAATTGCAAACAAAATGAGAGAAGAAAGAAATAATTTATTAAAAGCTTTTCTTGATAAAGAAACTAAATAACTAACTAAAAGTTAAAGACTTAAAATTTTATAGCTTATTTTTGTTTTGTTTTTGGCATTATTGCACAATTTAATGCAATACTATTTCTTTTGTTTTAAATATTAGCTTAATAAATAACTTTTTTATGTTGTAATAAAATAAAAAAAATTTATAATAAAATAAAAAATTATAATGATATATTATAATAACATATATTTATAATATATATAATACATATTCTTATTAATACATAATATATAATACATCTTTATTTTACAAAATAAAAAATTTATAATACAAAATATTTGACATTTTTTTTTTATCGAGATAGTAAATTACAGATTTCGTCACGAACACGCGTTCCTCTCACATCATCCTTATATTCCCTTGCATTATCGATCATTACAATGGGTCTATTTTGTAATTCAATATCTGGATATTCGTCATTTAACTGTGGTTCAAAATAGTGTAAGTCTTGCACATTCGCAATGTTATGTAATACACAACATGCATGTATAACTCGTACCATTCGTGGTATATCTCGCAATTTAAAATGGTATAACTGACGAAATCTTTGCTTGAGGCAGCCAAATGCATTTTCGATAACAACTCTGCATGAGCTTAGTTTCTGGTTGAATGATCTTTGTGCACGTGTCAAGTGTCCGTTATCCTTATATGGAACAATCAATTGTTTCAAACAGGGATAAGCACTATCTCCCAACAGGTAATAATTATCTGAAAATTATTATTATATATGTATATATATATATATATATATATATAAATATATATAGTATTGTGTATGTAATATATATATGTATATGACTATGTTTCCACCGAGAGTTCGAATTGGGTCAGAGTCACAGTCGGGTTATAGTTGAGCATTTTTACGGTGAAAACACCAATAACTCTACCCTATAAAATTATTATTGGTGTTTCCACTGTAAGAGTGCTCACTATAATCCGACCCGATTCAAACTGTTATATATATATATATATATATATATATATATATATATATATATATATATAATGTATGATATATTTATATATATTGATATATTTAATTTATATTATAAAACCAATTTTTTTCCAATTTACCTCCACAAATATTATGTAGATCATTATATAGTGTTAAATTTTTTAAAACTCTTGCATCGTGAACGGAACCTGGATACCCAATAAATACGTCAATAAATTTCATGTCATGATTAACTGTCCCTTGCACTTGAATAGAAAAATATTGTTTCCGATTTATATAGGAATCAGGATCTTCAAGAGGTTTGTCTATTCTTATTTGAGAACCATCGATAGCACTTAAAAAAAATTTCAATAATGAGAAGATTTCAATAAGCAAAATATTTTTATTAAAAATGTGAGAATATACTCTTATATATTTACCAATTATATTAGGAAATCGTTTTTGTTGTAGATAAAAGTTTGAAGTTTGTTCTTTTTCGAGATCAGTTGGGTATTTAATAATATTAGGCGCTAAAGCTAAAATAAAATCGGTTACTCTTGATATTACTGTATGTAATGCACTTATTGTTATTCCGAATCTATCTGCTATATCTCGATAAGATCCTGTTTGATGACCCACAAACCATAAATAACATAAAATATGTTTTTCAGCGCTAATTTTATTATTTTATACACGTTCTAAAAAAATACACAAAATAATAAAATATTTTTATTTTCATTTTTTAAGTATTATTTTTACTATTTTGTTGCTGTGTACCATATATCTAAAGTTAAATAGATTTCGTTAAATACACATCTTGTATAGAAGTAAATATTTCCGACACTGTAAATTGGTCTATTAATTGATATGCTGCTCTTCTTGACAAACGAAAATGCATGATAAAATCAACGTTATTATAATTATGAACAATATGTTCGATATAATTGTTTATTTTCACATGTTCAATTCTTTGCACTAATCCGAAAATTGGATGTAACATGTGTAACTCATAAAAATCTACAAATAAAAAATTATACTTACTAGGTTAGTTTACATTAAATTAAATTAATTTAAAAAAAAAATTAATTTTTTTATAATATAATAATATATTGCATATAAAATACATACCATCGTCATCGTTACGCATAATAGGTTGAAATGGAAACAACATATTATTTTTTTCATCATCAGAAGAATCAAATAAATCATTTAAGATCATCGCCATGTTGATTATTACACTGACGCGTTCTTTATACTTGCTCACAAATAACATGTCCTGCTTGCACTAGTTCCGTTCAGTGCAGTGCAGTATGAACTCAGTGTAGCAATAAAGAACAAACCTTTAATATTGCTTCCGGGAAGATTTGCAGTCCCTGTAGGAAGATTTAATCTTCCTTCTTCTAAAGCCATATGAATTTCAGAAGTAAAAATCCCTCCATCACTATTACCACCGTATGATCCAATATCAACTAGCGTAAACATATATTTGTAGTCACATGCTGCCATTAGCACTACACTAAAGGTTTTCTTATAATTGAAAAATATAATTGAAAGTCCTCGAATTGGGCGGAGCTTGTATCTGCACGTGCTTTCCATCAAATGACCCAACACAATTGGGAAAATTCCAATTATCCATATAACCTGCACAAATATTTTTCCACTCTTCTTCCGTTGGTAAACGAAGATAAATGGGTTGTAATACCATTGATATGACAGAGCAGGTTTCATGGAAAACTTTTCTGACAGTGGATTCTCCACATCTAAAAGCCAATGCAACGGACAAAATCTGATTTCCAGTAGCTAAATATCTGCAAAAAATAGGTTTGATAAATGAATGAAATGCTAATAAAAATAATATTGCTTTACAAAGTTTATTTCACTTTTTCATTTTAGCAGTATTATTTCAATATACTATCAGTATAAAAATTTATATATGTTATATATGTAATGTTACCTATAGATTTTCAGTATGAAATAGGTTTTAAGTCTAATACAGACTACACGCAGCAAACAGCAAGTAACGGAAGCAGCCAATACTGCTCGATGCTTGCTGCTCCAAATTCAACACTGTTGGATTTTAGGCGAGCAGTATTAGCTGTTGTTTCGATGCTTACTGCTTGCTGCGTGCAGTCTGACTTGGAGTTAAGACGTCTTTCGACATACACTTAGTACTAAAATCTATCGTTAACATATATATAACATATATATAACGTGTATAAATTTTCATACTGATAGTACATTAAAATAATACGTGGTCTGAATTAAATAATACAAAATAAGAGGAATAAATACCTTAAAGTTATAGCTTAATCTTTGTTCGGGACTGAATGCGCGTTTGCTCATTTTTGTTAGAAATGGTTTTGTCATCTCTAACAGTAACATGAAAGTTTCCTTTCTCATCCTCACATATCGGAAAAAAATATCTGGATCATTTTATTTGCTGGAAGAGATGTTCAAAGTCCCCATATATTGGACGTGCTACGTTTATGGGTCTCACCCACCATCTTCGATTCAACCATCTCTTGCTTTGTTCCTTTTTTTGTAACAAAGCCAGAAAACACAATTGCAGAATGCATGAGATGAGAAAATCCTCATCATCCATATTGACGAAAACTGATGTAACATTCAAATATCTAAAAACACAAAACTATAAGTTTAAAAATAACTTCACATATTTGTCATATTGTACTTTTTACAATATACGAACAAGCATTAATTTTAAAAATTGCACGTTATTTGCATAAATATATACAAAATAATTTTAAAAATAAAATTTTATGTTACTTATAGTTTTCAAAAATTACGACGCGAGAAATAAATATTCAAGCAAGCCAGCTAAAAAAATTATGCATATATTGAAGTAAAACGAAAGAAACTGGTTAGTGTCCAGATTCAATGGAATAATGTCTGTAGAGTCGCTTGGTAAGTTGTAACTTAAGGCCATTAAAAGCACTAAAAAGATAGAAAAAATTATCTGAAAACCTATGGTCAATAAAATATTAATGCTAAAAAGTAATGAGAAATTCACATTTGAACATAATGCGGAGAGAATTGTAAATGTATGTAAAAAAATATAATGTGTGCAATATATTTGTAAAACAAAACTCGATTCAAAGAAACCTATTTAAAAAATATACATACAATCAGTAAAGTAGTTATATTCTTTCTTGTATATATGTAAACTTCTTACTAAGTAATGCCAGTATTGATTATGTGCATAGAACGCTTCCAGCATTTGCCTAATGGCATCGCAAATAAAATTCATTAGTATGCCTCCCGCTACACATCTTCTTTCTTCACAATTCTAAATTAAATAGTAAAATAGCAAATGTAAAACTGTAGCAATAAAATAATGATCAACAATACGTTTAAGAAAACATACTTTAAAAAGACTTGTTCCAAAGTAATTAACGACACACTTATTCCAATGACTCCTAATTTTTGCTTTTGACTATCTATTTTATCCAATGATTGTGGCAGAGAATCAGTATATGGCACATTGAATATATCTTTTCGGTATCAACACAAAGCTGTTGCGTCCTCAAATCAAATTTACTTTGAACTTTTTCGGGAACGCACCAAGACTTTATTAATAAAAACTTCTATATAACCGTGACCTAATAAAAATTATTTATCAAGTAACAATCTAAATTATTACACATTTAAAAGTGTCACATTTAAAAATTAATAAAAACAATATCCTACAATAATATTTTAAATAAAATTATTCAAGCAAGAAACAGCTAAAAAGGTTATGTGCATGTCGAACTGTTGAAGTGAAACGAGAAAAAGGTTGTGTCCATTTGCATAAGCCATGGCATATGGCATAAGAAATTCATTCATCTTTACGAATTTTTTGACCCCTTATGTTTCATGCGCTGTGCGCTATGCCAAGAATAAGGAGAAAGGTTAAAAATAGAGAATTCTGATTGGTTTATTCCCTTATGCTTTATGCAAAAGTCTGTGCTTCTAGCTTAATACAATTAATGGATGAAGTATTTCCCCGCAAGAAGAAATGTTTATTAAATATACTCGATAAAGCATGTTAGTGACTACAAAGCTAAAAATTGGACATATCTTTCAATGCACTTAGAGTTTTATTTAATCAAGTTACTGAAGTGACAATTAGAAACGTTTTCTATCTGCTAGAAGCGCATATACAAATGTTTTCATTGCCAATAAGTAATAAAAATGCAAAATAAACCTTAACAAAAACCTAAAAGATTATCCTCCTCTAAGAAGATGTAAAATCTTGTTTTCTAACTTCGCTAGAAAAGATTTTGAATAAAATTCACAAGAAAGAGTATTTTTTATACAACTTCAAAACTCTACATATTTAATACAAAATGTATATAGTTTCCTTACCAATACAGAAATTCCCCTACGTCTTGTAACACTGGCAGGAGGACCTCTTTATATTCCCGCGCGAGAGTATTTTGACTGCTGGTAACGCTCCCGCGCTGCGGCTACTAGCGGCGACGCTCGGTAGTACTTGTCCGAGCAGTGCCCTCACGACTGTGCGCTCTCGTGGCTTACTTTTGTCGCCACAGGTACTATCAGAGAGAAAGATCTTTCTCTCTGGTACTATAAACTGGAAGTATACATCAATTTTGATGAACAAAATAACGATTGTAAGAAAATTAAAATAATTAGCGCAATGCAAAATGCAAGTATGAAATGTTTATATATTTTATTATTATTTAATTTTTCATTACATAAAATATATACTAGATAACACAAGCGCGCGCTTTGCGTGCGCTAGACAAATTTTTCTCCGCGAGTGTACATAATTTTAATTCGCCTAATTTCTATTACGAACATAATTTTTATTTGCCGTATTTCTTTTATGTAAATAATTTTAATTTTTTATTTTTTACTATGTACATAATTTTAATTTTTGAATTTCTATTTGCATATAATTTTAATTTGCCGTATTTCTATTATGTAAATAACTGAAATTGTACCTAATAGAAATTTGGCCAATTGAATTTATGTACATAATAGAAATTCGGCGAATTGAAATTATAACATAATAGAAATTCAAGAATACTTATGTATTGTACATAATAAAAACTTGACTAATCAAAATTTAAAACATAATAAAAATTCAAAAATTAATATTATGTATACAATGAAAATTCAAAAATAAAATTATGTACATAATAGAAATTCAGCGAATGAAAATTATGTATATAATACACAGAGAGAATTTTCTTTTAAAATTTACCCTGAAAATCGTGGTAAACGTGGGACAATATAGTATTGAAAGAATTTTATAAGAATTTTTTTGATTAATATTTACCACAATAAAAATATTAATATCTACCATAATAAGATATAAAATATACTCGATTAATTTTACTATGTAAATATTAATATTTTTTATTGTGGTAAATATTAATCTAAAAGAAACTTATAAAATTCTTCCAACACCATATTATTCCACAATTACATAATTTTCAAGGTAAATTCTAACAATAGGAGAAAATCAAATTGAATACTTAGAACGTCGCTAGTGATATTTAAAATGGGAAACGATATATTAAATTCGACCCAAACTAGCCAAGAAAATTTTTATTTTATTTCCACAACGTTTCGACCATCTGTTTTTGGTCCTTTTCAAGTAAAAACTAGAATGATACAATTAATTAAAATTAATAAAGATAAACATTTTGATGTTAAACGCAAGAATTAAAATTTACATACTTTTTTAATAAAAGCGCAGTTAGTTGACACTGTTGTCATTATTAAACATGATAATTATCGGAATTTTTTAAAAACATTTGAAAAAACTTTTGGAAGAACTTTTGAAAGAAAGTAACCGCATCTTATCGTTATGATAGATCATCAAAAACTGAGTATATAGAATTTATACGATCTTTATAATTTTGTCATAGATGTTTAAATTCTGTGGTCTTTATGTAGGTTAACTGTATTATTAACTTTTTTGATAAAAAACATCTCTGCGATTTCTCTCTTTCTAACATGTTTTTTATTATGGAGAAAATAATAGGAGAAAATTAATTAATGAAAGGCTCGTATAAATTAACGAAATTAAAAAAAATAAATATTGTAGGCCAACTAAACGAGCAAAATTACATAAGATCTAAAGATTTATTAATAATTAAATTCTCATTCCATTAAAGAAACAATATACAACGTAAACGTTTCGACTGCACTACAGTCTTCTTCAATACATAAAACTCAAATATTAAAATACAAAGTTAACGATTCTTCGCTGATGAACAATGGATGAGTAAGACGATTGGTCTGAGATTCCAAGTTTTGCGACATTTAATCATGCTGTGGATATTTTACGCGAATATAAATTGTTTATCAGCGAAGAATCGTTAACTTTGTATTTTAATATTTAAGTTTTATGTATTGAAGAAGACTGTAGTGCAGTCGAAACGTTTACGTTGTACATATATTGTTTCTCTAATGGAATGAGAATTTAATTATTAATAATCTTTAGATCTTATGTAATTTGCTTGTTTAGTTGGCCTACAATATTTATTTCTTTGAATAGGAGAAAATTTTCTCCGTCTAGAAATTTTGCCAAATTTATATCTATATGCATAATTTTAATTCGGTCGAATTTTATTTTGTATATAAAATTAATTCTTTACTTTCATTATGTATATAATTTGTCCCGGAGACAATTTCAAGAAAGTATTCCGACGCGAAATAATTAATTTAATATATCGGAGACAACTTAAAAAGTATTGTTGTGCCTCGCGTGAGACACAGAAGGGATGTTGCCGGATTAGGAAGTGGACTTCTGAATCGTCGGGGTTTCTCCGTAGATTTTAGTCTTGTTTAATGTAGAATTACTTCTTTATTCAATATATTATATATATATATGTATATGGTATATATAATCTTAACAAGACTCGGCGTATGGTTATTTAAAAAAACCTCTGGTAACTTCGTTTCTCTTTTTCGTTCGTTTGACGCGACTCTAGATTTATTCTGACTTTAGCTAAATAACGACTCGTCTGATTCGAGTCGGGAGTTATCCTTGATGTGTCTCGGTAGGTTGGTCTAATTCAACTCGCTCTCTGTTCACTCCCGAGTTCTTACGTGAACTCGGTTTTTCGTTATTTCATTTGGAAGGGGTGCCTGGCGACAGGCACCCGATTGGTGCATAGCTTTGCATACGCGGCTAGATTTTGAGCTAAGAGCTGTTCGAAAGATGAAGCTCTTAGCTTGCGTCTTCGCGGTTTCCGGCCCGCTGCTGCATCAGCGATCTCCACTGCGGATTTTATATCCGTTAACTTGTAATTATAGCCTTTCGGGCTATAACAGTATTCCTACGCGATAAAAATTGAGCAATTAAAATTATTTAAATAATAGAAATTTGGTGAATTAAATTATTTACATAAAGAAATATGGCAAATTTAAATTATGTACATAATTGAAATTTGACAAATTAGAATTATTTATATAATAGAAATTCGGTAATTTGAAATTATGTACATAATAGAAATTAAAAATTCAATGAATTAAAATTATGTACAGTATAGAAATTTAGGGAATCCAAATTATATACATGATAGACAATTCGGGAATTAAAATTATGTACATAATAAAAATTGGGATTTAAAATTATAACATAATAAAAATTTACGAATAAAAATTGTGTACATAATAGAAATGCGGGAATTAAAATTATGTAAATAATAAAAGTTCAACGAATTAAAATTATGTACATAATATAAATTCGTCAAATTAAAATTATTTACATGATAGAAATTCGACGAATTAAAATTATGTAGGTACATTATGGAAATTCGGCGAATTAAAATTATGTACATAGTAAAAATATAGAATTAAAATTATGAACATAATAAAATTTCGGCGAATTAAAATTATGTATATAATAAAAATTCGAGAATTAAAATTACATATAGTACATATACTAGAAATTCAGGGAATAATAATTATACATATAAGGAAAATAGAAATTCGGCAAATCGAAATTAAGTACATACACTTACTTCAAAAAAAGTGGTACACTTAAAATTTGGAAAAAAATTACCAAATTTCAAATGACGATAACTTCGTAAATAATAAAGATAAAAAGATTTCTATAAAATGAAAATAAAAGCTATGAATCTTTATTTTAATAATCTATTCATTTCAATGCAGCGAGATAATTTATTAAAAATGGCGAATGACAAAACGAGAGGCATACAAAATTGAAAAATAATGGTTCGAGTTTGCTAATGTACATACATGGCGTAAGGTCAAATGTCGCAACTCACTTGCATCAAAATGCATATATGTATGGTAGTACAGAGTTTCCTCGTTAAATGCTTTTTTATTCATCTTGATACGATAATGTTTTGCAGAGTTATTCACATTTACAACTTTTGTTTGAAACATTTTTCTAATAAATCAAGATTTTTCAAGATTTGTACACCGTTTCCTACTCTTTTGCCAGCACCGAGATACAATTAGATATAATATATTTGTTAAGTATGTTTGTACAATCTCTATATGATATATATTGTGACGTGACTCTTTTTTTTTGGTCCGTCACAAGGGCCGAGAGGCCCGACCGGGAAGGGCGGGAAAATTCGGGAATCTTTGCTCTATCGCCAACCCTTGAGAGAGAGAGCGAGAGGAGCACCCAAAATAATTTTTGCGTTTTCTTCCGCGTAGAGAATGCACCCCGCGCATCCGTCCCGCGTATTACTTTTATTTGTATTTTTTTTTTGTTGTGTAGTGACGATTTTTTGCGTTTTGGCGAGTGATTTTAGTAGGAATACTAGGGGGGTTCTACCCGGGGTCCTCTGAGGGGGGTGCGGGGCGGGGGGGTATGACGTCACGCGGGCGGGGGGGGTCTTATCAGCAGATAAGCTTATCTATGTTTATAAACAAAAGATAAACAATATCTATTACAAAGGGCTGCTGACAATCGGGGGGGGGGGGGGGGGGAAAGGGGGAGGTTGCGTTTCTTCTCTTCAATAAGCTTATCTATGTTTTAAACAAACAGATAAACAATATCTGTTGAAGATTCGTTCTTCGGATCGAATCCTCGAGGACGATCGAATTTTCTAGAATGTTTTTTGTTAAATTCCTTAGGTGTTTACGCCAAGGAAACACGTGAAACCAACGTGTACACTCGCCGCTAATTGGCGTGTGTACATCGCCTGATTTCCGATGGTCCAATCGAGGACCCCGATCGGCTGCCGCCCTACGCGAGCTCCGAAATTCGCGCGGCCCTCGAGTCAGTCCTCGAGAGAGCGAGCGCCGAGAAACATAAGTCTAGGTACGCGACGAACTTGTAGAAAGTGAATAAACTAAATTAAACGTTTCAAAACGCGTACAATTATTTGATCACGTTAACCCGGCATCCTACAACGTTAAATCTTATACATATAAAAATGGTCCTTCGAGCCGGATATTAAAAACCGATCGAGTGATAGTGAAATCGCGAAAAGAACGGGCTCCTTCGTTTCGTACCTTATTCGAACAATTTACAATTTCTGCCTCGTGTGCCTATATCGGGGCAGTAAATTTAAAAACGCAGTGATCCGCGGCAAGAGAAATATGCTAATTACGCGTTCTCGTTTAGAGTAGAAAAACTCCGTGTGCGGGAGTGAGACCGCGCTACAAGACAACAAGCCGTCGCGCGCGCTCCGAAACAGTCTATCTCTCTCTCTCTCCCGCGCTCTCTCCAAGACGTGAAGAGCGAGAGAGACGTATCACGCCGCGCGCTCCGAGGCTCTCTCGCTCGCTCTCTCTCTCTCTAGCTGCGGCTCTCTCGGCCGCGCGCCTGCCGTCGCTCCGGCCTAAGCCGCGGCGCTCCGGCCACGTGACGGTCACGCGCCCTCACGTACCCGGTGTACATCGAATTCTGCATTTGAGTAGACAGAATTTCGACTTTTGACTCTCGCAGACCACAGTGCAAACGACAGCGCACGCCGCTATCACGCGTCCGCGTCGTGCATCTCTCTGTGACTCTCTCGATCATCTTGTTGATTTTCGACGTTTCTAAACATTTAAAAGGTGCGCGACTTGCTATTTCGACGCCGCTATCACGCGTCCGCGTCGTGCATCTCTCTGTGACTCTCTCGATTATCTTGTTGATTTTTGACGTTTTAAAACATTTTAAAAGGTGCGCGACTTGCTATCTCGACGCCGCTATCACGCGTCCGCGTCGTGCATCTCTCTTTGACTCTCTCGATCATTTCGGTGATTTTCGACGTTTCTAAAGATTTAAAAACCACGCGATTTGCAATTTCGACGCCGCTATCACGCGCCACGCAATCGCTTCGTGTGAGAAAGACAGCCGATAACGGCTTAACGTGACGGTGCGCTAACTCGCGCTCGGACTCTCTCACTCTCTCTCTCGCGCGTCAATCAGCGGGCGCTTCAAGTCTGCGCGCGCGCTTGAATATTTCGCTTCAGTAGCGAATAATCGATAAACGATTCAACAATCCGGCATCGATAATCATGTCGAATGCCGTGAGTGACCTGCTCATCGAGCAGGGAGCTTGTATTGACGAGATCAAACGAGATCTCGTCATCTTCAAGAAGCTGGCCAAATCAAACGTGACACTCGCCAAGACGCGAAGTAGGCTTGCCAAGTTGGAGGAGCACTGGGCCGCCTGCCGCGGCCTTCATGTCAAACTGCTTCAAAAGACGACCACGGAGCAGCAAACGACCTTGCCGTACTTCACTCTGGAAGAGTTCCTGAGAGCTGAGGATGTCTACATCGACACGGCCGATCTGCTGCAAGATACGATAAGTCGATTATCTCCTAATACAATTCCGTTTACCGATCGTAGTTCCAATTCCTCCGTTCGCGAAACAAATAATCATTGCTTCCAATTGCCACGCATCGCGCTGCCAAAGTTTTCTGGGAAATTAACCGATTGGGAAAACTTCCGAAACATTTTTGAATCTCTCGTAGTAACTAACGACGCTCTTTCAAATTCTCAAAAATTTCATTACTTAAAAACGAGCGTAACGAGAGACGCTTCCTTGCTGATCAATAATTTAAAAATTTCCGATGCGAATTACGAATCTGCCTGGCAATTGTTAACCAATGAATACGACGATAAGCAAGCGTTAATCTATGCTCATTTACACGCGTTTATTAGCCTTCCGGTAATGAAAAGCGAGATTGTAAACGATTTGCGAAAATTGCGCGACACAGTGTCTGCATCGTTAGCCGTATTAAAAAATCTCGATCGTCCCGTAGAATAATGGGACGACATTCTTGTTTATACAATAACGCAAAAGTTTAGCGCGAGAACACGTACCGAATGGAATTTAACGCGAATCAAACGAAATGAGCCTTCTTCTTATCAGGAGCTTAATGAGTTTTTAACTCTCCGTATACGCGGATTGTCGGACTTTGCCGATTCAAGCAAGGACTCCGGTTCTTCGAAAAATGATAAACCGCGTTTAACGGTAAACAACGTGACTGCCTTTAAATGTATTTGTTGCTCCGGTGAGCATCACGTTTCGAAATGCGAAGACTACGCGAAGAAATCAGCTTCACAGCGCTTTGCTCTCGCGCGCCAGCATAAACTTTGCTTTAACTGCTTAAAGTCCGGACATTTCCCGTCGAAATGCCCGAGCAAATATCGGTGCAGACAATGTCGTCGCTCGCATCACACATTGCTGCATTCAGCGGCAAATCAAAATGCCTTCGATAACTTGGCCAGTTCCGAGGCTACTACCTCCGAATCTGCGTCACAAGCCGCATCTAAGGCGACTACAAATCAGACGGTCAATACGATCGCGGCCGTCCAGATAGTACCGCCCTCGCTTCAGGAACATCCAAATGTCCTCTTGGCAACGGCATGGGTCGACCTCCACACTGGAGAGGGTCGCTGCTTAAAGGTTCGCGCGTTGTTGGATCAAGGATCCACCTTTAGCTTTATATCAGAATCGCTCTCACAGGCGTTGCGCACTAAACGGCAACGAGCCGATTTACAAATTAAATGCTTCGGCGAAAAATACACGGGTACTGCGAAATCGCGCGTAACACTACAGTTAACCCCGTGTGCTCAAGCCAACCCGAGCTTTCCTCTGACGGCTTACATTTTTCAACGCATTACTTCATACGCTGCCTCGCGGATTCAGCCCTTCGATGCGTGGCCTCATTTACAGGGTCTATCTTTTGCTGATCCTGATCCTTCAAGTCAACATCAAATTTATTTGTTGATCGGTGCTGACCTTTACGGCTCGCTTCTGAAGCGCGATGTCCGTCAAGGTCCTATTGGAACTCCGACAGCGCAATAGACCGCTCTCGGTTGGATCCTTTCCGGCCCCACAAATAGTAGGCCGACTACTACTGCTCAAGCATCTGTATTAAACTGCGTGTTGGAACAAAGCACGCACTCTCTTCCCCAGAAGTTCTGGGAAGATGAGGAGCTCTCGCGGCCTGTCCCCCTCACGGAGAAGGAGGAGAGGTGCGAGGCTCAATTCATCGCCAACCACTATCGTACCCCTCAGGGACGCTATGCGGTTCGATTGCCCTTCAGGCATGATTTCCCGATAAAAATTGGTGATTCTTTGCAAATTGCAACCTCGCTTTATAATAAAATGGAAGGAAAGCTACGGCTTCGTCCTGAACTTCACGCGCAGTACAACGAGTTCTTACGAGAGTATAATTCGCTCGGTCATATAAGGAAGGTGGAATTATCTGACCGCTCCGAGTTCGAGCCGGTATATATTCCTCATCATCCCGTTTTGCGCGACTCGAGTTGCACTACGAAATTGCGCGTTGTCTTCAAAGCTTCGTGCAAAACGAGCAATAAGACTTCGCTTAACGATCACTTACTGATCGGTCAGAGACTGCAGCAAGACCTCTCCGCTATATTATTGCGCTGGCGTCAATGGCAATTTGTTTACACGGCGGACATTGCTCAAATATTCCGCTAAATTCTCGTGCATCCGTCTGACGCGGATTTTCAAAGAATCTTATGGCGATCGTCGGCCGATGGGCCGATTGAACACTATCGCCTTCTCACTGTAACGTACGGGCTCGCCCCCGCTCCGTACCTCGCAATAAGGGTACTGAAACAGCTTTCTCTAGATAAAGGTGACAACTATCCCGCGGCTGTTTCAATTCTCAGCGAGTCCCTCTACGTGGACGATGCGCTCTTTGGCGCGGACGATACGACTTCATTGATAGAAGCTCGTGTCCAACTAGTTGAAATCCTGCAAAAGGGAGGTTTTCAACTACGAAAGTGGGTTTCTAATGCCTCCTCTCTTCTTCAAGGACTTTCGGCTCATCAGCCGGAAGTCACCGATCACTTACTCGTAAAAGAAGATTCTCGGGCTTTCATGGCTTGCTAAAGAGGACGCGTTCAAATTCGTGATAACTCCGTTGAGATCGGTTACGCACACGAAACGTTCCGTTCTCTCGTTCACGGCAAAATTATACGACCCAATAGGATGGACTGCTCCGGTTGTTGTAACCGCGAAAATCTTGCTACAAGAGTTATGGCTTCTCAAATGTGATTGGGACTCCCCTCTTCCAGAGGAGTTGCGCGATCGTTGGGAGAGCTACACCAACGATTTAGAATCATTAAACCGCGTCCGAATACCGCGTTGGACCGGTCGACATTCCAATAACCTCGCGTTCAAAATCCACGGGTTTGCCGACGCTTTAAACCGCGCTTACGCGGCGGTCGTTTATATTCGAGTGCTTCCTTCGCCAACGAAGTTTCAAATCACTCTGCTCGCTGCTAAAACAAAGGTCGCGTCGAACAAAACCGTAAGCATCCCGCGCTTGGAACTGAACGCTATCGTCCTCCTCAGCCGGCTAATCAAGTGGACCTTGACATCGTTGAAATTACCTCCGATTCCAATATACGGATGGACGGATTCGACCATCGCTCTCGCGTGGCTCCGTCAACATCCATCAAAATGGAGCACCTACGTGGCTAACCGCGTATCCGAAGTGCATACCTGTCTGGATTCTGTTTGTTGGAATCACGTTCCGTCTCGAGATAATCCGGCGGACTGTGCCTCGCGCGGCTTGACCGCCTCCGAGCTCGTGACTCACCCGCTATGGTGGAACGGTCCACGATGGCTTCAGAAGCCATCGACTGCGTGGCCGATTCTGAATGTCTCAGCTCCGCTCGACACTGCCACCGATCAGCAAGTGTCGGTGGAAAGAAGACGGCCTGTGACGTTCCATGTTCAAGAGGCCGAGGAATGGGAACTCCCATATAGGTTCTCCACTTGGACCAAGCTTGTCCGCGTGACTGCCTATATGAATCGCTTTATTCTTCGTGTAAAAGAAAAGAGCGCGTCTCGCTCCCAACTCTTCCCCCTTCTGAACGCCGATGAGTTTAGGAGGGCGGAAATCTTCTGGTTGCGCTATCTGCAACAGAGATTCTTCGAGCGGGAAACGCGCTCACTAAAGAATAACGGCACCATGCCGCATTCGAGCTCGTTGAGCAAATTGAGTCCTTTTCTAGGAGAGGACTCTTTACTCCGTCTTGGCGGGCGGTTGACGAATTCCGCGCTCAGCTATGACGAGCAACATCCTATAATAATTCCGAAACATCACTTATCCGATCTCTTAATTGATCGCGCTCATAAATCCACGCTCCACGGGGGGACACAGCTAGTACTCCGTGTGCTGCGTCAGCGATACTGGATCATTGGAGGCCGCAGCTCAGTAAAGGCGCACATTCGAAAATGTGTAGTCTACACTCGTCACGCGGCTAAATTGTCTTCTCAGTTCATGGGCGACCTTCCAGCCGCTCGTGTCACCCCTTCGGCGCCTTTTACTCATTGTGGGGTTGATTACGCCGGCCCACTCCACGTAATTTCATTCGTCGGCAGAGGGCAAAAGGCCAGAAAGGTATATATCGCTCTGTTTGTTTGTCTTGCTACAAGGGCGATTCACCTCGAATTAATGGAAGATTACTCCACGCCCGGCTTTCTTGCAGCCTATCAGAAGTTCGCTAGCCGAAGAGGTCTGCCGCGTCACATGTATAGCGACAACGGCACAAATTTTCATGGAGCCAACCACGAACTTCATCGACACTTTCAATCCTTATGAAAGGATGCTGAATTGCGAAACGCACTCGCAGGCGACGGAGTGAACTGGCATTTCATTCCCTCCGCCGCTCCACATTTCGGCGGCCTTTGGGAGGCCGGAGTCAAGAGCCTTAAAACGCATCTGAGGCGCGCTGTTGGTTCCCACACACTTTCGAGGGCTGAACTCGCGACGCTTCTATGTAAAATAGAAGCGTGCCTTAACTCGCGACCAATCGCTCCGCTTAGGGACGACCCGGGTGACTTGTCGGCGCTTACCCCGGGTCACTTTCTGATTGGACGGCCCCTCGTAGCCGTTCCGGAGGAATCGGTACTCGCGATCGACCCGCGTAGGCTCTCGCGATGGCAACTAATCCGTGCCATGCAGGAAACCGTGTGGCGTGCCTGGTCACAGGATTATTTACATTCGCTTCAACAGCGAAACAGGTGGTGCAAGCAGTCTCCTAACTTCGCAATAAGCGAATTAGTATTAGTTAAAAGTCCCGTGTTCCCTCCGAGCAAATGAGAGCTTGCCCGAGTACAGCAAATCCATCCCGGATCTGATGGACTCGTTCGAGTTGTGACCATACGCACCGCACGGTCCACATTGAAACGACCTATTGCGCAATTATGCCGACTGCCAATACGTGATAACTCTAACGCGTCCGCAACGGATGAAGCCGCTAACTTGTAAGAGTTATGTAATCTTCGAGACGACTTTCTCAGTGCGAGTCGTCTTCACCTGTATGTTTTTTGTAATCATCTTCCTCGACGATTCGCTCCCGCTTCGTTTAAGTTTATTTCGCATTCGTTCGCATACGAGGCGGGCGGTATGTTGAAGATTCGTTCTTCGGATCGAATCCTCGAGGACGATCGAATTTTCTAGAATGTTTTTTTGTTAAATTCCTTAGTGTTTACGCCAAGGAAACACGTGAAACCAACGTGTACACTCGCCGCTAATTGGCGTGTGTACATCGCCTGATTTTCTGATGGTCCAATCGAGGACCCCGATCGGCTGCCGCCCTACGCGAGCTCCGAAATTCGCGCAGCCCTCGAGTCAGTCCTCGAGAGAGCGAGCGCCGAGAAACATAAGTCTCGGTACGCGACGAACTTGTAGAAAGTGAATAAACTAATTTAAACCGTTTCAAAACGCGTACAATCATTTGATCACGTTAACCCGGCATCCTACAACGTTAAATCTTATACACACATCATAATGTCCTACGATTACCATAATTTTCTAGGTAAATTCTAAGAAAAAATTCTCTTAGATTGTGATTATGATTGTCGTGTCTTTGCCGTGTAAACTATTGCCGTCCGCATCGAGCAACGTGTGCTGTGCGCGCCGCGCGTTTTTACAAGTAATTTTTAATAATTAATCAAAACACTGAGAGAATTTTCTCTTAGAATTTACCCTAAAAGTTATGGTAATTGTAAGAGAATATGGTATGAAAAGAATTTTATTAGAATTTCTCTGATTAATAATTATCACATTCAAAATAATAATATTTATCACTGTTTAAAACTTGGAACAAAGCTGTCGAGAAAAAAAAAATATATATATATATATTGTTCTGGTTCCGAGTCGAAGCCAGGGACTCAAGGCTCGACCAACGATCGACTTTGTTTGGCACCTCGAGCGGACATCGACAGGTCAACCGGCCAGCGAATCACGATTAGCCGCGCGCGTGTCACGCGCCGAGTTCATGCAAAGCTCGTGATTCCGAATCGGTTGTCTTCCCCGAGGTTAAAAAGGGAGTTCAGTTAGCCCAAAGACACAGTCGAGAGCACCCAACGATAAAGCGGTATGCTTGTAACGGATCCGCGATATCCTGTCTTTCTTTGTTCTTGAAGAACGACAATCGAACCTCAATCACGTATTCAATAGTCTATTAAAAGAATCCGAAGCGTCGGAACCAGATACAGTGTACAAATCTGATATGATACAATTAAATTACTGTTATTAAAATTAAATAAAAGGAAAAACATTGGTCCTTTGAGCCGGATTTTTCGTTGACCCGATCATACGGATAATCAAACTACGCGAGATTCGCGTTGTGAGACGGAACGGGTGAACATTGTCAGTGAGACGTCGGACTGTGACTTCTCGTTTTACAATCAAATGAGTGCAGAAGAAGAACAAAGACAGTGTCGCGTTCACTATCCAACGGGTTTTCTCTCTGGGCTCACTCACTCTGCTTGAGCGACAAGTGGAGTTATTTTCCCGTCGTGGAGTTAACTTTAACGAACATTCCCGCGGGAATCTAAATGTTGAGCTTCGCGCCTTATTCGCGAGTTCATTTACAAGGTTCAAACGCGGGGGTCTGGTGGTGGAAACAATTCGTGAACTCAAAGTCAAAATTACATCGTGTTTCGCGGAACGAAGTGAAGTATTCCGCGAAGGTGTTGCCGTCGGCGTCGATAACACGCCCGGAACATCATACACTGTGCTAATCGAGACTGGACGCGACGATTAAAAGGGAATCGTCGCGAGTTCGACGCCGTCGGCGTGGCAATTGAACGTCACGGCGTTAATTCTTCAGGCACCGGAGAAATCCGCTTGTCGATAAGAAAACATCCGCGGAAAGGTTGCCGTCGGCGCAGCGGTAACGCTCCCCGGCATATCCCGTGTATTCTTAAGCGACATAACAGTGTCGCGATTCGGTTAAAAGTCGTCGCGCATTCGTTGCCGTCGGCACCGTGCTCACAAGCCCGGTACCTTCGATCAAGTCACTATTAATAGCTCATTAACGAAGAAATAATGGCAGAATTAAGAAATTTGCTCATCTCGCAAGTTGAAACAATCGACTCGATAAAGCGAGTTCTCGTTAACTTCAAGAAATTAGCGAAAGCTAATGTTACATTAGCAAAGACGCAGAGGCGTCTTGCAACGCTGGAAACGCTTTGGACTTTTTGTCGAGGGCTACACGTCAAGCTGCTGCAAGCCACAACTTCGGAGGAGCAGAAGACTGTCTCGTATTTCCTGAATGGAAACTTCCTGAGCGCCGAGGAGATCTACCACGACACGGCCGACCTCCTTCGCGATACGATAAGTCTCGAAATACGAAAATACGATTAAAATTCTCAATTAATCAATCTCCGTTGTTAGAACACAGTACTGATTCTTCAATTTGCGAGGGCATTCATAATCACAATTTTCAGTTGCCACGGATCTCACTTCCGAAGTTTTCGGGCAAGTTCTCCGAATGGGAGAGTTTTAAAAATACTTTCGAGTCTCTTGTCGCGAGTAATGATTCTCTCTCGAACACGCAGAAATTTCATTACCTCAAAACGAGCGTCATCAGTGACGCTGCCTCGATTATTAGTAATTTAAAGATTTCCGACGCTAATTATGAGTCCGTCTGGCAGTTGTTGATTGACGAGTATGATGATCAACTTACGTTGATCTATACTCACATTCACGCCTTCATGTGCCTACCGACAATGAAGGCGGAAAACGTCGCGGAAATGCGAAAGTTGAGAGATACCGTGTCCGCATCTCTAGCGGCTCTCACTAATCTAAAGCGGCCGGTACGCGAGTGGGATGACATTCTCGTCTACGTCATCTCTCAAAAATTTAGTTCGAAAACAAGGAGCGAATGGAATTTAAAAATTTCGTCAAGTCGCGAGCTTCCTTCGTACAAGGATATTCATGAATTCCTCACGCTTCGAATACGAGGTCTGTCGGACTTCTCCGACAATCCTAAAGTAATCGTCAATTCTAAGAGTGACAAAACGCAGTCCTCCGTTCATAATCTTTCCGCGATTAAGTGCATTTGCTGTTCCGGCAGTCATTCGGTAATGAAGTGCGAGGAATTTCGTCGGAAAAACGCGACATAGCGGCATGTCATCGCGCGACAGAATCGGGTCTGCTTCAATTGTTTGCGAGCGGGACATTTCACGCCGAAATGCTCGAGCAAAATTCGATGCGCTCATTGTCAACGCTCTCATAACACATTGTTACACAATGAGAGTGATCAAAGTAAGGACACAGCGGAAAATTCCCGTTTATCGAATTCGAGCGTTAATGCGTCTACTACCACGAGTAAGACTGTCGTAGTCGGCGACGCCGCCGTCGCCAGCGTGCAAACTCTCAAACCTTAGAATACCACGATGCCCACCGTTCTTCTCGCGACCGCGTGGGTTGACATACACACTTCTGAAGGAAGATGTTTTAAGGTCCGCGCTTTATTAGATCAAGGGTCTAATTTTAGCTTTATTTCCGAAGCATTGAGTGAAACGCTTCGCACTAAACGACAGAGGACCGATCTTCAAATAAAAGGTTTCGGGGAGAAATATGCCGGTTCTGCGCGATCGAGAGTTTCGCTAAATTTGACGCCGTGCGAAAAATTGAATCCTGTTTTTCCGGTCACTGCGTATGTATTCCCGCGAATAACTTCGTACGCCACGTCGCGAATTTGGCCTATAGAATCATGGCCTCATTTACAGGGCCTTTCACTAGCATATCCGGATCCATCTAGTCGACATCAGATTCACATGCTGATCGGCGCGGACGTGTACGGTTCGCTCTTATTGCGCGACCTGAGACAGGGCCCCTATGGAGCGCCCACTGCCCAATCGACCTCGTTCGGTTGGATAATCTCTGGACCGACCGGAAGTAAAGAAACTACTTCACAAGAAGTAACTGTTTTGAATTGCGTATCCGCGCTGGATGTGGACTCTCTCCTCCAGAAATTCTGGGAGGACAAAGAGATTCCCACGCCAACTTCCCTCACGGAGGAGGAAGAAAAATGCGAATCTTATTTCGCTCAAACGCACAGTCGTGATCCTGACGGTCGTTATGTCGTGAGATTACATTTCAAAAATGCTTTGCCGATCGATATCGGGGAATCTCTCTCCATAGCGCGTACATTGTACGGTCGTCTGGAAAATAAATTGAATTCAAAATCCGATCTCTGTTCGCTATACAGAGACTTTCTTACAGAATACGAGGCCCTTGGACATATGACTCGCGTTGGCGAGTCCGAACCCACTGAGAATATACCGATTTATATTCCCCATCATCCAGTAATAAGAGAGGATAGTTGCACCACCAAGCTTCGAGTCGTATTTAACGCGTGGTGTAAAACCCGGAATGGCACGTCACTTAACGACCATTTGCTCATCGGGCTAAAGTTGCAGCAGGATCTCCCTGCCGTCTTATTGCGTTGGCGTGCATGGCGCTTGGTTTATACGGCAGACATCGCCAAGATGTTTCGACAAATACGCGTACATCCGCGGGACGTCGATTACCAAAGAATCCTGTGGCGTCCGACGGATGACGCTCCGCTTCCTCTTTTTCGCCTTCTTACAGTGACGTATGGTTTAGCATCGGCACCTTATCTTTCGATGCGCGTGCTTCGACAGCTCGCGCTTGATGAAGGTGCAAAGTTTCCTGCCGCGGTACCGATCGTCAATGATTCCATTTACGTGGACGACGCATTGTTCGGAGCAAACGATATCGATTCGTTAATAAATACGCGAACTCAGCTCGCTGAACTAATGAGGCGCGGAGGTTTTTCACTTCGTAAATGGGCTTCAAACTGTAGCGAGCTTCTTGATGATTTATCCAGCGATCAATCGGACGTTACCGATCACCTTATCCTAAAGGACGAAACGTTGAAAATACTCGGATTATCATGGCTCTCTACGGAAGACTCCTTCCGCCTTACTGTGAAATTTAATTTTCCTACAGCGTTAACTAAGCGTTCAATCCTGTCGTGCATCGCGAGCTTGTATGACCCCCTCGGATGGGCTGCGCCGGTTGTAATAAACGCAAAAATCATTCTGCAAGAGCTATGGCTTTTACATTGCGACTGGGATGCTCCGCTTCCGAACGAATTGAGTCAACGGTGGAATGCTTTCGCTTCCGAGTTCCCGCAATTAGAATCCGTTAGAATTCCTCGGTGGACGGGTCAGAGCCCTGATAATCTCGCGTTAGAAATACATGGATTCGCCGACGCTTCAAATCGCGCGTACGCTGCGGTCGTATACTTGCGCGTTTTCCATTCTCTTTCGGAATACCGTGTTAGCTTGATCGTTGCGAAGTCGAAGGTGGCTCCCGTCAAGACTGTTAGCATTCCGCGGCTCGAGCTCAACGCCGTTGTTTTATTGAGTCGACTCGTTAAGTGGGTAATTAAGTCATTAAATATTATTCATTGTCCGATCCATTGTTGGACGGACTCCACGATCGCGTTGGCATGGTTACGCCAACATCCATCGAAATGGACTACGTACGTAGCAAACAGAGTATCCGAGGTGCAGTGTAATCTACCCTCGGCCAAATGGAATCACGTACCGTCCAAAAACAATCCGGCCGACTGTGCATCCAGAGGGTTGTACGCATCCAAGTTAGTCTCACATCCGTTATGGTGGGCGGGCCCGCCTTGGCTTCAATGGCCTTCAACAGCGTGGCCGCCACATAACATTGCTTCTCCGATCTCCATGGAGTTAACTAAGCAAATACACTCGGAAAGTCGAAAGTCCACTGTCCTTCACGTGGAAGGTACACCGGAATGGGATCTCCCTTATAGATACTCCTCCTGGACTAAGCTCATTCGAGTGACAGCCTACGCTTACAGATTTATATCCCGCTCCGCTAAACAAAGGAATTTTGAAGCTAATGTTGCGTTGTCTCTTAACGCGGACGAACTTAAACGCGCGGAAATGTTTTGGGTCTCATATACGCAGAGGAAGTCGTTCGACTCCGAACTCAAAGCATTAAAGAGAGAAGAAAATCTTCCGCGAAAGAGCCCACAGAAGCCTCTTAATCCTTTCATAAGAAAAGATTCCTTACTACGTTTCGGCGGGCGGTTACGGAATTCCGCACTATCCTTCGAGAAACAACACCCTATCTTAATTCCTCGGGGTCGAGTAGCCGAGTTATTAATTGATCAAACGCACCGAAGCTCACTTCATGGAGGAACTCAACTTGTGCTTAGAACACTCTGCCAAAAATATTGGATATTAAGTTGTCGTAATGCCGTAAAACATTGCATTAGACAATGTGTCGTGTGTGCTCGTTACGCGAACAAACTATCAAATCAACTTATAGGAGACCTTCCCTCCCCTCGCGTAAATCCATCATCTCCGTTTACGCATACGAAAGTAGATTACGCCGGGCCGTTCCTTGTTACTTCATTAGTCGGTAAAGGACAAAACACACGTAAAAGTTACATCGCCTTGATAATCTGTCTTGTGACGAAGGCTATCCACATAGAGCTCGTTGAGGATTATTCCTCTGCGGGATTTCAAGCGGCCTTTCGAAGATTCGTTAGTCGACGAGGATTGCCACAAAAACTCTACAGCGACAACAGCACGAACTTTCACGGGGCGGACCGGGAATTAAAAACGGCTTTTGACAAATTGACCAACGACATTTCGCTACTGTTACGTCTCGTGGGGTCGCGGCTGCGAAAATTTGAATGCAGAGCTCGGCTTTTTCCACGAGACACGATCGCTATTACGGGTACGCGAATCTATGCGATTCTCCCCGGGGATACCCGCGATCTGAGGTTATTCGCGCTGGAACTGAGGTGATCGGATTATTGCGTGGGACCTACCTGTGACTCTACTGTAATAAAGATAGCTTCGTCGATTGCTCTATGCGAAACGTCGTTGGGGTTGCGTAAGTAATCTTCGTACGTAAACTGACAAAGCTCGCACAAATCACCGATTCGCGTGAGGGTAAGTCGGAAGTTGCAGACTCCGCAATTTATTCCGATAGGTGTTCCGCCTATGATTAGAGTATGCTTCCGAATCCTTGTCCAAAGTAATTTCGAGACTCTAGGTAAGGTGGAGTAGCATGAAATGCAGAGAGCTGCCTTAGTCTCAAAATGGATGTACCCGACACCAACTTGGCAATAGAATAAGGGTTCAAACGGTACAAAGAGATTAACTTCTGGAGGAGGAGTTATACCTCTAAGGGTGAGTGGGCACATTTGTGTTTGTTGCGTAATCGAATTGATAATGCGTCATTCGCTCGTAGATCTTCGGTGAACCCGGCAGTTATCGAGAAGTTAGTAGTCGTCGGCAAAACCGTCGGTAATTGTTCAGTAAAACACTGGTAAGGTGCCAGTAAGGTGTCGATAACCCGTTGGTAAAAGAACGTTCGTCGATATATGGTTGGTAATGTCGGTATAAGAACGTATGAAGGTATATAGTCGGTAATGTCGGTAAAAGAACGTATGTCGGTATATTGTCGATAACGTCGGTAAAAGAACGTATGTCGGTATATCGTCGGTAATGTTGGTAAATCGAAAGTGTTCTCAATTGATTATTGTTTAAATGACTACTTTGTTGTACGGATTTACGAAGTTATTTCTTGAGACACAAGATTTTTAAGAGATTGAACTATTTGCGTTTTTCCGTGTTAGAATTCCGAGGGTGGCACCGCATGTGGTGGTCGACCCTAGTTTTATAGCCCGACCTTTTTTTTATAGCTTCCGCAGTGACGATGGAAAAGAGGAAAAATGCGTCGGAGATTTTTCTAGAATGTTCTCTTCCACGTGGTAGAAGCGTCTCTGAATTTGCTAACACGCGCGATTCCTTAGGTTAACGTGAATTTCACTTACCTTTAGTAGCACTTTCTTGATCGTGTCGGCTCGTACTTGGAGGTAGTGCGTGCGGCGAGGGTCGTTCACTGGGATGTTTGGCGGCGGCAGGCGTCGTGGTTGGAACGTTATTGGTATGCACTTCCACTGTAGGAGTTCGTCGTTGTTATTATTTTTAATGTTGAAAATGTTCTCGTATTCAGGATCGGCCTGATATTCCACTCCGAGGAATTGAGAATATTCCTCGGTCGCTGATTCGCGATAAAGTCGGTTTAGTTTTCGTAATTGATTCTTCCTTCCTGCGCGTCGCGTCTTAGGCATATTGAATTTGATGCATCCTCTGAATGATTACTCAAATAAGGAGGGTTGATATGCGGCGGACCTCACTATCAACTCCTTATTTTGGCAAATGCTGAGAATGTTAATTCTGACTGTGATGAGCGGTGGTCCGCTCCAAACACAGTTTGAATTATTCTGAATTCAAACGCCGTATGACAAATTTAAACGCTATCGTATTTTATCACGGGAGTGGAAGTTTTGAAGAATACTGGACACTAGTTTTCACACATGAATACACTGATTTATTCGTATAGTAGTACAAAATTCGAGACTAAAACTTAGAATTAGAATTTAGATTTAGACTTAGAATTTAGAGTTCGAATATTATACTTAGAGTTAGAATTTTAGAATTAGAACACGGTTACTGGAGACCTACTCCGGGAAGTTCGCCCGCTACGCGGGCGCAGGTTTAGCCAAATGCCTCGTCATCTAATTAGTGACGCGCATAAATGGATTAACGAGATTCCCACTGTCCCTATCTACTGGCGAGGTGGCCATGCCTCTTGTCTCGGCTGCAATGTTGCACCAGGGGCGGGGTGGGCATATGAGCTCCTCTTTGTATCGTGGGAAGGCGCCGCTTTTGCGGGAGCCCAAGTGTTCCCTCCGCCGCTCCACATTTCGGCGGCCTTTGGAAGGCCGGAGTCAAGAGCCTTAAAACGCATCTGAGGCGCGCTTTTGGTTCCCACACACTTTCGAGGGCTGAACTCGCGACGCTTCTATGTAAAATAGAAGCGTGCCTTAACTCGCGACCAATCGCTCCGCTTAGGGACGACCCGGGTGACTTGTCGGCGCTCACCCCGGGTCACTTTCTGATTGGACGGCCCCTCGTAGCCATTCCGGAGGAATCGGTACTCGCGATCGACCCGCGTAGGCTCTCGCGATGGCAACTAATCCGTGCCATGCAGGAAACCGTGTGGCGTGCCTGGTCACAGGATTATTTACATTCGCTTCAACAGCGAAACAGGTGGTGCAAGCAGTCTCCTAACTTCGCAATAAGCGAATTAGTATTAGTTAAAAGTCCCGTGTTCCCTCCGAGCAAATGGCAACGACCTATTGCGCAATTATGCCGACTGCCAATACGTGATAACTCTAACGCGTCCGCAACGGATGAAGCCGCTAACTTGTAAGAGTTATGTAATCTTCGAAACGACTTTCTCAGTGCGAGTCGTCTTCACCTGTATGTTTTTTGTAATCATCTTCCTCGACGATTCGCTCCCGCTTCGTTTATGTTTATTTCGCATTCGTTCGCATACGAGGCGGGCGGTATGTTGAAGATTCGTTCTTCGGATCGAATCCTCGAGGACGATCGAATTTTCTAGAATGTTTTTTTGTTAAATTCCTTAGTGTTTACGCCAAGGAAACACGTGAAACCAACGTGTACACACGCCGCTAATTGGCGTGTGTACATCGCCTGATTTTCTGATGGTCCAATCGAGGACCCCGATCGGCTGCCGCCCTACGCGAGCTCCGAAATTCGCGCAGCCCTCGAGTCAGTCCTCGAGAGAGCGAGCGCCGAGAAACATAAGTCTCGGTACGCGACAAACTTGTAGAAAATGAATAAACTAATTTAAACCGTTTCAAAACGCGTACAATCATTTGATCACGTTAACCCGGCATCCTACAACGTTAAATCTTATACACACATCATAATGTCCTACGATTACCATAATTTTCTAGGTAAATTCTAAGAAAAAATTCTCTTAGATTGTGATTATGATTGTCGTGTCTTTGCCGTGTAAACTATTGCCGTCCGCATCGAGCAACGTGTGCTGTGCGCGCCGCGCGTTTTTACAAGTAATTTTTAATAATTAATCAAAACACTGAGAGAATTTTCTCTTAGAATTTACCCTAAAAGTTATGGTAATTGTAAGAGAATATGGTATGAAAAGAATTTTATTAGAATTTCTCTGATTAATAATTATCACATTCAAAATAATAATATTTATCACTGTTTAAAACTTGGAACAAAGCTGTCGAGAAAAAAAATATATATATATATATATTGTTCTGGTTCCGAGTCGAAGCCAGGGACTCAAGGCTCGACCAACGATCGACTTTGTTTGGCACCTCGAGCGGACAACAGGTCAACCGGCCAGCGAATCACGATTAGCCGCGCGCGTGTCACGCGCCGAGTTCATGCAAAGCTCGTGATTCCGAATCGGTTGTCTTCCCCGAGGTTAAAAAGGGAGTTCAGTTAGCCCAAAGAGACAGTCGAGAGCACCCAACGATAAATTGGTATGCTTGTAACGGATCCGCGATATCCTGTCTTTCTTTGTTCTTGAAGAACGACAATCGAACCTCAATCACGTATTCAATAGTCTATCAAAAGAATCCGAAGCGTCGGAACCAGATACAGTGTACAAATCTGATATGATACAATAAAATTACTGTTATTAAAATTAAATAAAAGGAAAAACATTGGTCCTTTGAGCCGGATTTTTCGTTGACCCGATCATACGGATAATCAAACTACGCGAGATTCGCGTTGTGAGACGGAACGGGTAAACATTGTCAGTGAGACGTCGGACTGTGACTTCTCGTTTTAAAATCGAATGAGTGCAGAAGAAGAACAAAGACAGTGTCGCGTTCACTATCCAACGGGTTTTCTCTCTGGGCTCACTCACTCTGCTTGAGCGACAAGTGGAGTTATTTTCCCGTCGTGGGGTTAACTTTAACGAACATTCCCGCGGGAATCTAAATGTTGAGCTTCGCGCCTTATTCGCGAGTTCATTTACAAGGTTCAAACGCGGGGGTCTGGTGGTGGAAACAATTCGTGAACTCAAAGTCAAAATTACATCGTGTTTCGCGGAACGAAGTGAAGTATTCCGCGAAGGTGTTGCCGTCGGCGTCGATAACACGCCCGGAACATCATACACTGTGCTAATCGAGACTGGACGCGACGATTAAAAGGGAATCGTCGCGAGTTCGACGCCGTCGGCGTGGCAATTGAACGTCACGGCGTTAATTCTTCAGGCACCGGAGAAATCCGCTTGTCGATAAGAAAACATCCGCGGAAAGGTTGCCGTCGGCGCAGCGGTAACGCTCCCCGGCATATCCCGTGTATTCTTAAGCGACATAACAGTGTCGCGATTCGACCAAAAGTCGTCGCGCATTCGTTGCCGTCGGCACCGTGCTCACGAGCCCGGTACCTTCGATCAAGTCACTATTAATAGCTCATTAACGAAGAAATAATGGCAGAATTAAGAAATTTGCTCATCTCGCAAGTTGAAACAATCGACTCGATAAAGCGAGTTCTCGTTAACTTCAAGAAATTAGCGAAAGCTAATGTTACATTAGCAAAGACGCAGAGGCGTCTTGCAACGCTGGAAACGCTTTGGACTTCCTGTCGAGGGCTACACGTCAAGCTGCTGCAAGCCACAACTTCGGAGGAGCAGAAGACTGTCTCGTATTTCCTGAATGGAAACTTCCTGAGCGCCGAGGAGATCTACCACGACACGGCCGACCTCCTTTGCGATACGATAAGTCTCGAAATACGAAAATACGATTAAGATTCTCAATTAATCAATCTCCGTTGTTAGAACACAGTACTGATTCTTCAATTCGCGAGGGCATTCATAATCACAATTTTCAGTTGCCACGGATCTCACTTCCGAAGTTTTCGGGCAAGTTCTCCGAATGGGAGAGTTTTAAAAATACTTTCGAGTCTCTTGTCGCGAGTAATGATTCTCTCTCGAACACGCAGAAATTTCATTACCTCAAAACGAGCGTCATCAGTGACGCTGCCTCGATTATTAGTAATTTAAAGATTTCCGACGCTAATTATGAGTCCGTCTGGCAGTTGTTGATTGACGAGTATGATGATCAACTTACGTTGATCTATACTCACATTCACGCCTTCATGTGCCTACCGACAATAAAGGCGGAAAACGTCGCGGAAATGCGAAAGTTGAGAGATACCGTGTCCGCATCTCTAGCGGCTCTCACTAATCTAAAGCGGCCGGTACGCGAGTGGGATGACATTCTCGTCTACGTCATCTCTCAAAAATTTAGTTCGAAAACAAGGAGCGAATGGAATTTAAAAATTTCGTCAAGTCGCGAGCTTCCTTCGTACAAGGATATTCATGAATTCCTCACGCTTCGAATACGAGGTCTGTCGGACTTCTCCGACAATCCTAAAGTAATCGTCAATTCTAAGAGTGACAAAACGCAGTCCTCCGTTCATAATCTTTCCGCGATTAAGTGCATTTGCTGTTCCGGCAGTCATTCGGTAATGAAGTGCGAGGAATTTCGTCGGAAAAACGCGACATAGCGGCATGCCATCGCGCGACAGAATCGGGTCTGCTTCAATTGTTTGCGAGCGGGACATTTCACGCCGAAATGCTCGAGCAAAAATCGATGCGCTCATTGTCAACGCTCTCATAACACATTGTTACACAATGAGAGTGATCAAAGTAAGGACACAGCGGAAAATTCCCGTTTATCGAATTCGAGCGTTAATGCGTCTACTACCACGAGTAAGACTGTCGTAGTCGGCGACGCCGCCGTCGCCAGCGTGCAAACTCTCAAACCTTAGAATACCACGATGCCCACCGTTCTTCTCGCGACCGCGTGGGTTGACATACACACTTCTGAAGGAAGATGTTTTAAGGTCCGCGCTTTATTAGATCAAGGGTCTAATTTTAGCTTTATTTCCGAAGCATTGAGTGAAACGCTTCGCACTAAACGACAGAGGACCGATCTTCAAATAAAAGGTTTCGGGGAGAAATATGCCGGTTCTGCGCGATCGAGAGTTTCGCTAAATTTGACGCCGTGCGAAAAATTGAATCCTGTTTTTTCGGTCACTGCGTATGTATTCCCGCGAATAACTTCGTACGCCACGTCGCGAATTTGGCCTATAGAATCATGGCCTCATTTACAGGGCCTTTCACTAGCATATCCGGATCCATCTAGTCGACATCAGATTCACATGCTGATCGGCGCGGACGTGTACGGTTCGCTCTTATTGCGCGACCTGAGACAGGGCCCCTATGGAGCGCCCACTGCCCAATCGACCTCGTTCGGTTGGATAATCTCTGGACCGACCGGAAGTAAAGAAACTACTTCACAAGAAGTAACTGTTTTGAATTGCGTATCCGCGCTGGATGTGGACTCTCTCCTCCAGAAATTCTGGGAGGACAAAGAGATTCCCACGCCAACTTCCCTCACGGAGGAGGAAGAAAAATTTTCTTTTCCCGGCCAGAAGGAACGAGAGAAAGAACAGAGCACTTCTTGGCTTGAAAAAGAAGCCCCGTCTCCCTCGCTGTGTCCTCCACCACCCTGATGGTGTGTCTGGAGACCCCACTTGGTGGCAGCAAAGAAGAGAACATCGTCAGCATAGGCTAGGCTGTTTATGCGATGTTCTCCCATTTGGTAACCGACGTCGGCAGGTATGGATCTCATGATCACATTTACCACCAGGCAAAACAGCACTGATGATAAAGGATCCCCCTGCCTGACGCTTCTGCCAATACCAGAGAGCTCTGACCTGTCACCGCGCACTTTAAATATCGTGCCGCTGCGCGCATAACTATGCGCGATATAGTCTATTAGGCCGTGAGGCACGCCCAGGCCAACCAAGGCGTTGGTGATAGCACCATGGCTGACGCTGTCGAAGGTCTTTGCGAAGTCCAGCGAGGCAACGTGCATCTCGCGACGACGGGACCTGGCGTCCATTAAGAGGGACGCCAGGACGGCTACATTGTCGCCGCACCCGTCATCAAAGCACCGCTGCCTTAGATCGACTAGCTTGGACTCGCGAAGCCTTTGGGCAAAGGTCTTATGTAAGTGCCTCACGACCACGGAGGTGATGGAGATCGAACGGAAATCCCCCGGCAGGGAGCACTCTCCCCTCTTCGGGATGAAAACCGTCCGACTCACCAGCATCGATGCTGGGCAACCTCCGTATTGCAGCACGATGTTGAAGAGGAGAGCTTTGATGGAAGCTGGTACCGCTCTCCATATCCGTACGCCGATGCCGTCTAATCCGGGGGCCGAGTTGAGGGGCAGGTTAATGGCTGCCGCCTCCTCACAGGAGATTGGAGACCAGGTGCCACTAAGCTCCACTTTCGGTGGAAGACGCGGAGCCGGTGCGACAGGAGCGGACTCCTGCGCTACGAACGGGCCCCAGTGCGCGGCCATCTGCCGCACACCGGGAACCACGTCCGCCTCAGTGGCACCATTCAGAATCTCCTTGGCCGCGCGCGACATGCTCGAACGGAAGAGGCGCTGGACGCGCGCATACTCCGCTCGGCGGCGCGCTTTTCTATCCGGATTGACGACACGGTTTCGTACGGGCGGTCGCACACGAGGAAGCGTCGGAGGGAACACACTCAATACCCACGGGCCCAGGTCTTCCGCTGGCCATCCAGAATTCCTGATCCGATCTGGATCAGGATATGGGACTTCCATCCCTGGATGGCCTCCACAACCGGGATGAGCGCGCGTATAGCACCGGCAAAACTGCCGTACGCATCACCCCAGCCGGGAGAAGATGGAGAAAGCGGAGGCGAGCCAGGCGACCCGTGGGGAGAGATGGCGATGGGTCAAGGGGAGACGGGAGGACTGGAGCCACCGGCCGAGAGAAACGAGCTCTCGCTTGATGATGCGGCTGCTAGATCCTCCAGTGCCGTCGCAACGAGGCGCTGGTAACCGCCGTTCTTACGCATCCCCTTGATGGCATCAAGGGTGCGATTCGGGACGACGGTTAACAGATGTTGATTCATAAACCTAACGCCTCGATTCGCGGCAAGCGCCTTCTCCCTCGCCATCATGCGCTTCTCTTCGTCGCTCCATTGGCGGTTAACCCTCTCGACGTTAACCTCCTCGTTGACGATGGCCTCGTGTGCACGTCGGTGATGGAGGCCGAGTCCGGTCTTTGTGGTGAACGCACGATCACAGTGTGGGCATGGGAATTGCGGGGCTTGCGGGGAGCAGGGACAGGGGCAGCTGGTGTTGGGCGGCGTCGTGGCCCAGCGGGCGGCCGACCAGAAGGGCCTGGAAAGGGGTCAGGGGAGGGTGGCGATGGCGCGTCACTAATTAGATGACGAGGCATTTGGCTGTTTCGCCTACGGTGCGCGACGACTGCTACAAAATCACAGTCGACAAGTCGCCACCGACAGCGATATTGCAGAGCTGTTTACTGTTGGTGTTCGCAGTCAACACCCTGGATCGTGAAGGTCGGAGCTAGCTAAAGGCAGCTCGTATTTCACCTCAACCATTCACGCAATCATTCAAACTCGCGCGAATGATGCGGAGGCCCCCAACTCTACGCGCCATCCATCATGCACCACTAGATGAAGCCACGCTCCGTCTTCTCTCGTTATAACGCGATGTCATTGCGTTAAAACGTTTCCAGCCATGAGCCCCACAAGACCCGAGTCGTCAACGTTCGGAGCTGGGCGGACGTTAAACCAAGCCCCCGCAACTCAGACTCGCTTCGCGAGCTCCAGACACCTTGCCACGAAATAGTAATGGCGGTAAAACGAACATTATTTCGTGGTACTCCTGTGCGCTCCGCAACAGCGGCTGCCAGATCATTACATGACCGGTACTTTTCCACCTTACGCTCGTGGGACATCTCCAACGCGGTTTTGCTAGACACTACCTGCGCGTCTACGACCACTGCCTCACCACCCTTAGCGATGGTCAGGTCGGGCCGCCTCCGGCCGGCAGACGTCGAATACGCTTGTTCCGCATTGACGCGCCATCCCTTCTGCTGTAAATAGCCACCAACTTGACGGCATAGGTCGTCATGCCGCAGGATTTTCACTCCGTGCGTTCTGAAGCAGCGTTGCACGCAGTGAGCCGGCGTCTCGGTTTCGGGACAACCGCCACGACAGCGATTATCGCGCCCATCACGACCTCGGAAGCATCTCGCTCTAGACGGTATGCAGTTAGCTCGTATGTGGTGATAGTGCACGTAGTCGGCACCTGGGATGGCATCGGCGCCAGCCGATACCCAGTAGGAGCTCAGGTTGGAGGCCGCAACCTCTCTGAGTCCACTCCCATCGCGCGACTCGCGCAACCAGGCCGCACACTGCTGTCTGAGCTCAGCGGTCGTAGTCACTCTGTGACCCCGCACTCGCATCTGGTTTTCACACCAGACAAGCTGCCTAGCCACATACGTGGTTTCGGCAGCCGCGCATGCTGCGGGTAGAGTACTCCGACACAACCGCTGCAGTCGGTTATGTTTCAGAATTGGGATCAAAGTTCTCAATAGAGGCATTCCAAGCCCGCCACTCTGTATCGGCGCATGCAGGTATCCAGCAGGAACATCATGGGGAAAACGCAGCCATCGTCGCACCGCGGTGCGTACGATGATATTCTTACCCTTGAGGGTTTTGGCCGAGACCGTACCCACTGTCCATCGGTGATAATACCGTGGAAGGAGACAGTCACGCAACAACCTCAGCCGCTGTTGCGGCTTAAGAGGTGCCCTCGTGAGTTGCTCGATGGCCTGAGCTAAGGGTGGATCGCTTGCGAGTTCCCTAGCACCTGTGTATTCGCAGCCCAGATACGTCCAGACATCGACCAGGGATCTTTGCGGTATCATTGCTCCCCCCCACGGTGAAATAAGGTGTGGTGTCCACCTTCACCTTCTTGTCTCTGCCGGATGCCACCATGGACAGCACTCCGGTCTTTCTCGCGTTGATCTCGAGCGCATTTCGCATAAAGGCGTCATGAAGCCGTGTCAAGTTCTCCTGCAGACCATCTCTGGTAGAGACCAGGAGCACAATGTCGTCTGCGTAGCCCTAGCGCATTGATAAGCCGGCCACCCAACCGATAGCCAACGTCCTCCGAGAGAATTCCTAGTGCTCTATCTACGACCAGATTGAACAGCAGGGGCGACAACGGATCACCCTGTCTCACGCCACGGCCAATCATGATGGCCGACACTTCCTCAGTGCTGACCCCCTGCAACTCGGTCAGCGCATTCGAATAGATAGCCCTTACGTACTCTCTAAACTCCCGAGGGAGCCCCAGCTCATCGAGAGTCGTATGAATAGCAGCGTGCGCAACCTTATCGAAAGCTTTCGACAGATCAACGCACGCCACATGCAGAGAACGACAACGCCTCCGGGCGTCCCAAAGCACGGATGAAAGGACTGTGACGTTCTCACATACCCCGTCAACCGGCCGGAACTTCCTTTGGCGCTTGTCGAAGATGTCGAGGGCTGCCAATCTCTTTGCCAGTATCTTGTGGAAGTGTCTTGATATAACGGATCTTATGCTGAGAGGACGGTACTCCGTCGGACCTGGCCGATCCGACATACCCCCCTTCTCAAGGAATACCGTTCTGGTTGTGGCGATTGACGAGGGGATCGTTTCTGCCAGGAGCAGCAGATTGAACAGAAACGCACGAAGAATCGCAGGAACAGCGTTCCACATCCTCGGCGTAATCTGGTCCATCCGGGCGCAGTGCCAGTCTTTACGGAAATCCTGTTTACCTCTGCAGGTGTTATAGGATCCCAGAGCAAGGTCTTATCGGCCACAGGAACTGGATCCGTGGCAGCGCCATCGCCGAGACCTTCGAGGTGAATCCCTCTCAAACTTGACGTACGGCCCCGGCCAGCACTCGCAGTCTGTGCCGCTTCCCCAAACGTCTCACGCAAGTCCGTCATGTCTCCATCCGCACCGCTGGAGGCCTCCATAATAGGGCGCCAGCAGTTAAAGAATTCGACAGCAGACGGCCTCTCGCGCACCGAGTCGCCCTCGAGGATACGCGACAAACAGGACTTCTTGTTCTTCTTGTAGAGGGATTGCACAATTGCATACTCCCTCTTTCTCCTCTGCTCCCTGCTCTCTCGCTTGACTGGAGGACAGTGCTTCTTTGCCGAAACGCGTTGCGGAGGGCGCACTTGTAGCGGCCGAGGGAAGATCATGCCCAGCCATCTCTTGATAGCCAAGACGTCGACCCTCCCCGCCGTCAGAGCATCTCTTGCCGTGCCAGTAAGAGTATCAGCCTCGTAGCTACGGAACGCCGCACTCTGCTCTACGAGTGATTGTATCTTGTCCCGCAGCCTCTGAGAACTTTGTTCAGGGGAAGGCTGATGTGCGCTTTGATCGTCAGTACTAGCCTCAGTGGCCGCAGGAATGGTGTCGGCTCGTGTCATCACCGCACCATCCTTATCGCCCTCATCGATCACAATCGCGCGACGCGATTGGATCTCTTGGCAGAAGTCTCTAACCATCACTCGGTAAGGCTTCTGTTGCCGTTTACCCTTGATGGCTTCGAGACTCCTATTGGGGAACCTTGTCTCCAGATACTGGTTAATGAAAAGCTCCCTGGCTAAGGTGCCTTCAGCCTCAGCGCGTGCCATGAGTCTAGTTTCCTCAACTGACCATCTGGCCTTTACGCGGTCAACATTGATAGCACTGTTGGCTTGTAGTGGGTGAGCACGTACTTTGTGGACACCAAGACCACGCATGTTCCGGAACTTTGCCGAACACTGCTCACAGCTGACCATTTCCTCCTCTAGGCTGTCCACTTCAGTCTGGCTGGTCCTTATAGTGGTTTGCGACGGACCAGCTGCGACCCCGTCAGGGTCCTCCGCACCTCTCGCGCTCTCACTCAAGCGAGCACTCGCATGCAGTCCCCGGGCCATCCGAGAACCCGGGACAGTATTCTCATTCAAATTTCTTTCCATAATTAACTGCGTGTAGGGGGGCAAACGGATTGACAACCGAGAGCCCCCCAAGAAACCCCGGTCTTTCTTAGCCCCACAACTCACCATGACCGTAGGCGCATGGGCCGAAGCCCTTAGGGGCGCACTTCGCTGTACACTCTCTTAGTCGACACCTACCGAGTTTAAACTTTCAAAGTAGGCCGTTTCCGGGAGCACCACGAGGAGGTGGAGGTACAACTTGGACGTGAGAGGCTGAAGGTCCTTACTAGAGGACTTCGTTGGCGCATCACGAACCAACCACGACTCTCTCTAAGTACCATCGCAGCGTGTTGCTTTGAGGACCGAGAGAGTCATAGTTACTCCCACACAATCCTTTTTGTATTCTTCTATTTCGATTGGATCCGGATCGTCACAGTTTTTAAGTATGAAATCTTCTTTGAGATCTTCAAACTTATATTCCCTGTCTACGTCATAAATTATAAGAGTAGGATTTATTTTCCTTGGCTCCTCTACTTTCAATTTCTTTGTTGTTAGGTTTATTCTTTTTACAAAGTCCCCGTCTCTTTCATCCATCTCCACCACTACTCCTTTTCCTCTCATTTGCCTTATTGCCTTTATCCTCAGCCTTTTATTTGTACTTGTCAGTTCCTTTATAACCTCCTTCTTTATTTCACTATTCGTTCTCGCATCTTCGTCTTCTTTTATAGGTTTAATTAGTACTACTTTGTGCGTAGTATCTGACCTCCTTTCTTTTTCTTTTACAGCACCTGTAGCAGTCCTTGGAGTTCCTGCCGTAACATTGGCATAGGAGAGTCCTTTAGGCCTCAAGTCAGCAACAGCTTGGTAAGCAGCTTTCCATTTTTCTTTTTCTAAAACTACATTATGTAGTCTATTTTCTAGTACTGCCCATTTGGACAATATGTATTTTAAATAATAATCCTTAAGGTTGCCAGTAATAATTAATAAAAAACCACTCCTCAATGTTTAAAGTCGACCAGACTGGCAATAATTTATTATAAATAATTATTTGAAATACAACAACGTTTCGGCTGTTATTGCAGCCCTTTTCAAGTACATCAAATTTAAAACAGTAAATCAACTTCTATGCAAACTACCGACAATGTTAACGATTGTTTTGATGAACAATGCAAGACTGACAGAAGTAAGCACATATTAAATAGATGTTAACTGTTCGCAAGAATCTTAGTCACTTGAGTGACTTTAAACATTGAGGAGTGGTTTTTTAATATGTATTTTATTGCAGATTTTGTTATTTTGTTGTTATCATTAAACATGAATGTCTCGAGCTGTTCCTTTGTCTCCATCATCTCCTCTACTTCATTTACTCCTGTGCTCTGTTCTAATCTTTCATATCCATCCTTCTCATTTTCAGAATCACTCAGCCTTGTGTTCCCTTCATGCGTCTCTTCAGTGTCTTTTTGGGTACTACCCGAAGGAGGTGGTGATCTACTTACAGATCCCCTTTGCGCAAACAGCAATTCTCTTTTTCTCTCTTTTTCGGCGTTCAGAGTTTCGGTTACTTTCGTGCCAGCATTAGTCGTTACCAAAGTATCAGCCAAGTTTTTGTGTTTTTGTTTGAGTTTTGTTCTTTCCATGTATATCCCACAAGTATGGCAGGAAAAAAAATGTCTACTCAGGCAGAGCCTCCATCACCTGGGTAAGGCGACTTATATACCACAGAGGTTGCGCCAGGTGCCCCTGGGGGATCGTTTGCGGTCGCGCAACTTAACCTCCCCGCGGCCATGCAGCCCCAGACACGATGCCTCCCATCCTGGCTTGAAAGGGACCTTGGGGCCCCGGGTGCGTCATGCCCGTACTACTGTCGAATCGTCAGTAGCCTCCTGGGGAAAGTAGATAGGAACAGATGTCCGTGGTTGATTTAACGTGCGGTACCTGCTCAGAGAGCTTAATTACACGACCCCCATGGGTGCGGAATTGGGATAAGCCCAATCAGCTCGTTCCAGCAGGCCAGGAACTACCAGTAGCGCCTCCGAGTTTGTAGGACTCTTCGGCAACCCACCGGTTGGGGCGAGCGCCTGTCCAACGCTCTACCAGCTGTGCAGGACTGGTGCCCGAGCAGATACGCTGCTCACCCGTCGAGGCCCGAGAGCCTCTAATCAGCATGCGGCTTCAACCACTACCCCCACGAGTCCGACCTCAATTGCCGGGACGAGGGACGAATCCCCCTGGGCAACCCGACTCCCGTGGTACCAGTCAAGATCACTGGTTGGATCTTCGTGGCCGAGACCACTCCCAGCTTTCGGAGGCCTACACCTCCCAGGCAGTGGTCGGCCTATGTTCCTCGGGAACATCGGCTTCTCTTATCCTCCTTTCAGCATTGCCCTCCTTCTCTGAAATACAATCTTCGCATACACACCAACACTTTCATACCTTTCCTTACATTTCAACATGCGACTCACATCCACACTGCCATTCTCTCGCACAATCACACCCCACTCACTCAGGTTCCTCACATCACCATACATTGGACACTCAACCAACACATGCTTTTAATTCTCTCTCTCCGCTCCGCATGCACAGCTCTCACTCTCAGACAGACCACGCTTATACAGGAATTCATTCAAACTTCCCTGCCCTGTCAGGATATAGCCCAGGCTCAAGCTAGGCTCGAACTCTCGGCACTCACCCGCGAACCTTACATTCTTTATAAATTCATACGTCACTCTTTTTTTCTCGCACTTATTCCATCTATTCTGCCACATCTCATACAGCCTTTCACTCACCAATTCCATACATTCTTCCACACCTCTCTCACGCAAGTCACTATCATTCACTACATCATACTCACTCATACTAATTCCCTTTCTCATCTTATACAACACTCCTCTTCTCACGCACTCCAGGTCCCACGGCAAGCCACCCATAAAAACTTGCATGGCCGCCGTGGAGACCGTTCTACATACATTCAGACACGCACTCAACACCACTCGCTGGCACCTATTTATGAGCTCCCTCGCATATTCAAATCTCATCACTCCATACCATACACTCGCTCCATACATCACACATGACATGAACAGACTTTTATACAACACAGTCACAGCTTTCTTTCGCAAACCCCACTCACTTCTCAACACGCGTCTTAATTTTCCCACAACATTAATACATTTCTTTCTCAGACACTCCAGATGCAACCTGTAGTTCATCCTTTTACTCACACAAACACCCAGATATTTCACGCTCCTCGCATACCTCACGCATCTATCATTCACTCGTACATTGGGAGGCCTCGTCCCAGCCATACTACCTTTCATCAACATCATCACAAGTCTTGTTCTCAGACACACTCACACCTACTTTCACTCCCCATTCGTACACCATTCTCATCCACTCAGTACCCTTTCTCTCCAACTCCGCTCGGCTCTGTCCTTCCACGACCAACAACAAGTCATCCGCGTACGCAACCACTTTACATTCACTCTCACGCAGCCGCCACAACAGTTCATCCATCATTAGGTTCCATATAAATGGATCACAGATGGAGCCCTGCGGGCAGCCACGCTTTACGTCTTTTCACACTGTGTCACACGCACCCATCATGCATACACGCCTGCCGCTAAAATAGCTCTTCCATAATTCAATTTCTTCACATTCAACCTCACGTAATTTCTCGATCACACATTCCCACTCTAGGTTATCAAACGCTCCTTTGAAGTCCACGAACACTCCTAACACATACTTTCTCTCCGACCCATTCACCCAGTCATGCACTCGATTCCATGCATCCTCGGTCGACCGATTCCTTACGAATCCGTACTGGGCGTCACACATTCTTCCACACATCGTTCGCTCGAGTCTTCCAACCATCATTCGCTCCAACACTTTCCCCAGCACGGACAGCAGTCAAATGGGCCTATAAGACCCAGGGTCCGACCTAGGTTTATCGGGGGACTTCAATAACACTACCACCCGCGCAGTCTTCCACGCCGGGGGGAAACACGCTGTATTCAGACATACATCATACATTCTTTTCATCCATACCGGGACAGCACGCCAAATCGCTCGCAACATCTCAGCACTCACACCATCCATACCAGGTGCCTTACCCACTTTCATCGATCTCACTGCCACATCCACTTCGCTCCATTCAAACTGCTTTTCTTCCTCCCTCACGTCTCCCCTGGCGTCTATCGCCACGTTCGTTCTTGCTGCCGGGAAGAATCTCTTCATTAGCTCATCCGCGCTTTCTTTCCATGTACTCGTCACTCTATCACCCACTTTTATGCCACTTAATCTTACCCTATCACGCTTTCCCATGCACACCTTATATACATCGCTCCATGGATCCCTCTTCCCAGTCACGCACACAAATCGCTTCCAATTCTCCTCTTTCACTCTTCGCATTTCCTCCTTATACTCCCGCAAAACATACTTATATTCATTCATTCTTTCTTCCACTCTGCTTCCATTCCTCTTTCTCGCACGCTGGTAGGCACGTCTGCTCCTTCCTACAGCCTTCTTCAGTTTCTCAAGCTCATCCGTCCACCACACAAGCTTCCTAGCATACACAGGTTTACACCTCTTCATCCATCGATCATTCGCACTATGGATCCATTTCATCATTCGCTCTACACAGCTCTGCGCATCCGCTTTGTCTATGGCGCTCGCTGCATCCTCTAACGCACTCTCTCGCATATCACACATATATCCTTCCCAGTCTACGTCCTTGCACACCCATCTACGCATGCCCTCATTCGTACCTACATTCTCTCTGTGTACCATCCGTATTAACAATACGTTATGGTCACTCACTCCCCAGTCGGGCTTTACTTCCCACTCATACCGGCACCCTCCATTCACGCCGTTCACGAAAGTGACATCGATGTCACTCTCCCCATTCGGCCCGCTGAACGAGTAAAACTCGCTTGGCTCATTCAACAACATTCATCCCGCTCGCAATCATCCATTCCTCAATCACTCTACCACGCGCTTCACTCTCTCTGCTGCCTCCACCCTTGCTATACCACAAGGGAGAAACGGCATTCGCATCCATACCTATCAGCAGACGCTTTCTCCCGGCCGTCTCACATACTCTGTCCATGTACGCCAAGTACGGCTCGATACACTTACCATACTGGCAATACATGGACACCACATACATTTCGCCAAAATCCCCCTTCAACCACACACTCACTCCAAGCTTATTCGTACACTCTCTCACGCACATCACGTCTAACCTAGAGTCATTTACCACCACTGCTGCTTTCACCGTCCCACTTTCGCACACAATCACATCCATACCTATGGGCAAGCCCACCACACGTCCATGCTTTCATACGGTTCTTGCAGCAGTGCTACACTCACTCGACGTTCGCGCATCATCTCACCCAGATCACACATAACCGCATACGCTCTCTGGCAGTTATACTGCACCACATTCACGCACCATTCATTCGTCATTTATTCTCGCTTACTCTCTCTCTAACGCTCTCACGTATTCCGGACACACTTCGGACAGAACCAAGTGATCACATTTGCTCCCTTTCAGCTTACAGTTTCTACACACACTTTCCTTTTTACAATCTCTCATCATGTGTCCCACACATCCACATTTTTGGCACAGTCTTTCCTTTTCGGTGCATTGCCGCATCATGTGCCCAAATGCAAAGCACTTGTGGCACCTCAGCACACTGAAAAACTCTTTCACCCTAAAGGCCTTCCAATGCACGAACACTCGTCCGTCATTACAGAGCACATTTCTTATTGCTTTCGTAACTTCTAATATCACATTTCCGCAGGTTGCATCTTTCTTCGCATTCCTACTCACAACACGCACACGTTCCATAAATACTCTCTCATCCACTCGCCCTTTCAAGCTTCTCTCATACATTTCTCTCATTAACACTTCACTCGCCATATCATTCGGCACATCGTACAAGATGATCTTTGGGCCTATCTTGCGAGGCAGCTCAACCTTTAGGCCAGCATTCTTAAACTGACCACACTCTCTTATTCTTTTCAACTCACTCTCGCTCATCGTCTCAATCGCTACACCTCCATTCCTCACTTTCCTCACCGCTTTCACACGCACATTCAGTGACTTGCTCACATGCTTCATCATTCTCTCCTTTACTTCCTCACTTGTCACACTCGCACTTGCATCATCCGCTCTCACTATTACCGCATAACTCTTCTCTTTTGTTTTCACTCGTTTTCACATTCACTTCCAGTACCTTTTCAATCACGCTTTTTTCAACATTTTTCGCACTCACGCTCGCATAGCTCATTCCACTTCCGCCGTAGGCTAAATCCCGACTCGCTCGACGCATACACTCATCCAGTTTCCCCTGTATTCTCTCATTTTTGCACAACATTTTCATCATCTGTTCCTCATATTCTCCCACAATGTCCAGTATTTTCTCACTCGCACTCTTTGAAATTTTGTTTGTCTCCGTAAACAGGAATTTACGGAGTCTCGCACCAATTACTCTCATACTCGCTATCTCACTCACTTCCGCAACGCTCTCATTCTCTCCCTCATTTATTAATCAAGAACGAAAGTTAGAGGTTCGAAGGCGATCAGATACCGCCCTAGTTCTAACCATAAACGATGCCAGCTAGCGATCCGCCGAAGTTCCTCCGATGACTCGGCGGGCAGCTTCCGGGAAACCAAAGCTTTTGGGTTCCGGGGGAAGTATGGTTGCAAAGCTGAAACTTAAAGGAATTGACGGAAGGGCACCACCAGGAGTGGAGCCTGCGGCTTAATTTGACTCAACACGGGAAACCTCACCAGGCCCAGACACCGGAAGGATTGACAGATTGATAGCTCTTTCTTGATTCGGTGGGTGGTGGTGCATGGCCGTTCTTAGTTGGTGGAGCGATTTGTCTGGTTAATTCCGATAACGAACGAGACTCTAGCCTGCTAAATAGGCGTACCTTATTATGGTATCGCGAAGGCCCCCGGCTTCGGCTGGCGGGTTTTTACTACCAACGTACAAACAAATCTTCTTAGAGGGACAGGCGGCTTCTAGCCGCACGAGATTGAGCAATAACAGGTCTGTGATGCCCTTAGATGTTCTGGGCCGCACGCGCGCTACACTGAAGGAATCAGCGTGTGTTCCCTGGCCGAAAGGCCCGGGTAACCCGCTGAACCTCCTTCGTGCTAGGGATTGGGGCTTGCAATTGTTCCCCATGAACGAGGAATTCCCAGTAAGCGCGAGTCATAAGCTCGCGTTGATTACGTCCCTGCCCTTTGTACACACCGCCCGTCGCTACTACTGATTGAATGATTTAGTGAGGTCTTCGGACTGGTGCGCGGCAATGTCTCGGCATTTTCCTCTCTTCTTCCTCCTTGCTTTTTTTTTCTTTCAGGATCTCGTATTGTCCTGTGGTGACTGGTCGGCCTCTTCCCCTCTTTTCTTTTAAGGTGGGGATTATGCTCTCTTCAGCTTGGTCTCCGTCTTCTTGTGGTTCCTCCAGATGGTGTGGTTGTGGTATCCCTCCTCGCTTTTTTATTTCCCTATCAATCCTTCGATTGATTTTGCGGAAGGAGGGTAGTTCCGCCCTTTCTGTATTGACGCTGCTCTGATCCAGTTCCAGTTCTGGATCAAAACTGCTGTATTCAGAGAGGGACCCTATCTTTCCAGCCCACCTTGATCTCGAGGGGCTCCTCGATCTATCGGCTCCTGATAAAGATGAGGCTCCAGCTCTTCCCCTTGTTCTTTTTGCAATGAATGAGCCCTCCGAGGATGTTATACTCGTTTGTGAGTCAACCCTTTCCAGCCTTATTGTGAGTTCTCTCGAGATTCCGAGAGAGCTCTGTAATGGCGAGGTCTCTTGCAAGGCCGCGGCAACTTGTGCCATCGTGACCTGCCCCTTCCTGTGAGAGAGAGCTTTCTCACGTTCATTTTCTTGGTTTGTATTTGTGGTGTTTAAATTCAGATTCTCCATTTCAATTATCCCACTCTCCCGCTGCGGCTCCGTCCCCCAGGGTATACCCCCACCGGCCAAGGGGTGCCCCGAAACATGACCGGCCACACCCCAAGGCCACGCCCCAAGTTCCCCCGGGGAGGGGACATATGTCTTAGGCCGGGGGGATACCGCACCCCGGCCAGATTCCGAGCCCCTTACACACCCGTGTGGGATTTGACGCCCACACGGGCTTTCAGGGGTCCCGCACCTCCGACAATGCGGGTACCGCAGCGGGCGGCGCCACCCGGGGGGCCCCACGGACGCTTTGGACAGGGTCGCCGCTCCCCGGCCCTGCCCTACACGCCATGGCGACCAGCATATGTGGGCGCCCCTCGTCGAAAGCTTTCAAGAGGCAAGCGCCTCTCCGGTCGGTCGGTTCGGAAGAGGAAACGGTCCCGACCGACCGGAGATATCTACTCTCGCCGCCGGGCCCCGCCTCGGAAACGTCCAAGCGGCCCCGGCGGCAGGCGGCCGCGGCACCCTCCGGGCTATGCCCCTTGGGTAACTCCTCCGGGCTATGCCCCTTGCGTAACCGCGGCGCGCCTTCTCCGCCATCCTCGGCCCGGATTCGGAAACGTCCGAGCGACCCGAGGATGGCAAGTCGCAGGGACGCTGGGACGAGAGCACGCTCTCCAACCAGCACTCTGCGACTTCCCTCTCGCCGTCGAGCCCTGCCTCGGAATATGTCCGAGCGGCCTCGACGGCCGACCCGCGTGGTCCCCTCTGGGCAGTGCCCCCTGGGAAAACCCTCCGGGCCACGCCCCTCGGGTGACCACGCGTGGCCGTCTGCACCGACCCAGCCCTGCCTCGGAGACGTCCGAGCGGCCTGGGTGCGGCCTACCCCAGGGACGCTGGGACGGGGACCCAGGCTACACAGCCTGGAGACCCCCAACCAGCACCCTGAGGCACCTCCCTGTCCTCGGAGGCCGTTCCACGAACGGGCCCCGAGGACCGATCAACATGGCCCCCTCCGGGCAGAGCCCCTTGGGACAACCCTCCGGGCAAAGCCCCTCGGGTAACCATGTCGGTCCCTCCGCCGGCGCGACCCCCTCCGGGCAGAGCCTCTCGGGTAGTCGCGCGCGGCACCCTCTAATGTGGCCCCTGCCGCCGACGCCCACCTTCCACCCCCCAAAGGGAACCCCTAAACGAGCCCCTCCCCCCAGGACGGAGGAGAGGGAAAAACCCCGGACGGCAAAAGCCGCCTACCCGGCAGGCGTGCCGGGCCACAGAGCATGGTGGGAAGGGAAGCGCCGAAGCGCCGTGGTTTCCCTTCTCCTAACGGTGTCATGCCACCGGGCGTTTGAATTTCGGGTCGCCATCCCTTACCACATACGAGCTGAAGCTCTAACGGGGAGGTGGGCCCCGTCTCCCCAGAAAATGGAAATCTTCCACCCCCCAAAGGAGAGCCCCCAGAGACGGAGGGCGTGCCCCCCGGACCGGGGGCAGTGTACCTCGAGAGGTACGGGTCGCTGTTGGCACCCTCTGCAAGACTATCCTCTTGCAAAGGGTGAGCCCCTTCGCCACGGCAAGGCCGCGACCCACGAAGGGAATAAGACGAGTAAGACTCGAATGCCCCCCTTTAGGTCTCCCTCTGCTAGGGTTCTCTTCCCTTTAAAGGGATATCTGGACCCTTTTCCAGATCTCCCCTCTTTACCCTCGCGTGTCGTTCACCGAGTGTTTATAGTGGAGTGAACGATCTCCACTAGGCAGACTCTGTATTGGCGGAAAGTCGCCACTCCCGTAGAACCCTCGGACAAAAAGAGCTTCGTTACGAGGCTCCACCTCCTTGAGGGCACAGTCCTTTTCCTAAGGGTACAACTTTCCCAGCAGAAAGGAAGGTGCAGATCAACACGTACGCCTTTGGGGTAATGGTGCCTTCACTACCCCGGCCCACGTGAGATCAGTTCCGCAGGAGTACGTGCTCGCCACTGTTCAGACCATGCCACTTAGTACCAAGATGTTTCTATGCTGAATACATCTTGGCCCCGGCCGCCTTCGCGTTTTTATACGAGGGGAAAGGCGGACCCCTGTTTGTATGATGTCTGACCCTTCGAGCAAGCTCGAAGAGCCATCATCATCCCTACCCGTGTCCCCGCCTCCGAGTTTTTATACGAGGGGGAAGGCGGACCCCTGTTGCTGGCGATGTCAGCCTCCAGGACTTTGTCCCTCCACTTGACATCCCCGCGCCCCGTTGGGCATCCGTGACTCGATGTACCCCAGTGTGCCTCCGTTTTTTCCGAAGGGCGAAGCACAGCCCTTTTACCCCTGTTGCCTGAGCACCAGGGGAATCTACCCGGACCTCCCGGTGGAGGGTCGCGATCTACGTCCCTAGCCGCTCTCCGATTTTTCAGGGGGAGGCGGATCCCCGTTCTGTAGCCCTGGAAATGTTTACCATGCTGAAACTCCCAGCCCGGCTGCTTCCGCGTTTTTATACGAGGGGGAAGGCAGACTCCTGTTTGTATGATGTCTGATCACTCGAGGTAAGCTCGAACAATTATCATCATCCCTACCCGTATCCCCGCCTCCGCGTTTTTATACGAGGGGGAAGGCGGACCCCTGTTGCTGGCGATGTAAGCCTCTGGGAGCATGTCCCGTCACTTGACATCACCGCGCCCCGACGGGCATCCGTGACTCGAAGTAATGTACTTCCGTATTTCCGAAGGGTAAAGCACAACCCTCTTCTTCCCTGTTGCCAAAGCACCGGGGGATTCTACCCGAGCCTCCCGGTAGAGGCACGCGATCTAAGTCCCTAGTCGCTTTCCGGTTTTTCAGGGGGAGGCGGACCCCCGTGCTGTTGGCTGATCGCAGCTCCGGTAGTGTTTGCAAACAGAAACACTTCCGTCCCGGCTACCTCCGCGTTTTTATACAAGGGAGAAAATAAACCCCTGTTTGTATGATGTCTGATCACTCGAGATAAGCTCGAGCAACCATCATCATCCCTACCCGTGTCCCCGCCTCCGCGTTTTTATACGAGGGGGAAGGCGGACCCCTGTTGCTGGCGATGTCAGCCTCTAGGAGCATGTCCCGTCACTTGACATCACCGCGCCCCGGTGGGCATCCGTGTCTCGAAGTAAATGACTCGAAGTAAGTGTGCTTACAAATTTTTGGAGGATTAAGCACAATCCTCACGACCACCTCCTTCCGCACACTTTCAGGTGAGAGAGAAGACGGTCACGCGAGCAAACTCCAGGCGATCCAAAGGACAAGGCCAGCAGATCACCCCGGCACGGCTCGAGCCCGCCGGTACATCACTGCTAGCCGAGTCCCACGGTGGAGCTGCACCTACCCGATTATCTCCCATCCTGGAGATGCAATCTACTAGCGAGGAGACGGTTGTTCCCAGGAGGCTCGCCGGTGCTAAGCCGTCTCCCCCCAAGCCACCGCCCCCCGTGAGTGCTTCACAAGTGAAGCACCCGTGCCGTTACTCCATAAGATTTGGGACTTGAGCCAAGCTATGGGTCCCTCCTCCTATGGACGGCTAATCCGAAGGGAAAAGCTCCCTCGGATTCGCGCCTAGTGCGCCGCGAGGCACCTTTAGAGTCCCCAGCTCCCCCGGCCACGGCTTAAGGACAATTGTCCTTGCTCTACAAGCCTAAGCGTTCGCCCGGCGTTCGAGCGTGACCGTAGCACTCGAGGGAGGAGCTAAAAAACCCCGCCAATGCCCAGAGATGTATGTCGGTACACACACTCTGCCCGAAACCATTGCCCCGTTAGCCGCCGAGGGGGTACCTCGACGTTTCCAGCTCTCACCGCGTGGAGGTGGGGAGGCACATGGACCGGCGTCCTTTTCATATATGACCCCTGAGACTTCCCCACCCTCGAGCGGAAGTGGGTTCTCGGCAATCCATTTTTCCGTCCTGATCGTCCATTGATTTCTCCGAAGTGATCTTGTGTTATTCTCCGTGTCCTCCTCCTGGCTTGTGTTGCTCCATAAAGCTGTGGTCTGTTTCTTGGGCATCCTTAACTGTTGTACAGTTTTTCTGAGATGCTCATTCTCCACCCTCAAGGCTCTTACTTGTTGCCTAAGTTCCCGCAGCTGACTATCTATTGGCTCGGCTATCGGATTTTGCGCTCTAAGCGCAAGAACCGTTGCTGCCGCGCACAAGTCCGCTGCTGACTCCTTCGCTTGCCTCATCAGCGTGCCCTTTAGATTCCCAGAGCCCACTGTCACCTTGTAAATGCCCATAGATTTCTCTGCGACCATGGCTTCTAGGTCTCCTATGGGGGCCTGTTCATATTCCTCCGTCTTTGTTTGCACCCTTTCTAAGTATCCTTTGTAGGATTTTGTTTGGGGCGGTATAACACGGGAATTTAGGATGTTTTCCTCGCGTTGTCTCTCCCTTTCCTCCTCTTCTTTTGCCTTTCTTGCTAATCGTTTAGCAGACTCTCCCGTGGTTAGCGTGCGTCCTCTTCCCCGTTTTTCGGTCGTGTCAGGGACACCGGGAATACTGCTGGTTGAGGGTAGCGCTTCCTTATTTCCTTTTAACAGGATTTGCTGCATTTGTGCGCTCTGCGAGATTTGCAATATTTGCTCCTGCAGATCGTCCTGTTGTTGTTGCTGGTTGTTGTCCTCAATTTTGTGCGTTATCACTGCATCCAGCAACTTCGTATGGCTTCTAAACATGGAGTTATCCCTCTTTCCCTCTTCCAGACTATCGTAAGGGTCGGTGAGGGTATTACTCAGATTGCTATCCTCCGGTGCTGATGCCGAATTGTTTCTCGACCTCGACCTTTTGGCCTTTCTTTTCGGTGAAGGCTTCTTAGTGGCCTTTCTTTTCCTCAAGCTTCTGCATGCTACCCATTGGCCGCTTGAGAGACTCGTGTCTGAGTCGACCTCGCATCTGAGTATCACCAGATACCGATGGCCGAGCGCGACAAAAATAAAACAGCCTTCTCGACTCTCTACGGACACTGTAACGAGATTGGAGTTAATTCCTGCTCTTTGTAAAGGTCTATCCTTGCCTACCGTTCCTTGTGATAGTACGGCTCCGATTGCATAGTCCAAGGCATCGGTAGTCACGTTGAATTCTTCATTGAAATCCGGATACTTTAGCACTGGCGCTGTCGTTAATTTTTCTTTTAATTTTTCAAACGCGATTTGTTGTTCATTTTTCCATTTGAACATTTCCGTTTTCTTCGTTAATTTTGTTAACGGTTTTGCGATTCGCGAAAAATTTTCTATTTTTCGGTAATAACCCGCTAGTCCGATAAACGATTGTACGTCTTTTACTTTCCGCGGTGTCGGAAAATTTTTTACCGCCTCTAATTTCAACGGATCTGGCAGTATACTGTTTTCGGAAATAATATGTCCAAGGTATATTACCTCTTTTCGTAAAAATTCGCATTTGTCAAGCTGTAGTTTAAGACTGTGTTTTCGTAGGCGTTGTAATACTTCCGCGAGTCTTCTGTTGTGATCCTCTAAACTGGATCCGTATATAACAATGTCGTCGAGATAAACGAGACATCGGAGCTCTTGTATCCCGGTTAGCACTGAGTTCATAAGTCGTTGGAAAGTCGCAGGCGCGTTTTTAAGTCCAAACGGCATTCTATTAAACTCGTAGTGTCCGTAGAGAGTCGAGAAGGCTGCTTTATTTTTGTCGCGCTCGGCCATCGGTATCTGGTGATACTCAGATGCGAGGTCGAGCGTCGTAAAATACTTCGCGTTTCCCAGCTGATCCAAAATATCGGTAATATTTGGCAGTGGAAATGAATCGCCTATAGTTAATTCACTTAACTTCCGGAAATCGACTACTACTCTTAATCGCGGTTTGCCTGTTGCGTCAGCCTTTTTTGGCACTACTAATAACGGTGCATTCCACTGGCTAATGCTTGTACTAATAATTCCGTCTTTTAGCATTTCCTGTACTTGCTTGTTCACTTCTGATTTGTGTTTCTCGGGAAGGCGATACGGTCTCACATTGACGGGTGAGGTATCGGCGCGCGTGCTTACTTCGTGTTTTAGTGTTGCTGTGCATGACAGTAGTTCTCTGCTTATATAAAACACGACGCTATATTCTTCGCATATTTTATGTATTGCTTTCCTTTCTTTCTCATTTAAATGTTTTGTGCGTAATAATTGTCAAATTCGTTTGTCACGCATTAATAGATTCGGAGTCTCGTCTGTATGTATTGTGTATAACTCGTGCGCGTTATATTCGCAAACGTCTTCTACGGTTACGAGGAGTGTGTGGATCTCGACCGGCTTATCAGTTGTATTAATTACATTGATGGTTTTACACTGACATTGGTAATTCTTTGGTTCTACCAAACATCGTCCGATATAGATTCCTGGGGCGGCTTCTTTGGCTCGAATAATCCCTGTCTTATTATGATTTGTTATCGCGTGTATAATTGTTTCACTACGCGGGTTTAAGATAATTTTGTTATACGGTTGCAATTTCAGGACGGCGTTTCCGATTTGTAATTCGCGTTTTTTGTAATCGCACGTGACTTGCTGCTTCTGGAGAAAATCGATTCCCATAATCTCGTCGTATTCCATCGGGATCATCTTTCACGACGTAAATCGCGTGTTTTATCTTGTTTTCGTTTAACTCAATTATCGCGTACATTTTCCCAATTGTCTTTGCTTTATGACCGGTTATTCCAACGAGGGTTATTTTATCATTGTAAATTTCGGTCTCGCCCTTCAAGTGTTTCACTTTTATCAATGAAATCGTAGCTCCTGAATCGTAAAGCATATTTACTTTTCCGCGTTTTGCCTCTCGCATGAGCAGAATAATTATATTTAAACTCGCTCTCTTTCTCGGCGTTCGGCGCACGTGTGTCACCTGATATTCGAGCGCGCGAGTCTTCTTAATCTTATCTCCACGCTCTCCGTCTTCATCGCTGCTACGTTCAGACTCGGAATTTCTCTCCTGCCGGATTCTTTGATTATCTATTTTATTAATACTTTGCGGGTTTTTTCGATCCTCTGGTTTGTTTCGTGGGAGCGTCTTATTTTTTGGTCGCCCGTTTAATTCCCAACATTCTTCGCGGTTATGTCCACGCTTTTTGCAATAATTGCAAAATGGTGGATACGCGTGAGGATTTTTCCGGTTTCGGCAGAACGTTGACCTTGCTACGACAGTCTCGTCCGTAATGTCCGGGTTTTCCACATCTATAACATTGTCCGTTGCTAGGTCCGATAAATCTCTTTTCCGCGCTTGCGCCGGCTATCGCTTCTTGAAGCGTCGTATATCGTTGTGAGCGTACGAGTACTCTTAAGTCGCTTTGTAGCCCTAATTGAAAATTTAATAACGCTTGTGTTTGGATTGTTTGTAAGATAGTGCGTTTCTCTGAGCTTGCCTGGTTTCCTTCCTCTATCATTGAATCGTATAAATTCATAGCGAGCTGGTCGACGCGTTGCCCGAAACTTTGTGCTGACTCATTATATTTCTGCTTTAGTGAATTGAATTCTAATTGTAAGTGGGCAGTACTTTGCTTGCTTTGGTATGCAGTCTCTAGTTGTCGTTTTAATTTTTCAAACGTTTGTATGTCTTGCGTTTCGAAATCTTGCATGGCTTTACCCTTTAATTTAGTAAATAGTATGCCTTGTATCAGAGATTCTTCGTCTCCGGGGTGTATGTTTTGCATTGTATATGTGCATGCGTTCAGAAATTCCTGAAGGCGGTGTCGCGATGTACCGTCGAATTCGGGTATCATCATTCGCGCTTCTTTTAGAGACATATATTGTCGTGCAGTTCTCCGTCGATTTCGTACGTCGCGCTCAGTCCGTCCGTAAGTCATACGAGGCTTGTAATCGGACTCCTGTCGTTTGTCTGTGTGTGTGTATGTTTGTGCGGCTTCTATCCTATTCATACGTGTGTTTAGTGTATGTAGTTCTGCATGTATAGCTTGTATTATATTAAGCATTTGTGAAGTTTCTCCGGGCGCTACGACGGAGGGTTGTTGTGACGTGACGTCTAAATTCTGTCCCATTTGTACAAGGGTTTGTCGGAGTATGCTCATTTCGGCATCTATCGCGGCTGGCGGAATAATCGCGTCCGCGTTTGTATTTTCTGCCATATTTATTTCGTTATAAATTTCTTCGGGATCGAATATTTCGCTGTCGTATGACGTTAATAAAAATTCTCTTTGCAAAGATACTCTACTCGGAGTTCGGCTGATATACGGTCGCAATCAACGCGGTTCGTTTGAGTTACTTGAACGGAGTCGCTCGGATTATTCGCGAATATACTTGCGTCAAAACTAGTAAACGGAAATTCTCGGTCGTTTATTACGTTCGGAGGTAACTCGGTATTATTTTCGTTTGACAAGTCGCTGTCTAAATTTCTACAAACGCTTTCGAGATTTTGCGCAGTTAAAGGCAATACTCGCGTCGTTAACCGTACAGGTGTACTATGCAACCACGATTGGTTTTTAATCGCTTGTCGGGGTGTTTCGTCACCTTCCGACATTCACACAATCAAATAAATTCGGACTTACAGTATTACGGCTCACATCGTTACGCTCTATACGGGTCGGCTGCAGCTGCTGCAACTCGATCGCTCGTGGGCTGATAACGGCTGCTCCGTGTTGGTGCTAGATACGGCGGGTCGTCGCTCGTGATGATGCGCTGCCCGTGAGGTTGTCGTAGGTCGGCGTTGTCCTTGAACGTCGGCGATCCTTTTCGATTCTCTGCTGCTTATCACTCGTTGCACTGTTTATGTTGTCCGCTCTCTCGCTCTCTCCTAGTCATAGCTTCTGCTGGTTTCTGTCAGGGTTACTGACTTGCCCGTCTAACACTTGTTATAATTTTATGTTTTTACAGGTTTTCGCCGCTGTAAGGATTTTGGAGACGACGTCGGCCCTGCGGCTGAGATCTCACCGCTGCCACCAAATTGTTGTGCCTCCGGGAAGGCACGGAAAATTTTGGAGTTTCAGTCGACTGAAGGATGAGGATCCTAAGATTGGCGGGCGTCTCCACTTTGTCAAACTTTACTGGTTTAATTGAATAAATCTTTTATTTCACTTATTTCTCGAGTAGGTTTAATTATGTCTAATCCCACCTGGGTGGTTAGTTAAGTATGCCCGCACTCGGCAGTTAGATTACAAGTGATAGTTTGTATTCTGCGGCTTGTCTTCGACTCGTAGTTAGGTTCTAATTAGCGACTTGACTTTTCGGAATTTTGTTAGCCACTGACTTCATCGCCTCGCTCTCCGTTCGCGGTGGTCTCCTGCCCTTTTCTACATTTTTCGGGGGAAGATGTAGAAAAGCTCTTTCATTGACTAATTTTTATTCACACGCTTTTATCTAGGTGCAAGCGAAGCAGGTTGATTCTTCGCTTGCGATCCGCGGTTTTCGATGTAACGTTTATATTTCATTGCGTTTGCGTCTTTTCGCGATAAGCGCTTCGCGAGAGCGTGAGAACGTTTCTCAAATGATTGCATAATAGCCGACTTACTAATTTATTATTAAAACTATATTTAATATAATATAGTTATAGTCATTCGGACTATAACAGCTGTAAAAATTAGATAAAAATTATAACTCGTAAAAAATATAAAAATATAATTAAAAAATAATAATTGTGAGACAACCCAACTGGCTTAAATTGATTATTATTATTAATTCGATGTCATATACAAGAAAAGACAACGTTTCGACATTAAGTTTAGGTCCTTATCAAGTATAAAATTAAAAACAATACCAATAAATGTACATACAAAAATTTCAATTTTAAGAAAGCAAAGCATAAACCACGATTGTAATAACAAATTAAAACGTACCTTACAAAATCTTTAATACAATATATAATTAAGTTTTTTCATTTTACACATTTCTATATAAATACTGTGTCAAGTAAAACGTTCAGTATGGATGGTAAAAGCGAACTAAGTTAAACAGCCTTGATTATTCTATCATAAATAGGATTCAAATTCTCTGTGTCTTTCTGTAGGTTGATCGTGTTGTTACATTTTTTTATAAAAAACATTTCAGCAATCTCTCTTTTCCTAGTGTTTGTGTCTCGATGTAAAATATTTAACGTTGTCCATTTAAAGTCGTGCGAAAAATCATTTCTATGTTTGCTTATAACATTCTGGTTGCTGACATGTTTTTTATATTATTCATATGCTTGTTGTGTGCCTCGGGAGAGACACTTAAGGGTCGCGCCAAATTGGGATGGGAATCCGGGGCGTCAGGACTTGTCGGGTTTTTGTAGAGAAATGCACTACACTTTTTGTATTAAAATTCTTTATTCAACTTCAACCACTTGGTCTTTATTTTATTCCACTATTAATACACTGTAGCTTTACGAGTGTGCGGCACTGACTTTATATTACTCCGCGTATCGCGCACAACTGCGAGTCGATGCTAAGTGCGCGCGCGGTTAGCGAGATCGTGGTTAGAGCGATTATTGGTGTCTGCGACTCAGCGAGTTGTCGCGTCTCTACTCTCTTTTTATATCGTTGTTTTTGGAGTTTTTCCCGATCGGAAGGGGTGCCTGGCAACAGGTTTCCCCGGTCGAGAATCTAGGTGCAAGCGAAGCAGATTCAAAGTCCTTCTGCTTTGCTTGCACGTTGACCAATTTCTGTTCCGCGTATATCTCGCATTGTATGCGTTTTTAACGCGGTCATTATCTGTCGTAACTCTGATTTCGCGTATACCTCGCATCGTATGCGCTTTTTAACGCGGTCATTATCTGTCGTAACTCTGATTCCGCGTATACCTCGCATCGTATGCGTTTTTTAACGCGGTCAGTGTCTGTCGTAATTGCGGATGCAATACGAGTACCCATTTCTTAATATTGGTTAACTTTTAATAGTTATATCTATTGTATATCTTTGGGGGATATAACATCCCTCCCCCGTTAAAGAAGAAAAACGAAGGCATGAAGTTTTTCGCTTACAACTAAAGCTTACAAATGTTTATCCCGTTCACAATATAATTATAATCGTTTCCTATTTCCTAAAAACGCGTACTATTACTCCTTTTTAATATAGATCTAGGTACATCCCAGTCATCGTCAAGTATCGTCACTCTTGGTCTTCTTTTAATGTTTTTTCTATTTTTCACTTTCCAAATTATAATGACAATGATAAATATTATAATTATGATTATTACTAACCCGCTCGAGGTCATGGGATAAATAAATTGTTTTCTTGTATAAAACTTTTGTTCATTATCCTGTAAATCATTGTCTATGTTGTTTATTTTCGTTCGTAATTCTATTAGTTCTGCGTTGTTTTGTGTTAGATTATTTAATGTGTCGAGTATTCTCATGTCCTCGTCTTGTGACGGTGCAATATTAAAATTCGGCAAATATGTCTCTATGTTCGTTACGTAAGTCGTCTCTTTTGTTTCCAATGTCATATCCTCCGTTTTAATTTGACAGTTTCCTCGTGAGGTTAGTCGGCCGGTATTTTTTATTACTAAATTTTTTTCTGTGTATCCGTCACATTTTATATTTATTTTTTCTTCCTTAGCTGTTGAGTACAACCATGTGTGTGTTTGATGTAACGGGATCCATACTGTCGTTTTCGTTACCCGATAGCGTACCTTGCATTCATGCTTATCTTGCATTCGTTGCGTATACATTTGTAATTCGCACGGTATATTCGTGTTTACGCGATAAGTCGGCATGCTATGTTCGCATATATAATTAGAGTTTATTTTACTACATTTTTGTAAATCCTCATTTGTTATAATTAAATATGTTAATCTAAGGTTATCTATGGCAAACATATTGTTTTCTACTTGTATACCTTTAAATGTTTTATTGTATGCTGCCACGGGGAATTCAATTGCCTTTATTATGTTATATTTAGGCTGTGATATTATCGGGAACCGCAGTATTGTATATAAATTATATTCTTTGCTTACGTATGCACTTACGCTTGCATGTTTCTTTATTTCATGCCAGTTTACTGCGTGTGTTCTAAACGGAAAATAATATCCCTGTTCTAACTGTGTTGCGGCTTCCTTTAAGTGTGCGACAATGTTATCAAATGGTACTAATTTCGGATGTATATTTCCTTCCTCGATTTGCGCTAAGTATTCTATAATATTTTCCGCGTCCCTAATGGCGTCTGTTACTGCTGCCATAATTATTTCGTATTGTCCCTGTATCTTTTCTAACGTAATATATTGCGCTACATTTTCCTGTAAGAGTTTTTCACTCTGTTTTATTGTATTCTCTAACTTGCTTATATGTGTTACCGTATCGTTGAGTATTGTTAGTTGATGCCTAATTGTGTGTTGTAACGTGTTCTGTCGGTTATTTATTAATTCTAGTTGTTCATTTATGCGTTTTTCGTCATCGGCGTCCATGGTACCGAACAATGTCTTTGCCACTGTTCCTATCCCGTCAATTATTCCCCTACGTTTGTCTGTATGCCTGTCGTAGAGTGTATTTATTTGTATTATCGTTTTTTCTAAATAGTTTAGTGTTTGTTTTGTAATACTAACTAAATTAAGGCATGTGTCTTGTTGCGTTAACACATTGCACGCTTTTTCCGTACGCTCTATATAATTTCGTATGTAACCTTGTTTCGCAGTTAATGTTGCTAGGTCCAGTTTTATTACTAGTTTCCACGTGCTTTTGGAACAATGTAGATGGCCTATTTTTTCAAAATGTATCCCTGGCTCGTTGGTGAATTCCTCGAGTTCGTATGGCTCTTGGCTTGACCGTCTTAATGTCGCTGCGTTGGCATTGAATATGATCATCCTGTAATATATATATAATTCCCCTTACTATTTTATACTTTTGTATGCAATTTTTATCAAGAAAGCGGAGCATTCGTTTTTTATATCTTCTGTCGTTTCTTCAGTCTTAGGACAACTTTTGTTACGTGCGGCACGACATACTAACATGTATTTTCGTTTTACTTGTATTAGATGCAATGCTTATTCGCATTTGGACGATTTGTTGTGTCTTTACTGTCGCGCCCGCGCCCCTGTTGTGGGGCCCGAAATAACGGGGGATGAGTATTCCCGGGCGTACGATGTGGTGCTCCGGTGGGCGAATGTGTCCCGGAGGGCGGGTGAGCCGCATTCTTTGCACGTCACCCTTGATACGCGCACCGATACGCGAGTAGTGCGTGAAGTGGTGGTTTTGGTGGGGACGACCAGCTTTGACCGATTCGCGATACCGGAATAGGTAAGTCTCAATTTTCGATAAATAATTTTAGTCTGTTTGTGTGTATGCGTATTGTTCTTCTTCCTTTCTTTATTGTGTAGTTGACGTCGGAGTTCTTTTCGATTATTGTATACGGTCCTGCCCATAAGGCGTCAAGTTTCTTTGATCGTCCGCGTCGTAGCGTATCGTCATATATAAGTACTTTATCACCGACTTTAAATTTTATTTCTTTTGCGTCTTTATCATAATATTTTTTTGATTTGATTTTCTCTTCGTTTACGCGATCCTTCGCAATTTGTTGTGTGGCCCTTAATCTTTCCCTAAGCTCTTGAGCGTAATCGTCGTAACTGTATGTGGCCCTCGGTGGTTTTGTTAATGCCGTCGGTAGGTTGGCCTGATGTCCGTAAATTAATTCAAACGGCGTGTACCCCGTTGCACTGTGCGGGGTCGTATTATAAGTAAACATTGCATAAGGTGTCCATTCGTCCCAGTCTGTTTGATCAGCGTCAACATAATGGCGAAGATACTCTGCTAATGTCCTATGTGATCGTTCGAGTGCCCCATTTGTTTCCGGGTGATACGCGGTTGTTTGTAATTTTTTGATTTTTAACAGTTTACATGTGTCCTTAAATATTTCACTTAAAAAGTTTGTCCCCTGATCTGTCATACTTCCCGATTTCTTTTGCTCGAATACTTCGGAATTTCTTTTCGTATGAGGGTTATTTCATGCTTCATTTCCCCCTCTATTTCGTCTATAGTTATTAGCGGCGTTCTTAACTCGACAACTTTGTCGGTTGTATTTATGACACTGACTGGACACACATAGTCTTCTGGCTGCACGAGGCATCGTCCTATATACACACCGGGTGCAGTTTGTTCGGCTCTTACGATTCCTGCGCTATTTTTATTTGTAGCAGCCCGGATAATTGTTTCGCTGCGCGGCTGTAACCGGATCCTTTCGTATGGTTGCAAATTTAACACGGCATCTCCTATGGTGAGTTCCCGTTTTTTGAAATTACAGTTAACTCCCTGTTTCCGCAAAAAATCTATCCCGAGAATTCCTTCGTATTCCATGGGAAAATCGTCTTTGACGACGTATGTGGTGTGTTTTATTTTCCGACCTCCTATGTCAATTGTCGCCGACGTCTTCCCTATTGTTCGCGCTTTGTGTCCCGTAATGCCAATGAGCGTGATTTTTCCTTTATAAATTAATGCGTCATCTTTTAGATGTTTCAGTTTTATTAACGAAATAGTTGCCCCTGAATCGAATAGCATTTTAACTGCGCCATTCTTAGCTTCACGCATCGGTAGTGTAATTAAATCTAAACCCGCGCTCTCTTGTAGTGTGGGTCGTAGGTGTGATACGCGATACTCGACGGCGCGTGCCGGGGTCTCTCCTTCCGAGTCTCCCTCGTTGCTGTCGCGTTCGTAACTGCTACTGCTTTGCTCGGAATCCGTATCACCCTTTTTCGTTTTTGGCTTCCTTCGGCTCTTGGTTAGATTAACATTACGCTTTTTTTTTCCTCATTTGTTCTGTCGCGATTTGATATTGTTTTTGGCCGTCCGTTTATCGTCCAGCATTCTTCACGGCTGTGTCCACGTTTTTTGCAGTGGTTGCAAAATTTTTCTGCTGTGATTACGCGATCTGACTTCTCGGGTTTCGGAAGCGCGTATTTACTGTTACGGCATTCTCGCTCGTAGTGCCCCGATTTTCCGCATTTATAACATTGTACGGCATTTTTTGTTGATCGCGACGGCGCTCCCTCGTAACGGTTTCGATTTGTGTAATTACTAGATCGCGTTGTAGTTGTGCCCTTTACTTTTTCTTCGGCGGTTGCGGCCGTTATTGCCTCCTGCAGTGTTTGGTAATTTCGCGAACGAATAAGAAGTTGTATCTCGTCGCGTAGTCCTATTTGGAAATTTTGCAAGGCTTGTTTTTGTATAGTACTTAGTATGATCCGCTTTGCAATGGGGGAGTGATCTTCTCCCTCCGTCATGGATTCATATAACTCCATAGCTAAAGTATCGACGCGCGTTCCGAAAGCTTGCGCGCCTTTGTTTGCCTTTTGTTTTAAGGAATTGAACTCTATCTGCAAATACGTAGTGCTTCGCCTACTCTGGTATGTACATTCCAATTGTCGCTTGAGTTCGTCGTATGTCTGTATGTCTCGCGTTTGAAAATCTAACATTGCTTTGCCTTTGAGTTTCGTGCATAGGATAGCTCCCACCAATCCTCTTTCGTTAGCAGGGTGTATGTTTGTCATGGCGTACGTACATGTGCTTAGGAGTTCTTGTAATTTATGTTGGGCCGTCCCGTCAAATTCCGGAATCATTTGCCGTGCTTCTTTTAACGATAAAAAAGGCTCCTGCGGCCCTTGTCGATGTCTAGCGTCACTCTCTGTTCGTCCGTACACAACGTTATATTTTTTGTCGTCATTGTCGGGGTCTCGCGTTTCTCTCTCGCGGGTGTGTGTGTCCCGGCGGTTTTGACCTCGTTCGTCCGCGTATGTGCTAATATCACGAATTTGTTCGCGTAATATGTCTATTTCCGTGAGCATTTCCCTACGTAGTTCTCGCATGCCTCTCATTATCTCACGTAGCATAGGATTATCTATTCCGGCCTCCCTATAATTAGGAGTTTCGCGCACCTCGATTTCGTCAATGCGTCTATCTATGTATCGTCTGGTATCGCGGGGGTTAGTTGTTCCTATTTCGCTATTAGGGGGTGGTGCATGTACGTCGGCTTCCACCAGTCGAGTGTTGTCGCGAGCTATTGTACCGTGTAGACGGTCAATCTCGCGGTCGATGGCACCCTCGGACACATCCATGCCACCGTTAGGCGGTGTTCGCAGCATGTCCTGATACTCACTCGGATCGAAAATACTACTATCGTATGACGTAAGCAAAGATTCCCCGTGTTGTGACCCGTTGCTAGGAGTTCGTCTCACGCGTTCGTTACTTTTTTTTCTTAAATTTTTACCGGTGTTGGTTTCCCCTTCTTCGAATAAACTTTCGTCAAAAATGTTAAACGGAAATTCGCGTTCGGCTTTCCCGTGAATGTATGATTCGGAGTCGCTCTCTCCTGAATAATATTCTTCTAATTTTATCCGCACTTTTCCGAGGTTTTCTAAGGTTATCGGTAGTGCTTTGATTGATCGTGCGGCTGAGTCGCTATGTAACCACGAATTATTCGCTATCGCTTGTCGGGGTGTTTCGCTCTCCTCCGACATTCATGCAGTATGTATAAAAGTTTGGTTCGGACTTACATTAATGTTACTATCGCTCGCTTGCTGACGCTGCAGGTCATCGCTCGGCAGTGTTGATACGGCTGGCGGTCCGGTGTCGTAAGGTGATCCTGCGGGTCACTGTACGGTGCGATGCGTTGTCCGGGTTGTCGTAGGTCGCGTCCTTAGGTGATGGCCTACTTCCCGACGGCTGATGCGTTGTCCGTGTGTGTGTGTCTTTTTGTACGTACGGCACGCTGCTGCTTATACGTCGGCTTCTGTTTTTGTTTGTTTCCCGTCGATTATTATGTTCGACGTGCCTGGTTATTAATACTGCTGTATTTTTCAGGTCTTCCTCCGAGTAGTTCCTGACGGTCCTTCGGCGCAATCCCACCGCTGCCACCAAATTGTTGTGTGCCTCGGGAGAGACACTTAAGGGTCGCGCCAAATTGGGATGGGAATCCGGGGCGTCAGGACTTGTCGGGTTTTTGTAGAGAAATGCACTACACTTTTTGTATTAAAATTCTTTATTCAACTTCAACCACTTGGTCTTTATTTTATTCCACTATTAATACACTGTAGCTTTACGAGTGTGCGGCACTGACTTTATATTACTCCGCGTATCGCGCACAACTGCGAGTCGATGCTAAGTGCGCGCGCGGTTAGCGAGATCGTGGTTAGAGCGATTATTGGTGTCTGCGACTCAGCGAGTTGTCGCGTCTCTACTCTCTTTTTATATCGTTGTTTTTGGAGTTTTTCCCGATCGGAAGGGGTGCCTGGCAACAGGTTTCCCCGGTCGAGAATCTAGGTGCAAGCGAAGCAGATTCAAAGTCCTTCTGCTTTGCTTGCACGTTGACCAATTTCTGTTCCGCGTATATCTCGCATTGTATGCGTTTTTAACGCGGTCATTATCTGTCGTAACTCTGATTTCGCGTATACCTCGCATCGTATGCGCTTTTTAACGCGGTCATTATCTGTCGTAACTCTGATTCCGCGTATACCTCGCATCGTATGCGTTTTTTAACGCGGTCAGTGTCTGTCGTAATTGCGGATGCAATACGAGTACCCATTTCTTAATATTGGTTAACTTTTAATAGTTATATCTATTGTATATCTTTGGGGGATATAACATGCTCTTTAATCCTATTAAGGTGTCTTTTAGTTTGTTCAATGTATGTGGCGTCACAGTCGTTGCAGTCAACCTTATAAACTATCTCGGTCATATCGGCTTTAGGTAATTTGTCTTTTCCGCGTTTAATAACAGTATCTAGTTTTTTTTTGGAATCGTATAAATAACACTTAAGCCTGTTTTCTTAATAGATCTCTCATTAGTTTCGCTTAGGTTCTTAACAAACGGCATTAAAATACAAGACGAAATATCAAATACATTATTTTTGTCAACTACGTTATGAGAATTTCTTAAAAAACATGTTCTTATATACACATAACGCTCGATGACCGTCCTAGAAAAACAATTGTTCGACAAGATTTTTTTAACCATTTGTAAGTTCTCATTATGAAACCGTTTATCTGATAACAAAATAGCGTGATCGACTAAGTTGTTAATGGTGTTAACTTTGTATTTAAACGGATGATTAGAATAGTAGTTTAAATATCTACTGGAGAAGGTGGGTTTCTGGTACCAATTAGTCAATAGTTTGCCATTGTTTCTAAAAACGAATGTATCCAGAAAGTTATTCTTGTTATTTATTTCTGTTTCATGTGTAAATTGCAAACGGTGATGGTAATTATTAAACGTAGTCAAAATAGTATCAATTTTATTGCGTGGTACCACTGCAAAAATATCATCAACATACCTATAATAAACTGAAATGTCTGGCGATACAAGATTATCTGCTATTGATAAAAATAAAAAATATATAATAAAAAATATAAAAAATATAAAAAATATAAAAAATATAAAAATATAAAAAATAAAAAATATAAAAAATATAAAATATAAAAAAGATAAAAATATAAATACAAAAAAAGCTATACTTACTCGTCGCATTTCTTCTCGCACGTTTCATCACGTCTCAGCATGTAGTAATTCATGCTGCTTCTTTGAACCGAGGGTATTAATAAGTGAACCACCAGTCAGAACAGTCGACGAAAGACTGATCGTATAAAAAAGTACTAATAATTGAGTAACGCTCATTTTTAAAATATTAGGAGAAGGGGTAAATTGAATTCTTGCAAATATATATATGGAGGGAAAGAGAATTATTTAAAAGTAGTGAGGATAAATTAAATATTATAAGGGGTAAATCGAATTCCTAAAAATATATAAAAAAGTACTAATAATTGAGTAACGCTCATTTTTAAAATATTAGGAGAAGGGGTAAATCGAATTCTTGCAAATATATATATGGAGGGAAAGAGAATTATTTAAAAGTAGTGAGGATAAATTAAATATTATAAGGGGTAAATCGAATTCCTAAAAATATATCTGGAAAGAAAGAACAAAGAGAAATATTTAAAAATAGTAGGAGAAGGAGTAAAAAGAATACTTAGAAATACGATTGCGTGAGAAATTTTTAAAAGTAGTGGGGGCAAAACAAATTCTTAGAAATATCTGGTGAGGGAGGGAGAGAAATAACAAAGAGAATATTATGTAAACAATATGTTTATTCAAGAAACGGATGATTGTCGCGATTGGCCGACCACCAATTAAATAATTTAAATACATTTTCTAACGCGCAATTTTTTACATGTTTATTACACCGTAGAGTATATGTAGGATCTAACTTATTTAATGCAGGCACATCTTCATATATGACATCCAAGGTCTCAATGGTAAAACCGCTGCTCGCATCGTCCATTATTTCGGCAAGCCATTCTCGCTTTTCGAGTCTTTTTACGTACACGAGAGAGGACTCTTCTTCATCGTCTTCTTGTTTATTTATGCCAACAATAGCTGCCGTAATCAAGCGCTGAGCCATGCCGTATGGAACATTTTAATCCTCCCATTGTAAGCCGTGATGATGCTGAGTTAACCACGAGGCCTGACGCCTTTCCGACTTTATAAGCACGCTCCATGGCACAGGGCATGCGAAGAAATAGTGCGACAGGATATATCCTCTTCTCAGGATTGCCGCTTCCTTCACAATAAATCGTTTATATAGGATAAATCCTTGCAGGTCGACAAACGTTGGTGCAGACATGATCTCTTCGATGTGAGTCAGTCGAGAGGTATTACGATACTCTTCAGACATCTCACATCATCTTGATTATGTATTCTCCTCCCCCTCTCTCACACGCGTAGTTGTGTAAACATAATATAAAATACATGTCAGCAACCAGAATGTTATAAGCAAACATAGAAATGATTTTTCGCACGACTTTAAATGGACAACGTTAAATATTTTACATCGAGACACAAACACTTTTTTTTTTTTTTTTTTATAGTCAGGAAATTTGCCTAAACCAAACTTCGCCGTCCTGACCCCTGAGGGAGGGTCAGGAGGCTTTGTGGTGGATTCCCGCCCGTAGTATCCCGAGGGACTATCGGGCGGGGGACCAACCTAAAACCTGACTGAAGCCCCTGGTCGTATGGGTATTGTCCACCGCGGAACCGCGTAAGCATTACTTCACGGTGGACACCCGACCGGCGTCCTTAAGGTAGGACACATCCCCCGAGAGGATACTACAGGTATCCCCCCGGAGAGGACATTCCCTTGCCCCGAAAGGGCATCGGAGGGAGCCGGGCTACTAGCTCCCCCCGGACTTCCCTGGGTCGACGTGCAATGGGATCAGGGCCCCCACCCTTCTCCCTGCCGAACCCGGTTAGTGAGACGGCCGCAGCCGCCCACCCCACATTTAAGACGTCACAGGACGTCACCAACTACGTGGACAGACATATACACAATCCACGACAGAGACCAAATAAGGGCCACAGGCCCAGCCCTCTAAGGGCCAACAGTGAGGCACAATGGCCGACCACAATAAAGGTGGGAGGGTTGTTACTCCCACCTATAAACGAAAGACAACAAAATTAAACAAAAACAACATGAACTTGGCGCGGGTGAAGAGGCCGCGGAGTCACCTTTCGGCAGCCTCCCCGGCACTCAAACACCCATCGCCGCTACCTACTAAAACATAGACTTGGCGGAGCAGGGACACCACGGAGTCACCTTTCGGCAACCTCCCCGTAATCCCCGCATCCACCGCTACGCACTACGACTATAGGACAGAACGACACTAGACATTGGAAGCAGAGCTGCAGCCCGGCACAGGGGAGCCACCTCTCCGTGACCTCCCCCGCCCCCGGCTACAGTCCACCTCCATCCACTCGGGGCTATCGGGTGTCCCCCCAACAGGGGGCCCCGGAGCCTGCACGCGCTCCACAACAGGAGCGCCCACCGGGGCAGCCCCGATCTCCAAGAGCCGTCCCCCAACAGGACGACCCAGAGCCTGGCGCCCACCATCCGCCCCGAAAACTGAGGGCCTCAGGCACCCCTGAGCCCCCAAGGAGTGGGCTGCCGACACCCCCCTGTCCGAACAAACCGGACAACGGGGTGTGGCACCACAGGACGCCGCGCGATGCCCCGACACGCCACAACGGTAGCAGCGGTCGGAGCGATCCGTACCCCCCGAGCAACGATGTCGCGTATGCCCCACCTCGAGGCAACGGTAGCACCGAAGGGGGCGGGCGCTAAGCAGCTCCACCCCCAACACTCCCCACCCCACCTTGATCCTCCCCGCAGACACAGCTCTACGCGCCGCTGCCACCGGGCAACGCACCCACACGGTGCTCCAGAGAGAGCCCCGGGGAGTCCGAATCGCTCCGATCCGAACATCCCCGACCGAGCATCCCCCCAGAGACACCAGGGCATCTCGAATCTCATCGCGAGAGGCGATTCCCTCCCCCATAGTCCCACGGATCCGAAGATCCATGGTTTTCTGAGGGCGGGAGACCACCACATCCTCGCGATCGGCAAAGACACCGCGAATACGATCCGCCAAGAGGTCCGCCTTCTCACCGGTGTTTCCACCAGGGATCTGCAAAAGCAGACCCCCAGTGGCGGTGTATCTGAGATTAAGTGGAGGAACACCAAGCTCCTCCAGGCTGATACTCCCCTTGGCCTCACGCAATATCTCCGCATATGACCTCCTGTCGCCGACAGAGGTCACATGAACCGCCGTTGAATTAGGCTGCCGAAATACTCGGTTCAGCCTCCTTCTCCTCCATTGCGCAACCAGCCTTGGGCGCGGAGCCCCGGCTACACCCTCCCGGGACCCCAAGCCCCCAATCCCCCCAGCGACTGAATCAGCTACCGAAGGGGGCGGGGACCCAGGCCCCCGGAAAGAAACCACCCTTTTCGCGCCGCGACCCCGCCTTCCACGCGCAGGCGTAGAAAGGACAGGGGAAACCTCCCCGACCAGGGGAGCGGAGGCAGACGATCCCACTTCCTCCCCCCGGGAAACCAAAGAGGACCTGAGGGACTCCACAGCCCTCCTCAGGTCCCCAAACGCCCTGGTAACGCGCCTCTCAATGAGGAGGTCCACCCGCGCTAAAAGCCGCTGGTGTGGATCCTCCTCATGGAGATCCCCCCCGCATGGGGTGCTCCATACTTCCGCTGCAGTTTTGTTCAGCAAGGGTCCACCTCTCTCAGGAGCACTAGCCCCCTCAGAGAGCTCCGACCCAGTTGCCTTCCCTTGCTTACGCGCAGCCCGACCTCTCTTCTTTCTGAGCGGCGCCTCCTTCTCCCCAGAAGAGGGAGAAGGCGCAGCCGCCTTCTTACTGGCCTCCAACAGCTCATGAAGGGACCTGTTGTCCCTCTCGAGCTGTTCAATACGCCCCTGGAGACGCTTCACTTCCTCCTTGAGAAGAGCGCACTCCCCTTCCGATTCAAACTCCGGAACCTCATCTTTCACGATGGGTCCCGGAGAAGAAAAAGACATAGATTCGTCGGGCAGGGTGATCGCGCCAGGCGACCCCCCAAAAGGGGAAGCGGCCGCATACGACCCCGCCCCCGACAAATAGCCACTTACCTGTGGGTCATCAGCACGGACTACCTCATCCGCACTGACCACCCCCATCTCCACCAGATTCCGGTTGAAATCCTCCAAGCTAATTTGGTCCTTAGCCAGAAGGGAACACCTGTCCAATCTGGACTGTATCTCGTCCAACCGGTCGCAGAACTCCTTCACGCTCTTAAACGGCGCTGTCACTTCCCCATCCGCGGACCCAGCCGGCAAATCCGCGGATGACCTGTCGCTCGATGACGACGAGGAGGGAGCCAGGCCTACACCCCCCCCACGCCGGTTCCTGGTTACCGACTCCAGGAAGTCGTCTCTTTTCTTATCTTGCTCCATCATCTGTAATAAGAAAAAATTGGTTTTTTCTGTCGGGGGTTTCCTTCCCCTTAGGAGGTTGCCTTACTCAGCTAACGGGGCCTCCCCCCCGGGTGTTATCTTCGGTGTTTTCCTTCACCTAGTGCAGTGGACAAGTCCTTTTTAGGGCCTGCACGCCCATCGCACCTCGTTCATCCATCACCACACACTCCAGCTCGGGTACCTCGGGATTGCGACACCCGTACACTACAGGGATGAGTTTGTAGTGCCCCTGAGGGAGAGACACAAACACTAGGAAAAGAGAGATTGCTGAAATGTTTTTTATAAAAAAATGTAACAACACGATCAACCTACAGAAAGACACAGAGAATTTGAATCCTATTTATGATAGAATAATCAAGGCTGTTTAACTTAGTTCGCTTTTACCATCCATACTAAACGTTTTACTTGACACAGTATTTATATAGAAATGTGTAAAATGAAAAAACTTAATTATATAGTGTATTAAAGATTTTGTAAGGTACGTTTTAATTTGTTATTACAATCGTGGTTTATGCTTTGCTTTCTTAAAATTGAAATTTTTGTATGTACATTTATTGGTATTGTTTTTAATTTTATACTTGATAAGGACCTAAACTTAATGTCGAAACGTTGTCTTTTCTTGTATATGACATCGAATTAATAATAATAATCAATTTAAGCCAGTTGGGTTGTCTCACAATTATTATTTTTTAATTATATTTTTATATTTTTTACGAGTTATAATTTTTATTTAATTTTTACAGCTGTTATAGTCCGAATGACTATAACTATATTATATTAAATATAGTTTTAATAATAAATTAGTAAGTCGGCTATTATGCAATCATTTGAGAAACGTTCTCACGCTCTCGCGAAGCGCTTATCGCGAAAAGACGCAAACGCAATGAAATATAAACGTTACATCGAAAACCGCGGATCGCAAGCGAAGAATCAACCTGCTTCGCTTGCACCTAGATAAAAGCGTGTGAATAAAAATTAGTCAATGAAAGAGCTTTTCTACATCTTCCCCCGAAAAATGTAGAAAAGGGCAGGAGACCACCGCGAACGGAGAGCGAGGCGATGAAGTCAGTGGCTAACAAAATTCCGAAAAGTCAAGTCGCTAATTAGAACCTAACTACGAGTCGAAGACAAGCCGCAGAATACAAACTATCACTTGTAATCTAACTGCCGAGTGCGGGCATACTTAACTAACCACCCAGGTGGGATTAGACATAATTAAACCTACTCGAGAAATAAGTGAAATAAAAGATTTATTCAATTAAACCAGTAAAGTTTGACAAAGTGGAGACGCCCGCCAATCTTAGGATCCTCATCCTTCAGTCGACTGAAACTCCAAAATTTTCCGTGCCTTCCCGGAGGCACAACAATTTGGTGGCAGCGGTGAGATCTCAGCCGCAGGGCCGACGTCGTCTCCAAAATCCTTACAGCGGCGAAAACCTGTAAAAACATAAAATTATAACAAGTGTTAGACGGGCAAGTCAGTAACCCTGACAGAAACCAGCAGAAGCTATGACTAGGAGAGAGCGAGAGAGCGGACAACATAAACAGTGCAACGAGTGATAAGCAGCAGAGAATCGAAAAGGATCGCCGACGTTCAAGGACAACGCCGACCTACGACAACCTCACGGGCAGCGCATCATCACGAGCGACGACCCGCCGTATCTAGCACCAACACGGAGCAGCCGTTATCAGCCCACGAGCGATCGAGTTGCAGCAGCTGCAGCCGACCCGTATAGAGCGTAACGATGTGAGCCGTAATACTGTAAGTCCGAATTTATTTGATTGTGTGAATGTCGGAAGGTGACGAAACACCCCGACAAGCGATTAAAAACCAATCGTGGTTGCATAGTACACCTGTACGGTTAACGACGCGAGTATTGCCTTTAACTGCGCAAAATCTCGAAAGCGTTTGTAGAAATTTAGACAGCGACTTGTCAAACGAAAATAATACCGAGTTACCTCCGAACGTAATAAACAACCGAGAATTTCCGTTTACTAGTTTTGACGCAAGTATATTCGCGAATAATCCGAGCGACTCCGTTCAAGTAACTCAAACTAACCGCGTTGATTGCGACCGTATATCAGCCGAACTCCGAGTAGAGTATCTTTGCAAAGAGAATTTTCATTAACGTCATACGACAGCGAAATATTCGATCCCGAAGAAATTTATAACGAAATAAATATGGCAGAAAATACAAACGCGGACGCGATTATTCCGCCAGCCGCGATAGATGCCGAAATGAGCATACTCCGACAAACCCTTGTACAAATGGGACAGAATTTAGACGTCACGTCACAACAACCCTCCGTCGTAGCGCCCGGAGAAACTTCACAAATGCTTAATATAATACAAGCTATACATGCAGAACTACATACACTAAACACACGTATGGATAGGATAGAAGCCGCACAAACATACACACACACAGACAAACGACAGGAGTCCGATTACAAGCCTCGTATGACTTACGGACGGACTGAGCGCGACGTACGAAATCGACGGAGAACTGCACGACAATATATGTCTCTAAAAGAAGCGCGAATGATGATACCCGAATTCGACGGTACATCGCGACACCGCCTTCAGGAATTTCTGAACGCATGCACATATACAATGCAAAACATACACCCCGGAGACGAAGAATCTCTGATACAAGGCATACTATTTACTAAATTAAAGGGTAAAGCCATGCAAGATTTCGAAACGCAAGACATACAAACGTTTGAAAAATTAAAACGACAACTAGAGACTGCATACCAAAGCAAGCAAAGTACTGCCCACTTACAATTAGAATTCAATTCACTAAAGCAGAAATATAATGAGTCAGCACAAAGTTTCGGGCAACGCGTCGACCAGCTCGCTATGAATTTATACGATTCAATGATAGAGGAAGGAAACCAGGCAAGCTCAGAGAAACGCACTATCTTACAAACAATCCAAACACAAGCGTTATTAAATTTTCAATTAGGGCTACAAAGCGACTTAAGAGTACTCGTACGCTCACAACGATATACGACGCTTCAAGAAGCGATAGCCGGCGCAAGCGCGGAAAAGAGATTTATCGGACCTAGCAACGGACAATGTTATAGATGTGGAAAACCCGGACATTACGGACGAGACTGTCGTAGCAAGGTCAACGTTCTGCCGAAACCGGAAAAATCCTCACGCGTATCCACCATTTTGCAATTATTGCAAAAAGCGTGGACATAACCGCGAAGAATGTTGGGAATTAAACGGGCGACCAAAAAATAAGACGCTCCCACGAAACAAACCAGAGGATCGAAAAAACCCGCAAAGTATTAATAAAATAGATAATCAAAGAATCCGGCAGGAGAGAAATTCCGAGTCTGAACGTAGCAGCGATGAAGACGGAGAGCGTGGAGATAAGATTAAGAAGACTCGCGCGCTCGAATATCAGGTGACACACGTGCGCCGAACGCCGAGAAAGAGAGCGAGTTTAAATATAATTATTCTGCTCATGCGAGAGGCAAAACGCGGAAAAGTAAATATGCTTTACGATTCAGGAGCTACGATTTCATTGATAAAAGTGAAACACTTGAAGGGCGAGACCGAAATTTACAATGATAAAATAACCCTCGTTGGAATAACCGGTCATAAAGCAAAGACAATTGGGAAAATGTACGCGATAATTGAGTTAAACGAAAACAAGATAAAACACGCGATTTACGTCGTGAAAGATGATCCCGATGGAATACGACGAGATTATGGGAATCGATTTTCTCCAGAAGCAGCAAGTCACGTGCGATTACAAAAAACGCGAATTACAAATCGGAAACGCCGTCCTGAAATTGCAACCGTATAACAAAATTATCTTAAACCCGCGTAGTGAAACAATTATACACGCGATAACAAATCATAATAAGACAGGGATTATTCGAGCCAAAGAAGCCGCCCCAGGAATCTATATCGGCCGATGTTTGGTAGAACCAAAGAATTACCAATGTCAGTGTAAAACCATCAATGTAATTAATACAACTGATAAGCCGGTCGAGATCCACACACTCCTCGTAACCGTAGAAGACGTTTGCGAATATAACGCGCACGAGTTATACACAATACATACAGACGAGACTCCGAATCTATTAATGCGTGACAAACGAATTTGACAATTATTACGCACAAAACATTTAAATGAAAAAGAAAGGAAAGCAATACATAAAATATGCGAAGAATATAGCGTCGTGTTTTATATAAGCAGAGAACTACTGTCATGCACAGCAACACTAAAACACGAAGTAAGCACGCGCGCCGATACCTCACCCGTCAATGTGAGACCGTATCGCCTTCCCGAGAAACACAAATCAGAAGTGAACAAGCAAGTACAGGAAATGCTAAAAGACGGAATTATTAGTACAAGCATTAGCCAGTGGAATGCACCGTTATTAGTAGTGCCAAAAAAGGCTGACGCAACAGGCAAACCGCGATTAAGAGTAGTAGTCGATTTCCGGAAGTTAAGTGAATTAACTATAGGCGATTCATTTCCACTGCCAAATATTACCGATATTTTGGATCAGCTGGGAAACGCGAAGTATTTTACGACGCTCGACCTCGCATCTGAGTATCACCAGATACCGATGGCCGAGCGCGACAAAAATAAAACAGCCTTCTCGACTCTCTACGGACACTACGAGTTTAATAGAATGCCGTTTGGACTTAAAAACGCGCCTGCGACTTTCCAACGACTTATGAACTCAGTGCTAACCGGGATACAAGAGCTCCGATGTCTCGTTTATCTCGACGACATTGTTATATACGGATCTAGTTTAGAGGATCACAACAGAAGACTCGCGGAAGTATTACAACGCCTACGAAAACACAGTCTTAAACTACAGCTTGACAAATGCGAATTTTTACGAAAAGAGGTAATATACCTTGGACATATTATTTCCGAAAACAGTATACTGCCAGATCCGTTGAAATTAGAGGCGGTAAAAAATTTTCCGACACCGCGGAAAGTAAAAGACGTACAATCGTTTATCGGACTAGCGGGTTATTACCGAAAAATAGAAAATTTTTCGCGAATCGCAAAACCGTTAACAAAATTAACGAAGAAAACGGAAATGTTCAAATGGAAAAATGAACAACAAATCGCGTTTGAAAAATTAAAAGAAAAATTAACGACAGCGCCAGTGCTAAAGTATCCGGATTTCAATGAAGAATTCAACGTGACTACCGATGCCTTGGACTATGCAATCGGAGCCGTACTATCACAAGGAACGGTAGGCAAGGATAGACCTTTACAAAGAGCAGGAATTAACTCCAATCTCGTTACAGTGTCCGTAGAGAGTCGAGAAGGCTGTTTTATTTTTGTCGCGCTCGGCCATCGGTATCTGGTGATACTCAGATGCGAGGTCGACTCAGACACGAGTCTCTCAAGCGGCCAATGGGTAGCATGCAGAAGCTTGAGGAAAAGAAAGGCCACTAAGAAGCCTTCACCGAAAAGAAAGGCCAAAAGGTCGAGGTCGAGAAACAATTCGGCATCAGCACCGGAGGATAGCAATCTGAGTAATACCCTCACCGACCCTTACGATAGTCTGGAAGAGGGAAAGAGGGATAACTCCATGTTTAGAAGCCATACGAAGTTGCTGGATGCAGTGATAACGCACAAAATTGAGGACAACAACCAGCAACAACAACAGGACGATCTGCAGGAGCAAATATTGCAAATCTCGCAGAGCGCACAAATGCAGCAAATCCTGTTAAAAGGAAATAAGGAAGCGCTACCCTCAACCAGCAGTATTCCCGGTGTCCCTGACACGACCGAAAAACGGGGAAGAGGACGCACGCTAACCACGGGAGAGTCTGCTAAACGATTAGCAAGAAAGGCAAAAGAAGAGGAGGAAAGGGAGAGACAACGCGAGGAAAACATCCTAAATTCCCGTGTTATACCGCCCCAAACAAAATCCTACAAAGGATACTTAGAAAGGGTGCAAACAAAGACGGAGGAATATGAACAGGCCCCCATAGGAGACCTAGAAGCCATGGTCGCAGAGAAATCTATGGGCATTTACAAGGTGACAGTGGGCTCTGGGAATCTAAAGGGCACGCTGATGAGGCAAGCGAAGGAGTCAGCAGCGGACTTGTGCGCGGCAGCAACGGTTCTTGCGCTTAGAGCGCAAAATCCGATAGCCGAGCCAATAGATAGTCAGCTGCGGGAACTTAGGCAACAAGTAAGAGCCTTGAGGGTGGAGAATGAGCATCTCAGAAAAACTGTACAACAGTTAAGGATGCCCAAGAAACAGACCACAGCTTTATGGAGCAACACAAGCCAGGAGGAGGACACGGAGAATAACACAAGATCACTTCGGAGAAATCAATGGACGATCAGGACGGAAAAATGGATTGCCGAGAACCCACTTCCGCTCGAGGGTGGGGAAGTCTCAGGGGTCATATATGAAAAGGACGCCGGTCCATGTGCCTCCCCACCTCCACGCGGTGAGAGCTGGAAACGTCGAGGTACCCCCTCGGCGGCTAACGGGGCAATGGTTTCGGGCAGAGTGTGTGTACCGACATACATCTCTGGGCATTGGCGGGGTTTTTTAGCTCCTCCCTCGAGTGCTACGGTCACGCTCGAACGCCGGGCGAACGCTTAGGCTTGTAGAGCAAGGACAATTGTCCTTAAGCCGTGGCCGGGGGAGCTGGGGACTCTAAAGGTGCCTCGCGGCGCACTAGGCGCGAATCCGAGGGAGCTTTTCCCTTCGGATTAGCCGTCCATAGGAGGAGGGACCCATAGCTTGGCTCAAGTCCCAAATCTTATGGAGTAACGGCACGGGTGCTTCACTTGTGAAGCACTCACGGGGGGCGGTGGCTTGGGGGGAGACGGCTTAGCACCGGCGAGCCTCCTGGGAACAACCGTCTCCTCGCTAGTAGATTGCATCTCCAGGATGGGAGATAATCGGGTAGGTGCAGCTCCACCGTGGGACTCGGCTAGCAGTGATGTACCGGCGGGCTCGAGCCGTGCCGGGGTGATCTGCTGGCCTTGTCCTTTGGATCGCCTGGAGTTTGCTCGCGTGACCGTCTTCTCTCTCACCTGAAAGGGTGCGGAAGGAGGTGGTCGTGAGGATTGTGCTTAATCCTCCAAAAATTCGTAAGCACACTTACTTCGAGTCATTTACTTCGAGACACGGATGCCCACCGAAGCGCGGTGATGTCAAGTGACGGGACATGCTCCTAGAGGCTGACATCGCCAGCAACAGGGGTCCGCCTTCCCCCTCGTATAAAAACGCGGAGGCGGGGACACGGGTAGGGATGATGATGGTTGCTCGAGCTTATCTCGAGTGATCAGACATCATACAAACAGGGGTTTATTTTCTCCCTTGTATAAAAACGCGGAGGTAGCCGGGACGGAAGTGTTTCTGTTTGCAAACACTACCGGAGCTGCGATCAGCCAACAGCACGGGGGTCCGCCTCCCCCTGAAAAACCGGAGAGCGACTAGGGACTTAGATCGCGTGCCTCTACCGGGAGGCTCGGGTAGAATCCCCCGGTGCTTTGGCAACAGGGAAGAAGAGGGTTGTGCTTTACCCTTCGGAAATACGGAAGTACATTACTTCGAGTCACGGATGCCCGTCAGGGCGCGGTGATGTCAAGTGACGGGACATGCTCCCAGAGGCTTACATCGCCAGCAACAGGGGTCCGCCTTCCCCCTCGTATAAAAACGCGGAGGCGGGGATACGGGTAGGGATGATGATAATTGTTCGAGCTTACCTCGAGTGATCAGACATCATACAAACAGGAGTCTGCCTTCCCCCTCGTATAAAAACGCGGAAGCAGCCGGGCTGGGAGTTTCAGCATGGTAAACATTTCCAGGGCTACAGAACGGGGATCCGCCTCCCCCTGAAAAATCGGAGAGCGGCTAGGGACGTAGATCGCGACCCTCCACCGGGAGGTCCGGGTAGATTCCCCTGGTGCTCAGGCAACAGGGGTAAAAGGGCTGTGCTTCGCCCTTCGGAAAAAACGGAGGCACACTGGGGTACATCGAGTCACGGATGCCCAACGGGGCGCGGGGATGTCAAGTGGAGGGACAAAGTCCTGGAGGCTGACATCGCCAGCAACAGAGGGTCCGCCTTCCCCCTCGTATAAAAACTCGGAGGCGGGGACACGGGTAGGGATGATGATGGCTCTTCGAGCTTGCTCGAAGGGTCAGACATCATACAAACAGGGGTCCGCCTTTCCCCTCGTATAAAAACGCGAAGGCGGCCGGGGCCAAGATGTATTCAGCATAGAAACATCTTGGTACTAAGTGGCATGGTCTGAACAGTGGCGAGCACGTACTCCTGCGGAACTGATCTCACGTGGGCCGGGGTAGTGAAGGCACCATTACCCCAAAGGCGTACGTGTTGATCTGCACCTTCCTTTCTGCTGGGAAAGTTGTACCCTTAGGAAAAGGACTGTGCCCTCAAGGAGGTGGAGCCTCGTAACGAAGCTCTTTTTGTCCGAGGGTTCTACGGGAGTGGCGACTTTCCGCCAATACAGACGTCTGCCTAGTGGAGATCGTTCACTCCACTATAAACACTCGGTGAACGACACGCGAGGGTAAAGAGGGGAGATCTGGAAAAGGGTCCAGATATCCCTTTAAAGGGAAGAGAACCCTAGCAGAGGGAGACCTAAAGGGGGGCATTCGAGTCTTACTCGTCTTATTCCCTTCGTGGGTCGCGGCCTTGCCGTGGCGAAGGGGCTCACCCTTTGCAAGAGGATAGTCTTGCAGAGGGTGCCAACAGCGACCCGTACCTCTCGAGGTACACTGCCCCCGGTCCGGGGGGCACGCCCTCCGTCTCTGGGGGCTCTCCTTCGAGGGGTGGAAGATTTCCATTTTCTGGGGAGACGGGGCCCACCTCCCCGTTAGAGCTTCAGCTCGTATGTGGTAAGGGATGGCGACCCGAAATTCAAACGCCCGGTGGCATGACACCGTTAGGAGAAGGGAAACCACGGCGCTTCGGCGCTTCCCTTCCCACCATGCTCTGTGGCCCGGCACGCCTGCCGGGTAGGCGGCTTTTGCCGTCCGGGGTTTTTCCCTCTCCTCCGTCCTGGGGGGAGGGGCTCGTTTAGGGGTTCCCTTTGGGGGGTGGAAGGTGGGCGTCGGCGGCAGGGGCCACATTAGAGGGTGCCGCGCGCGACTACCCGAGAGGCTCTGCCCGGAGGGGGTCGCGCCGGCGGAGGGACCGACATGGTTACCCGAGGGGCTTTGCCCGGAGGGTTGTCCCAAGGGGCTCTGCCCGGAGGGGGCCATGTTGATCGGTCCTCGGGGCCCGTTCGTGGAACGGCCTCCGAGGACAGGGAGGTGCCTCAGGGTGCTGGTTGGGGGTCTCCAGGCTGTGTAGCCTGGGTCCCCGTCCCAGCGTCCCTGGGGTAGGCCGCACCCAGGCCGCTTAGACGTCTCCGAGGCAGGGCTGGGTCGGTGCAGACGGCCACGCGTGGTCACCCGAGGGGCGTGGCCCGGAGGGTTTTCCCAGGGGGCACTGCCCAGAGGGGACCACGCGGGTCGGCCGTCGAGGCCGCTCGGACATATTCCGAGGCAGGGCTCGACGGCGAGAGGGAAGTCGCAGAGTGCTGGTTGGAGAGCGTGCTCTCGTCCCAGCGTCCCTGCGACTTGCCATCCTCGGGTCGCTCGGACGTTTCCGAATCCGGGCCGAGGATGGCGGAGAAGGCGCGCCGCGGTTACCCAAGGGGCATAGCCCGGAGGAGTTACCCAAGGGGCATAGCCCGGAGGGTGCCGCGGCCGCCTGCCGCCGGGGCCGCTTGGACGTTTCCGAGGCGGGGCCCGGCGGCGAGAGTAGATATCTCCGGTCGGTCGGGACCGTTTCCTCTTCCGAACCGACCGACCGGAGAGGCGCTTGCCTCTCGAAAGCCTTCGACGAGGGGCGCCCACATATGCTGGTCGCCATGGCGTGTAGGGCAGGGCCGGGGAGCGGCGACCCTGTCCAAAGCGTCCGTGGGGCCCCCCGGGTGGCGCCGCCCGCTGCGGTACCCGCATTGTCGGAGGTGCGGGTACCCCTGAAAGCCCGTGTGGGCGTCAAATCCCACACGGGTGTGTAAGGGGCTCGGAATCTGGCCGGGGTGCGGTATCCCCCCGGCCTAAGACATATGTCCCCTCCCCGGGGGAACTTGGGGCGTGGCCTTGGGGTGTGGCCGGTCATGTGTCGGGGCACCCCTTGGCCGGTGGGGGTATACCCTGGGGGACGGAGCCGCAGCGGGAGAGTGGGATAATTGAAATGGAGAATCTGAATTTAAACACCACAAATACAAACCAAGAAAATGAACGTGAGAAAGCTCTCTCTCACAGGAAGGGGCAGGTCACTATGGCACAAGTTGCCGCGGCCTTGCAAGAGACCTCGCCATTACAGAGCTCTCTCGGAATCTCGAGAGAACTCACAATAAGGCTGGAAAGGGTTGACTCACAAACGAGTATAACATCCTCGGAGGGCTCATTCATTGCAAAAAGAACAAGGGGAAGAGCTGGAGCCTCATCTTTATCAGGAGCCGATAGATCGAGGAGCCCCTCGAGATCAAGGTGGGCAGGAAAGATAGGGTCCCTCTCTGAATACAGCAGTTTTGATCCAGAACTGGAACTGGATCAGAGCAGCGTCAATACAGAAAGGGCGGAACTACCCTCCTTCCGCGAAATCAATCGAAGGATTGATAGAGAAATAAAAAAGCGAGGAGGGATACCACAACCACACCATCTGGAGGAACCACAAGAAGACGGAGACCAAGCTGAAGAGAGCATAATCCCCACCTTAAAAGAAAAGAGGGGAAGAGGCCGACCAGTCACCACAGGACAATACGAGATCCTGAAAGAAAAGAAAAGCAAGGAGGAAGAAAAGAGGAAAATCCAGAAAGAAAAGGGCATTTTGGATCCTCTCATCAAACCGGCGCAAACCAAATCGTACAAGGAGTTCCTTGAGAGAATCAAGGAAAAAGAGGAAGAGTACAGATATGCGCCGGTACTAGACCTGGAAGCAATGATCTCCGAAAAAAGTACGGACATATACAAGATGGCCGTACAATCGGGGAACGTAAAGGGTACGCTAGTAAAGCTGGCGAAGGTTGGTGCGGCCGACATGTGTGCGGCTGCAATGATCTTGGCGCTAAAAGCACAAAACCCGCCGGAAATGCAAGTGGTGGAACAAATAAACGAACTGAAACACCAAATGCATCTCCTGAGCATGGAGAACGCGCAACTGCGCAGACTGGTTGAACAAACTAAACAACAGAAAATGAAGCCCCTTGATACCGAAGCCCACCAAAAACCGCTCTGGGAGAAACAAGATCTCTCCCTATTCCAAGAACGAGGAAAAAGGACAGAGGAATGGGTTAGGGAAAACTCGCCTCCACCGGAAGACGGGGGAATTTCAGCGATCGGGATGGACCCGATCACGGAAACTCCACTTCCGTCAACAAGTGGGGAGCCCTCCAAAACCCGGGGGGAAGGAACCATTGGAAGGACACCTCTATCCAAGGATAGGGTCCCCCCAAAAGTTCCCGAGATGAAGAAAATGGAAGTGGACAATTGGAAATCGGAGATCTTCCAAGAAAAGGATTTCCCCCCACTTGGAGAGGGAAAGAAAGGAAGAGGAAAGAAGGAGAAACAAGCCCCGATCCCTCAAACAAGAGGAAAATTGATCGAAATCACCGAACAACCCTCCCAAGAGAGGAACGAGGAGAGGCAAAAACAGGATGCATTAATTGCCATGATGGAGGGCATATGCGAACGCATAATAGACCAAAGGCTGGGCAACCCGATTCCCAGCTATAGCCAAAAAAAAAAAAAAAAAAGGAGGTTGAGAGAGCGCAAAAGAGTGCGCCAAAAAAGCAAAAGGGAGTTGCACACCAAAAAGGGAAGGCAGAACCAGTCCCAGCAACAACGCTAAACCCACCGGCAAGACCCGCCCTGCCCAGGGTAAAGAAAATAGAGAGGGTCTCCGTAAAAAAATTCTCCCCCAAACGTCAAAAACAATAGGGGAGAATGGAGAGCAGAGAAATAAGGGAGGTAAGCCCCAATTGAGGGAATCGGCCCCACCACAACCACAACAACATCAACAGCAGCAGCAGCAGCAGTGGTCAACGGTGGTATCGAGAAGGACGGCACAAAAGGCGAAAGGGACCAAACAACCCCCAGTATCAAAGGCCGGGGCTCCCAGCCCTGCTACAGCCCAAAACGGAAAGCAACGGCCTGGACCCCCCAAGAAACGGAGGGGACCAAACACAGCGGCGATAACCATCACCTGCCCCCCGGGGAAATACGAAGAGATGATGACAGAGGCCCGACAAAAAATAGGTTTGGAAAGCCTAAAAGAAATAGGCATTAAGGAGGGGGTTAAGATCCGGAGAGCAATCACCGGAGCCCTGATATATGAGGTCCCCGGCAAGAACAGCAGCAAGCTAGCAGATAAGCTAGCTCTAAAGCTGAAACAAGCCCTTGTCGGTAAGGAGGGGGTGAGAATCCAGCGTCCAACAAAGACGGCATAGCTTAGGGTAAGGGGGCTGGACGAGTCGGTCACCCCCTCGGAGGTCAGAGAAGCCATCGCAAAAGGTGGCAACTGTGAGGAGGAAGAAGTTAGCGTGGGCAAAATAAAAATAACGCCCAACGGCATTAAGATGACCTGGGTCAGATGCCCAATCAAGGCCGCAAACATAGTGGCCAAAAAGGCCAAGATACAGGTAGGATGGGCACAGGCAAGGGTGGAAATCCTCGAAGACCGCCCCCTCCAGTGTTATAAATGCCTGGAGGGTGGCCACGTCAGAGCGCGATGCCCAAACAAGGCGGACCGCAGTGGTAAATGTTACCGCTGCGGTCAGGAAGGCCATGAGGCCAAGACGTGCGAAGCCCCGGTACACTGCGCGATTTGCGGGGACAAGAACCTCCCCGCCAATCATAGGACGTGGGGAAAAGCCTGCAAACCGGTGCAGAAAGGAAGAAGGGGCATCCCACTAGTAAAGGCGGTGGGAGCCCCGAAAGAATCCGGGGCAACGCGAATGGAGGTGGAGCCTCTGGAAAACGTCTCTCCCACGCAAACCACCCAGGAGAGGCCCAAGGAACAGAGGCCCCCCAGAGCAAAGGGAGGCAGGAGAATAGCTGAGGAAGGAGAAACCCCCCCAGCAATCAAGGCGCTGGCAAGAGACAGCGCCTCAAGGAAGAGCTGGGGGAGGGAAACGCTGACGCTATGGAAATAGCGTCGGAAGGAGGAACCAGAACGAAGATGGTTGAGGATGGCCGATAGAATACTCCAAGCCAACCTCAACCATGCGAGGAACGCCCAGGATCTCTTCGTCCATACTATGGCGGAGAGATCCTGCGGCTTAGGTATTATGGCGGAGCCGTACAAAGTACCCGATAAAAACTGGGTTAAAAGCACCGACGGCTCCGCTGCAATAGTAAGGAGGAATACGCCCGACTCCCCCCCCCCTAAATTTCATAAAGGCGGGCGAGGGATACGTGGCGGCTTCCTGGGGGCCCATCATCGTTATAGGGGTGTACCTCCCGCCGAGATTAAAAAATAACGAATTCGGCGAGAGGTTAAAGACCCTGAAGAGGGAGATCGCCTATCATCACCCCAAGCCGATAGTGGTCGCGGAAGACTTCAATGCCAAATCAACGACATGGGGTTCCCCGCGGACCGACTGGCGGGGTGATGAAGTTGAAGAGTGGGCGGCGCAATGCGACCTGATGCTCCTCAATTTGGGGAGCGAAAAGACATGTGTGCGCCGACAGGGCGGGTCAATTGTGGATCTCACATGGATGACCCGCCCTGCGGCAAGGATGGTCAAGAAGTGGAGGGTGGCGACGGAGATCGAAACTCTATCTGACCACAGATACATAGAGATCTCCGTCGCCATCACCACAAGGGAGGTCGCAGAGCGTCGCCTACAAAAAGAGGCGGTCTCCAAAAGATGACCTCTCAGGAAGTTGGACACGGATATGTTTATGGCGGCAATTAATGCCGCCATGATAGGAAAGGAAGAGGGGACTGGGGACCTAGAAGAGCATAGGGCATGGCTAACAAGCGTCGTAACCCAAGCATGCGACGTAGCCATGCCCAAGGTCAAAACCCGGTCCCCGAAGCATGCGTACTGGTGGTCGGAGGACATCGCCGAGCTGAGGCGGTCCACCGACCACGCAAGGAGGGAAATAAAAAGGAGGAAGAAGCACCGCTACTGGACGCAGAAGGATTGGAGGACGCGTGGGACGCCTATAAACATAGAAAAGACGACCTACGCGCCTCCATCCAACAGGCGAAGGCGAGGGCCTGGGAGGAACTAATCTCCTCCCTAGACGATGACCCGTGGGGTCGTCCCTATAAAATAGTTCTCAACAAATTGAGAGGAGGGACGGCACCACTAACGGAGTCGTTGGACCCCCATCTCGTAAAAAATATCATAGAGGTCCTGTTCCCCCGGGCGTCGGGCACACAAAACCCGATACAGGCGGGGGAGCAGGACTGGGATGAGACAGAAATGGGGGTCACGAGAGGAGAAATCCGGGATGCCGTCAAGAGGATCAAGAAGGGGAAAGCCCCTGGACCTGACGGCATCCACGGAAGAATCTGGGCCCTCGCCTCCAAGGAGTTGGTCGAGCCCATGAGGCGCCTGTACAACGGGTGCCTCAAGGAGGGCTCCTTCCCCCGCGAGTGGAAAAGGGCATCTATAGTCCTAATCCCTAAGGAAGGGAAACCTAGGGATTCGCCCTCGGCGTACAGGCCAATATGCCTGTTGGACGAGGCGGGAAAGATTCTGGAAAGAATCATCGCTGCCCGCCTCGTCCATCACCTGTCCCGGGATGGTCCAAACCTAGACGACAGACAGTACGGCTTTCGGGCCGGGCGGTCAACCGTTGACGCAATCTTGCGTGTCCGCTCCGTCTCGGAGGCCGTCGTGAGGGAAGGCGGGATGTTGCTGGCAGTCTCTTTGGACATTTCAAATGCCTTCAACACCCTGCCTTGGCACCGGGTGGGGGATGCCCTGAAATATCACAGGATACCCCCCTACCTATTGTCAGTCGTGTCGGACTACTTCCGGGACAGAAGTCTGGTCTACGTAGACCAGAACGCCGAGGAGTGCAGGGTCGAGGTGTCGTGCGGGGTTCCACAGGGGTCAGTTCTAGGCCCCCTCATGTGGAACCTTGCCTACGACGTGACCCTGAGGACTGCCCTTCCCCCTGGCTGTGACGTCATCTGCTATGCAGATAACACGCTAATCATGGCCGGGGGGGACACTTGGGGGGAAGCAGTGGCGCGTGCGAATATTGCGGTGGCGCGTGTCGTGCGCACTATAGGAGGAATTGGGCTGAAGGTGGCGCCCCAGAAAACAGAGGCCGTCTTCTTCCATGACGGCTCTCATGGGGCGCCTCCTAAAGCCCAGATAATGGTGGGAAACACCCCAATAAAGGTGGGGACCCGAATTAAATTCTATCCACCTGGATGGCAAGTGGGCCTTCGGCGAGCACTTCCGCCAACTGACCCCAAGGGTAAACAAGGCAGCGATGGCTTTATGCCGCCTGCTGCCAAACCTCGGGGGACCTGACGGAAGGGTTCGCCGACTTTACGCCGAAACCATACATTCTATGGTTATGTACGGAGCCCCCGTATGGGCAGAAAAGGTATAGGCCACCCGCAAACTCAGAGATGCGTTGCATCAGCTGCAAAGGCGGGTGGCCAACCGTATATGCCGGGGGTTCCGTACGGTAAGCTGGACGGCCGTGGGGGTACTCTCAGGAGTACCCCCTATAGAGTTATTAGCCCGCATGTACGCTGAAGTATACAGGCGTACACGCGGGCTACAGAGGCAGGGAACGGCCGTCACAGCAGGTGTCCGGCGTACACTGAGGACCCACACCCGACGGCAATTAATAGAAAGCTGGTCCGGCATGTTGCAAAACCCGCAACTGCCGGGGCAGTAAACCGTCGGGGCCATCCGGCCCTGCCTGGAACAATGGCTAGGCAGGGTCAAGGGGGGTGTTACTTACCGAATGACACAGGTGCTCACCGGGCACGGATGCTTCGGTGAGTACCTGTGTCGCATCAAGAAGGAGCGCACGACACGCTGCCACCATTGCAGCGATAGGAGGGATACCGCCGGCCACACGCTCCAGGAGTGTGTGGCCTGGACGGAGGAGAGAGAAGATTTGAAGGCAGCAATTGGGGGGGGAGATCTCTCGCTGCCATCTCTAGTAAAGGAGATGGTGGCGAGAGAGGAGGTTTGGAAGGCGTTCTCCTCCTTCTGCGAGAGAGTTATGTCGCAGAAGGAGGAGGCAGAGAGAGAGAGGGAGAGGGCTGGGAGAGGCAACTCCCAGCCCTCGGACGAGGAGGAGGAAGACGAAGAGGAAGGGGACGGGCCCCCTCTTTTCCCGCCACCGGCGAGCTTGCTCGTTTGTGGTGGTGGGAATCGGGGAGGGCGCGCCCCCGATGGAAGCAGAGACGGTGGAAACGGGGACGAACACCCTCTTTTCCCGCCATCGGCGAGCTCGCTGGTTTGTGGTGGCGGGAATCGGGGGGGGGGGGCGCGCTCCTGGTGGAAATAGAGATGACAGGAGCGGGGACGGGCCCCCTCTTTTCCCGCCATCGGCGAGTTCGCTCGTCTGTGGTGGCGGGAATCGGGGGAGGGCTCGCCCCCAGCGATGCAGGAGGCAGTCGCGGAGAAGGGGGTGGGCCCTCTCTTTCCCCGCCGTTGGGGAGATCACTCTCCCGTGGTGGCGGGGGGCGAGGAGGGTCCGCCATTTTTACACCCGCGCCATATGACGCGGGATGAGGTTGCCGGGGGAGGGTCGGGGACAATTAAGTCCTCGGACTCCCCCCCTAAAACCTCTCGAGAATCGGGGGCGTGGGTGCGCCGCCTTGCCTAGGCGAGGTGGGCGCGGCCGCGCCCCCGAACGGGAAACCCCCCCGATTGCGGCCGAATCCTAACTCCCAAAGGGAGCGGAGGGAGCCGTAATCGGGGGGGACCGAGGGGAGGCCACGCGTCCTTTGGGGCGCCTGGGCCCCCCTCTATGACGGAGACGTGACGCGCGGGGCCCTCTCACCGGGAGCCACAAGGCACCGGTGGGAGGGCAACGCCGTCCACGGAGGGGGTTCCTCTCCTTCTGAGAGGAACCCTCTGGAGAGGGCCTCCGGGGCGAATGCCGAATCCCCATTCCCTTCGGGAGAGGGAGGGAGCACCGCTCCGGAGGCGGGGGGTGGCGGCTCGAGCGGGATACTCGAGCCGCGACCCCGCCTTCCAAACTCTTTGAGAGGGCGCGACGTGGGGTCGATACCGCCCTGTGTCGCAACCGCGAGGACTCCCGCACAATGCAATTCGCGGGGGGGGGAGAGTGTCGCCTTCTGGAGGTTGAGATGGACAACACCTCAGTGGCATCCACCTCGGCTCAAGTTCGGGGAAAAAGAAAGAAGACGGAACGGGACAGTGATACAGATGACCTGACCTCACAAATGAGCAAAATCCCATGTGTTGACACGGACGAAGAATCGATTAATAAAAGGATCACGCGTGGTTCAATGGCGATCACTTGGAACATTATGAATGTGAACACGGACTCTGAACCGCAATCGCAGTCATGCTCCGAGGCGGAAATCAGGGGTGTTAGGAAACCTCCCAAGAAACCTGGGAGAAAGAAGAGAAGCGTGGACGAACCAACGATCGAACAACGGCTTTCGTCCTCTCCCGGAAAATGTGGACAAGCTAAACATCGCCCCGGTCTCTCAAATAAGAGCGTCGGCCATTGAATGGCTAGATGACATTGAGATCATTAGGGCGAATAGCAACTATCAAGGTGCCCTTAGTGGTCAAATAAGAAAAAGAGTCGGTGTGATCAAAGAAATTCTTAGAGTCTTTGGCGAAAAAATCGAAGATGCCGGCGATCCTAGCTATCTAAGAAGAAGAAACACAGAGCTAGCCGCCGAACTAGCCTCATCAAAAAGAGAAACCGCCAAACTAAGACGCGATGTACAAGATCTTCAATATATAGTTGGCGATCTTAAAAGAGCAATAGAAGGAGGCCGAGCTACTGAGAAAGCTGAGAAGGCAACCTCCCCGATAGAGATTCCCTGCAAGAGCTCCAAATCCAAATCTAAATCCAAATCTAAGGAAAGGAAGGATACACCTACAAATTCCAGTGTAAATGCAGCTAACGTGCAATTTACAGATGTAGTCATGAGACCCCCACTTAAAAGTGTCTCAGTACCGATTCCGGCAGTAGAAAGAAGCTCATTGAGAGAGTATCATGATGTTGATGCGAAGTTGTCTCGTCGTATTGTAGAGCTGACCTCGAGGAAGAGGGAACTGAGACAATCTCTTAAAGAGCAGGAACAAAGTCCTGCTCCAGTAACCGTCCCAGTCCAGTCCTCACTAGGATTAGCAAATAAACCCAGGATAACCAGCAACATCCAGATCGTTGCTCCTAAAGGAAAGATGATGACCCAAAAGTCATTAGATTCACATATTAGCGAACCTATGGAGGTAGTTGGTCAGAATGAGGAGGTCTGGCAACAGGTCGAATCTAAAAAGACAAACGACAAAAAAAAAAGAAGGATAAGCAGACCGCCCCCATCAATCAAAAGGTTGCTGCTGCTAAACTAAAGGAAGGCAACCACAACAAGAAAAGAAGACCCCCTAAAACAGCAGCTGTTGCGATAAAAGGAATAGCGGAGGGCTTCTCCTATGCAGCCGCTTTTAAGAAGCTTAGAGAAGAAATCTCTCTCGGTGATTTGCAGATCGACAAATCATCCATTAGACACACTGCAAACGGAGGCATTGTAATTGAAGTGCCTGGTAAAGATAAAGCTATCAGAGCTGAGGCCTTAAAAGAGAAAGTTGCCGGAGTACTAGGTGAAACGGCAGTAGTTACAAGACCGGTCGTGAAAGGCGAAGTAAGAATAATCGGAATAGACGACTCGGTCGTCGCTGATGAAGTAGCTGATGTGATCGCCACAGCGGGAGATTGTAAATCTGACGAGGTCAAAGTTGGCATAATTCGACCCATGTCCAACGGATTATTTACAGTGTGGGCTCAGTGTCCTCTTGCGGCTGCTATTAAGGCAACCCAAAAGAACAAAATTAAGATTGGCTGGACGATAGCCCGAATAGAGCTCCTCAAAGCCAGACCGACCCAGTGTTATAAATGCTGGGGACACGGCCATCTAAGGAACAAATGTACATCTGTCGCTGACAGGAGCAAGACCTGCTTCAGATGCGGAGGAGAGAACCACCCTGCACTGAACTGTCAAAACCCGATCAGATGTATTCTATGTGTGGAGCAAGGGAAAGATCCCAACCACAGAGTTGGATCTAACCAATGCAAGGCAGATTTCAAAACGAACCCAAAGCCTGTCCCCGGCTCGTCTAACAAACTGGAACGGAGGCCGGTAGAAATAGAAACCGACAATGATATGTAAGATTCTGCAGTGTAATCTAGGAAGAGGATGGCAAGCCCAAAATCTGCTAGAACAGCACATGGCAGAGTTAAATGTCGCTGTTTGTGCAGTATCGGAACCTCGTAACGTTCCAAATAGTATTTTCTGGTATGGTAGTGGCAACAAATTGGCTGCAATTCACTGGAGACCGACAGGCATATTCCAAACCTGTTCCCTGGTCTATACGGCTAGAGATTTCGTAGTATTGGAGCATGGGAATATTAACATCATATCATGCTATATTTCCCCAAACTGCTCTCGGGAAGATTTTCTTACCTTTCTTGATGAGCTCAGTGTGGCAATCAGAGTATTAGGCGGAAAAACCCTTATATGTAGAGACTTCAATGCGAAGTCCTCACATTGGGAATCGCGTTACACTGACCGAAGAGGAGAGCTGGTAGATGAGTGGGGTGCGGAACACGATCTGAGGCTGATCAACACGGGTAGACTCCCAACGTGCATCAGACCTCAAGGATGGTCAATCATCGACCTCTCTTGGTCAACTGCTGACATATGCAGCACTATCAATGATTGGCAAGTTATGCGTGATATCGAATCACTATCCGATCATGAATACATACAAATGACGATTGGCCGCACAGACGGAAGCACAGACAAGAGTCACAAAGACCTTAAAGCGCTAAGATATCCAAGATGGAATATCAAGAAGCTCGACATAGACAAATTCCGAGCTGCTCTGCTTTGGAACTGTCCCAAGGATAGTAATCAAGACCCAGAAGAATCAGCTGAACAAAAGGCAAGACGTATAGAACGTACGATTCATCAAGCCTGTGACGTTGGAACCAGTAGGGTCAAAAAACGCCCACCAAAAATGCAAACGTTCTGGTGGAACTCAGAAATCGAGAGCCATAGAAAGGCCTCGATAACGACACGAAGAGTCTGGTCTAAAGCCAAACAAAGCAAAAGACCCCTGGAAGAGACAGAATCTCTCAGAGCAGAGTATAGAGACGCCAGAAGGACTCTAAAACGCGAGATCAGCAAAGCCAAGTATCAAGCTTGGCAAGAATTAATTCAGACAATCGAAGACGACCCCTGGGGACTACCCTACAAGATTGTGCTGAATAGACTAAGAAGATCATCTCCAAGCCTAACCGAGACTCTAAATAAAGATGTAACCGAGACCCTCCTGGAGTCTCTATTCCCATGCGGCGTGGAATCCAACCCTGCAGAAATCTGGAGGAACTGGCAATGGAATGCAGGCGAAGAATGCCTCATAACTGGTCGAGAGGTTTTCGAGACTATCAAACGCAAAGCTGGTAGTAACACTGCTCCAGGCTCGGATGTGATCGTTACCAAAATTCTGGGAAAGCTTTCAGGAGAAATGATCTTCAATATTGTCGATTGTTTCAACACGTGTCTCAAGGAAGGCGTCTTCCCTAACCGATGGAAACGAGCTATTCTAGTCCTAATACCTAAAGGTGGGAATGACACAATAGAGGAGATGCCTAGGGTTTCGCCCGATATGCCTTCTAGATGAGCTAGGCAAAGTCTTTGAGAAGATAATCGTGGACCGGCTTTACCGTTGGATGAAAGAAAACCCTAGACACCAACGCTCGGAAGACGAATTTGGCTTCAAAGAAGGAAGATCAACGTGTGATGCTTTAGGAAGAGTACAGTCAGCTATCGAAGAGGCAATTGATCAAGGCGGTGTAGTTATCGCGATAAGTCTCGATATCAGCAATGCCTTTAATTCGCTTCCATGGCCTGCTATCAGAGAAGCCCTGAAACAAAAATGCTTTCCGGAATATTTACGACGTATTATCGACAGTTACCTTTATCATAGAGCCGTCGAATTCATAGATAGACAAGGAAAAACCGTCACTAAACCAATGACGGCTGGAGTACCTCAGGGCTCGGTGTTAGGCCCTACCCTATGGAATATAGGATATGACAGCGTTCTCCAAGAAGGGTGCGAGTACGGATGTCGTATCGTCTGCTACGCGGACGATACCCTTATCCTCGCTACTGCTGACACGATCTTTACAGCTATCGCTAGAGCAAACACACAGACGGCATTAATTCTCAACAGGATAAATCGACTTGGATTAACGGTCTCAGTAAACAAAACTGAGGCAGTAACGTTCCATGGCAGGAAAAAGCCTGTCCAACAACCATGTGTTACAATTGGTAATAAGATCATCCCTACCAAAACATCAATGAAGTACCTTGGCATTATTCTCGATAGCAGGATGTCATTTAAAGATCATTTCGAGTACGTAGAGACAAAAGTATCCAAAGTAACTAGAGCTCTGGGCAGACTCATGCCTAACTTGCGTGGTCCTAAAGAGGCCAAGAGAAGACTCTACGCTAATGTGATAACATCTATAATCTTATACGGTGCACCAATATGGTGCGACGCTTTAATCACGGCAAGGCGTAATCGAGAAAAACTTGATAGGCTGATGAAAATCACCAATCTGAGAGTGATTTCAGCGTACAGGACGGTTTCCTTGGACGCGGCGTCACTCCTAGCGAGAATACCACCCCTCCATCTCATGGCAGCAATGAGGAAACGAGTCTACACAAGAACCTTAGACTTGAAATCTCAAGGTGACTGGTGCCTAGCAGCAGCCCAAGAGATCAGAGCATCCGAAGCACTGATCACTAGACGACAATGGGAGATATACCTCCAAAGACCCATGATAGCTGGTGTACGCACCAGAGATGCCGTCCTGCCTAGTTTCATCGCATGGTTGGACAGAAGACACGGAGGAATGACCTTCCATCTGACCCAACTATTAACGGGTCATGGTTGTTTTGCTTCCTATCTGTATAGAATAGGAAAGATAGGCTCGCCAGTATGCGAACACTGTCCCGAGAATAAGGTGGATACTGCTGAACACACCCTGCAAGAATGCAAGGCGTGGGACACAGAGAGGGAAGCCCTAAGGACCATCATCGGCAACGATCTGAGTCTGGATTCAGTAGTGAAGGCCATCACTCTAGAAAAGACAGCCTGGGGAGCAATGACTCAATTCTCCGAGTCAGTTATGCTCACCAAGGAAAATCGGGAAAGGGAAAGACAAGCGCATGAGGCGCTAATCCCACCCGAATCCGACGAGGAAGAAGAGGCCGACACTTCCAGAGCATCGTCACAATAAGGAAGTGGCACATAGAGATGACTCAACTATAATATAGGTTAAGTGTAGCTTAAGACGAAAAAGATCACATGTAAATATGTAGATTTTGTGGAAGCGGTCTAGGATAATAAGTGTATGTATGGGTGTGTCGTGTGCGTGTGTGTGCGTGGGTATGTGTGGGTATGTGTGTGCGTGCGTGGGTGTGTGTGTATGTGTATGGGTATGTGCGAACCTAGATACGCCTCTAAATGGACTGCAGAAGTGCGCCATCTCTGATAGCGGTGACGCATAGTCTGCGGATGACTCAGGGAAGTGCACAATGCTAACAATAAATGTAGTAAATGTGCAATAATATATAGGTACATAATTGTAAATATGTAAATAGACTCTTATGTAGATTAGTCATTGGAAACACATTTCCTGCATGCGTGATATAAGTGTGCGAATGTTCACCCTTAGGGTGTGGATTCGTGTACGAGTGTGCAGGTGGTGTGTGAATGAATGGATGGATACACCTAAGAATGAATGCACATGTGTGTATGATGATATATACACATGCGTAACAGAGAGAATGCCGAAGGAAGATATCGCAGAAATGCGAAGCTGGGTTGGGCCCGGGAAAGTAATGCCGACAGCAGTTCTCCCGGACTCAACATAGACCAGGAAGGAGGAATGCCTTCTGGTCAAGGGCAGGGGTTTAGTGGGTAAGGCCGGTCGCGACCTGTCCGTCACGCGTGGGGGATCGGAGGCTAGCTCCGACCAACCACGCGGGACGCGGGGTTACGACCAGGAGGAGTCACCACATAACCGTATGGGGACGGCCCCATCGGTATCCGTAAGATGGATTCCCCTGCCTAGCGCCGTATCGCTAAATCAAAAAAAAAAAAAAAAGGTTGTTGTCCGTCGAGAGACTATCTTCTCGGTGCACTTGCACTGAGTACGCTCCGTACAGTAGTACGTATAAAAGTGGTTCTAAGTGCATTCTGAGTGCAAAAAACATTACTGGATTATTGTTTGTGGTGCCAAGATTAATGGCAAATGGAGGCAAGTCGCTTAAACAATTAGTTTGTTTAAAATAAGCCTCTAAAGTATTCACACGTGCTCTGCTTGTCTGGTGATTTTTGACAGGTAGTTAAACACTTGACATGTGACTTAAAAGTGCATTTGAACTGGTCTTTTGTATTGCCAGATTGTTTGTTGTATTGAACTTGATCATATATATAAATCTTAGACATTTATATAACCTATTTTAGATAAAATAAGTGAAATTGTGTTGAGGCTATCTATGTCTCTCTCGCACTAATAGACTTATGTCAGAAATACATATTCTGGCCCTTAGACAATTACTACATGTGGGAAAATATTTTTAATATATTTTTACTAACATTAAGTAGTGCCTGTGAAAGTTTGCAGTGACAGAATTGTTTAATTCTGTTAAAAACAATAGTTTTCATCTCTGACTGTCGCTGTCTCTCGCTCCAATGGATCTGGAGTAAAAGTTTATATTCACGGTGTTATATACTTTTCTCACGTGGGAATATATTTTTAATGTATTTCTATGCCTATTTGTTAGCTTGTGTAAAAACTCTGACAGTGAAAACTCTTTAGTTTATTTATAAAAGGCAGTTACAATCTCAGATTATCGTTATCCTTGTCCCACTTGGGGCAAACCTGTCAAACATCTTTGGGGCCTCCAACAATTTGACCTTGTATTTCTTCGGTAAAGTGAACATTTTATATGAGCTCTTTATAATTGTAAGAAGTTATCTAGTGACTGAGAATTGCTGAAATTATCTCAATTATTGTTAAATTCACTTTATAAAATCAGTAAATATTCTCTCTAGATTAATGCGCTCGCGTGTTCAACTGTGTGTTGGCTACATTGCCTCTACAGTTGTTGGCGGCATATCATTGGCCTGGTTACTTATGGCTATAATCATTTGAAATGCGCTATTTTAAATTGATAATTAGTGATATTAACATTTTTTCTCTGACTTATAAACACTGAAATTATAGTCATACTAACTGAGTTTATGTATAAACTGTCATTTGTTAAATTTGACTTAATTTGATGATATTATAAAATCAACACGTGGCGTTGAAGTTATACGGCGCATATGTTCTGCGCAGTGCGCGCGTGCTTAGGTGAATTGGCAGCTTGCTTGCTGCCTGCTGGCAATCTATAATTGGCTGACGCTGTTAAACCGCGTATTTTCAAGTCATATATTAAATGATTTATTAAATACTATTAATAAAATTAGACTTCGGACAGTTATTGATTAATAAATAATCAACTTTGGTTGATTGAATCGTTAAATAATAATTTAATAATAAGCTATATGAATATTGAACATGATATTGAATAATTAAGTTCTACACAGTGATTTAATTAATTAAATAATAAATATTGAGTTACTAAATAGCAGCCCTATAAACTAAATAAACAGTGTATGTAATAATAATTAACTAAGTGTTATTATATAGTGTTTTAACTAACTAATTGATAAACACTTAAATATAGATAGTATTTAATTGAATCGTGTTGAATTATAAAGAAAATTCATTGAAATTGCCTATTCTAACTAAGTTTGATAGATGTTGCAATCTAATAAACTTCGGATATCTATTAGGTAATAAACTATTAATATAGATAAATTAAGACGTTATAACTTTATGAACGCAATAAGCAGGAAACACAATATAAAGTACTAAGTGTTAACATATAGTGTCTTTACTCAACTGATTGACAATAATAGAATATACATAAGTTAGACTGAATTGAGAAATTTACTGTAATTATCGATATATATTGTATAAATTAGACAGGGTATGAGTGCTCCTTTTATTTCATACACTATCATTGTGGTGAGCTGTTTGTACTTTGCTGCTGTACTCTCGCTGTGTGAAGAAGTAACTGCTTCTTTCATCTGTAATAGATGAGAATAAACCTTAGTATTGATTCTGGTTTTATTACTAAATCAAATATTGATTCTACATACTTGAGTAAAATAGGCTGGTATTGGTGTCAATATTTAATAGACTTACGAATATTGCTACATGTTCTTCTATATGTAATGTGTGCACTGCCATTGATATAACATCTTAGTGCCCTCTTTTTATATGGATGTTTTCATTAAACTACGTCTGACTGCCTCTCTTATCTGTAATAATAAGCAGAAATCTAATATTAGTTTAGTGCTTGTTACTAAATTTTTGACGAAGAGGAATATATATATATATATATACATGTTCGCGAGATTTTTTGTACACGTTGCGTGGTTCTCTTGATCGAGAGTGAGCTTGCGTTCTCTTTCAGTATCGCGAACGCTTTTAATTATGGATTGTTTTTTGGGATCTTGAGATTGGCGGTTAAGGAGAGAGGCAAAGCCGATGTTCACTAAGCACCGTCACGTATTTTATTGTACAGAAGCACAGAATAATGGATACTGATTATCGGAGCGGAGCGTGATCTCTCGCTGCCGGTCGTCGTCGGACTGACTCACAAACACCGTGCCTCGGCGAGGTCTCGGCGAGAGAGCGAGAACAAAAGCCAATTTCTGACAAACAAAATTCCTGAGCTCGCACATACAATACGAAGATTCGAGAATCGTTCTCGAATATGATTTTCAATTAATGATCGCAGAAATCAATAAGAGTTTCCGCAATATACCGCCCGCTTTGCATGCATCCGCATGCGAAATGAGTACCGAAATGGCAGAGAACCTTGCTCAGAACCGTGGTCTCGTAACTTTATTATACATGGATAATCAATTGACTCAATCCAATAATAGAGCTTTAACATTAGCTTGACCCAATTGCCGCAATGCTTAAACCTAAAGAATATACAATGCGCATAGTGTTGTTTATTTTACAGAAATCGACTGAGTCGTAGAGCGCGATAAAGAATCACAGTTAGCAATTGGCAGCTTGCATAGTTGAGTAATAGGGCGCTGAAGTAAGCTGGTTGCTGTACGAACAGTTACTACGCGAACGAGACCATCCGCGCCTGGATGCACTTGAACGATTTCGACCAAGGTTCCATTTTGCAGGAAGGGAGTACGTTATTTTTTATTAAAACAAAATCATTAATCGCGAGATTCTGCTTGGAGTCACGCCATTTGCTTCGCTGCTGGAGGGAATGCAAATAGTCGTGAGACCATGTATGCCAAAACTGCTCGTGCAGTCTCTGCACAAGCTGCCATCTGCTAAGTGCGTTAAGATGTATCGTTGATACAGATTGTTCGGGAACGCTGACGAGCGGTCGACCGATCAGAAAATGACCAGGCGTCAACGCGGTAAAGTCCGAAGCATCATCCGACATTGGCGTCAATGGCCTTGAATTTAGGCACGCTTCGATTCTGCATAATAAAGTTTGAAATTCGACACGAGTTAGCACATGCGTACCGATTACGCGTTTCAAGTGATACTTCACGTTTTTTACATTGGCTTCCCATACCCCGCCGAAGTGCGGTGCTGCCGAAGGGTTGAAGTGCCAGGTAATGCGGTCATTGGCAATTTGACTTTTCAGAATAGGATCCTGAATAATAACGCGGAAAGCATTTCGCAGCTCCTTGTCGGCACCTATGAAGTTCGTGCCGTTATCACTGTAAATGTGGGATGGAAGCCCACGTCGACTTGTAAAGCGAGACAGGGCAGCGAGAAAACCTTCTGTCGAGTAATCATCTACACATTCGAGATGAATTGCCTTAGTAGTGAAGCATACAAAAATTGCAATGTAGTGCTTCATGGTCTTTTGACCGCGCGCTGCCCGCAAGGTCAAGGGTATTGGTCCGGCATAATCAACGCCGGTGCAGGTGAACGATGCGGACGGCGCAACTCTGTGTTCGGGCAATTGACCCATGAGTTGGTCTGCGGTGACGGCTCGGTGCCGCTCACAAGTAATGCAGCTTCGAATGTACTTTCTAACCTGAGAACGAGCGGAAATTATCCAATAACGTTGCCGTAATATGCGAAGCGTTAACTGAGTGCCGCCATGAAGGGCGGCCGTATGTGCATTAGCAATCAGCAACTGTACGATTCGATGATCAGCCAGAATGATCGGGTGACATTCCGAATAGGGCAACAGAGCGTTCTTCAACCGCCCACCTAGATGTATTAATTGATCTTGCCCAAGAAATGGGCGTAACGAGCTTAGTCGGCTTGATTTTGAAATAGAAACTTTTCGTTTTAACGCTGACAATTCTGAAGAAAACAGTTGGCGTTGAACTTGTTCAAGCCAAAAGTGTTCGGCATGATGGAGTTCGGCCGCTTCTAAAGACGAAAGATTCAATGAAGTCCCCTGTAATCGGTTGCGTAAATTGGTTACAAATCGAAATAGATATGCTGTAACCCGTATCAATTTTGTCCATGTTGAAATGTCGTTCGGGAGATTCCATGTAGTGACATTGTCGGTAAGATGCACCGACGCCGAGGAGGAATTCCTCCAGTAAAGCGTTAATCGATATGTCTTTGCTTGTCGATTGAATTGGCCACGTCGAAGAATGAGTGCGGAGCCAGGACGGTCCAGAAAACCACAAAGAGTGATTCATAAATTCGGTAGCAGACAAGCCGCGCGAGGCGCAATCTGCCGGATTCTCAGCTGATTTGACATGATGCCATTTAATTGTGGGAAGAGTGGTTTGGATTTCCGATACGCGAGTGGCGACATAAGTACGCCACCTTGAAGGGTGTTGAGTTATCCAAGCTAGGGTAACAGTGGAGTCCGTCCAACCGTACACAGGAACGTTTGACAGATTGAAAGACCGATAAATCCATTTAATCAGTCGACTGAGTAAAACTGCTGCGTTGAGTTCAAGTCTAGGGATACTGAGCGTCTTAAGAGGCGCAACCTTGGTTTTAGCGCATAGCAACGTAATCTGAACGTCGTCAAAGGATCTGAGAACGCGCAAATACACCATAGCGGCGTACGCACGCTTTGATGCGTCGGCAAAACCATGTAGTTCCATTCCTAAATTATCTCGATGCGAACCTGTCCATCGTGGAATTTTAATTGTTTCGAGCTTGGGTAAATCAGAATAGTATGAAATCCAGTGCTGGAGAAGATCAGGGGGGAGCGGATCGTCCCAGTCGATTTTTGCGAGCCAGAGCTCTTGAAGCAAAATTTTAGCCGTAATTACTACGGGCGACGCCCATCCGAGTAGGGTCGTATAGCTTTGCAATCAACGACAAGACTGAGCGTTTTGTGTTTGCACCAGAGGTGCCAGAAGATACCTTAAAACAGAATGAATCAGTGTGCGGCGACCAAGACAGCCCAAGCACCTTCAGTGAGTCATCGCTTTTAATAGCGAGATCCGATTGCCGCCTATCAAGCGGAATGTCTGCCAGCAACTTCAAAGAGTTTGCAGTCCATTTGCGTAGATCAAACTGGCCACGCTTCATGAGCGCAATGAGTTGATCTCGAGTTTTGATGGCGTCGGAGATTTCATCCGCGCCGAAGAGAGTATCATCAACGTAGATTGAGTCGCGAAAAATCGTTTGTGCGAGGGGAAACTCGTGCCCGTCATCCTCGTTTAGTTGTTGCAATACGCGCATGGCTAAATATGGAGCACAAGCGGTGCCGTATGTAACGGTATTTAATTGGTAGTGATTGATATGTGCACAATCCGGGGATTGCCACAGTATTCGCTGATAATCTCGATCTTCATGATGGACCGAGATTTGTCTGTACATTTTCGCTATGTCAGCTGTGTACACGTATTGAAATAATCGCCAGCGAAGAACTATTGCGGCTAAATCTTGTTGGAGTTTTGGACCGATCATAAGATGGTCGTTTAATGAAGTGCCGTTTGATGTACGGCAGGAAGCATTGAACACCACGCGTAGTTTCGTGGTGGTACTGTGTTCGCGAAGGACAGCATGATGCGGTATGTAAGCCGCGTCCGAAAGATTAGAAGTGGAGGGTTTGATCTGGGTCATGTGACCCAGCTCCTCGTAATCTGCTAAAAACGCATGATAGAGCGTTCTAATTTCAGACTGTCGTGACAGCCGATCTGTTAATTTGGCGTGAAGCACTGAAGTGATTTGAAATGATTCACCTATACTCGGCGGTGAGCCATTCTTAAACGGCAATCGTACCACGTAGCGGCCATGTACGTCGCGCTTGTGAGTTGCAGCAAAATGTTGCTCACAACGTTGTTGTCCTCCGTTAGCGGAGGCTTGGAATCAGAAATTGTCTCGTCTGTCCAGAATTGTTGGATGACGGGAGCGAGGTCGTCTTCAACGACGCAATTGTGAACGTCAGCCGGAGGATGAGTTGCATCCGTGGGGCCTGTTGGTCCGGAGAGTATCCAGCCGAACAGAGTGGACTGCGCTGTCGGGGTCCCAGGCGGGCCATGACGAATGTCACCGATTAGCAGAGCACCGTATAAATCGGCCCCGATTAGTAAATGAATTTGGTGGGCGCTCGACGGATCAGGATCTGCAAGTTGCAATCCGCGCAAATGTGGCCATGAATTTATTTCCCGGATCTGAGAGGAAGCGTATGAAGTGATTTGTTCATAGGCGTATGCCCATAACGAGACGGATTTTCGCGGATTGAAACTTGGAGAGAGAGATATGTAAACCCGCGAGCGAGCCGACCCGCTGTATTTTTCCCCGAAGCATCGAATCTGCAGATTAGCGCGTTGACGCCTGGTTCGCAACGTTTGACATAAAGATTCGCTTATGAAGCTGTATGTGGATCCCTGATCCAGAAGGGCACGCACCAGTGTAGTACGTCCTTCTTGTGTCCGCACGATTACCCACGCAGTAGCGAGGAGAATATTCGCAGGCGAGCGCGTTTTCGGCGATACGGATTGTACCGTAGCTGTGACGGGAGACGCCCTTTGTACGAGTGTCTCTGATTTCGTGTCGGGTAATTGCTGAGACGCGTCATCCTTCGATTCGGCTTTAAATAATTTATGTAATGTCGTGTGATGTCGTTTCTGACATCGTAAGCATCGACCTCGTGACATACAGACGTTCGCGGAATGACCTTTCCGGAAGCAATTTCGACACAACTGTTTCTGGTCGATAAAATTAATTCGTTGATCTATCGATCGTGCGAGAAATTTATCGCATTTCGAAAGCCAATGAGTTCCGGAACATTCAACGCAGTTTAATGTAATTACATTATTGACGGTACCGCGCGGTTTTCCATTGCGAGAATTGGACGCCGAATTTTCTATTGACATGCCCTGATCGGTCAGTCCACGGATGCGTACGGTCATAAAATCATGAATTTCTTTATAAGTCGGGCATTCCGACAGGCTACCACATTTTAAATTCCATTCGGTTTTAGTTTTAGAACTAAATTTGCGTGATATCAAATAAACGAGTAAATCATCCCATGATTTGACCGGCCGATCAAGGCTGTCTAAAGCAGCGAGAGATGCTGCTACTGAGTCGCGAAGTTGGCGTAATTCCGCGGCGGTTTCCGATCGCATTATCGGGAGTTCCGCAAATGCATGGATGTGAGATTGAATGATCGCAAACTTATTGTCGTATTCGTCGGTTAGCAGTTGCCACGTAGCAGCATAGTTTTCATCCGCAATTCGAATATTCGCTATTAATTGCGCTGCGTCACCAATGACACTTGTTTTTAAATAGTGTAATTTTTCTGTATTTGACAGACAATCGTTATTAGTCACTAATGACTCGAAAATACCTTTAAAATTTTCCCACTCCGTAAATTTGCCGGAGAATTTAGGCAATGAAATGCGCGGCAAATGTATCGGACGACGCGTGTCGGAATCAAAAATAGACGATCGATCGCTCGTATTATGCGTAGGAGGGGTTGGACTTAGCTTTTTGATGGCTTCGTTGATCAGGTCCACGGTGACGTCATACGTTTCTTCCGCAGCATAGAATTCCTCCTTGACGAAGTATGGAAGTTCGCTTTTTTCCTTGGGCGTGACTGCATGCAGAATCCTCACATGAATAGCCTTGCACGATGACCATTGATCGTGAAGCTTCTTCAATCGGCTCTCCAGTTTGATTACAGTTGTCTGTGCTTTGGACAGCTTCTTGACATTCACCAAACTGCGATTGATCGCGTCGATGGTGAATGATTGTTCCGTGAGCAGAAAATTAATGGACTCTGTCATTGTAATAACGTAGATAAGAGTCAACTGATTTGATTGGAAGCGATAGTGCACCGCAGGTAGCGAGGGATGCGGCGGCCGATCAGCGGCGCTTCACTTGCTTAATATTTGTTGTTCCGGTGCAACAGCACTCACCGAATGGCGTGTAATATCGTGATACTCATTTACTGAGAGATAGCCAGTTCCGGAGCACTGTTTCATGCACGATAGGTGTTGATCGCCACTGTAGGGCACTGGTATTGTCGCCAGTGTTGTTTCACGTGGGCACTGTGTGATTGTGCGCACGGCTAGATGGGGCGCGCACGTGTTCACTGGCGTGGGTCGCACGTGATTTGCGAAGTCCGAGGAATGTTTCAGATAATGCCGACGACTATGTAATGCCGCAATTTTTTGAGAATTGCACTGTACACTGTACTATATGATAAGGTTCAGCTTGCAGTCCAATAACGCCAAGAATCCGGCTCGAAGGACCAAAAAAAATGTTCGCGAGATTTTTTGTGCACGTTGCGTGGTTCTCTTGATCGAGAGTGAGCTTGCGTTCTCTTTCCGTATCGCGAACGCTTTTAATTATGGATTGTTTTTTGGGATCTTGAGATTGGCGGTTAAGGAGAGAGGCAAAGCCGATGTTCACTAAGCACCGTCACGTATTTTATGGTACAGAAGCACAGAATAATGGATACTGATTATCGGAGCGGAGCGTGATCTCTCGCTGCCGGTCGTCGTCGGACTGACTCACAAACACCGTGCCTCGGCGAGGTCTCGGCGAGAGAGCGAGAACAAAAGCCAATTTCTGACAAACAAAATTCCTGAGCTCGCACATACAATACGAAGATTCGAGAATCGTTCTCGAATATGATTTTCAATTAATGATCGCAGAAATCAATAAGAGTTTCCGCAACAATACATATTTTGTGTAATTTTTAATGATTGTGAACTTGTTATACTTACGCATTTGAATGTGCTTATTGTAGCTGAGCGATTCTTGACTTTAAAATTATCTTGAGAAGATTGTTTATACAATAATTGAAGAAGAATCCTTATTCATGGGGTGTCAGAGTTGCTAGTGGATGGCTGCATTGCATAATTTATCCTCTTCATGTATTCTGCGAAATATACAAATTCTTATAAGAATTGTATTGATACATGGAAATGCTTGTATCCTGATGACTGTTTGTATTCTTAAGATAGGAACATAGTGAATAGCGATTTGCATAAGCATTCATCATAAATTATAGTTCTATAGACTTAGATATGTCTTCATATATGTACTCTGAATAAATGATCTATATTTAGATTATTTAGTGAGTAATTTAGTTCTAATTTACAAGATAAGTAAAGCTTTTCTATTGAAGCAAGTGATCTATAAAATCTGGATTATTTGCAAGTGACATCTTATAAATGCAATAAGATATTTGCATAAGTATTATATAGTGGTTGGCTATTAGCTAATTCTACACAAGACTGTGATTGTAGTATAATATACTTTCTATATACTTTTTATGTTTTTTGAGATATTAATAAATAAACTAATATTGGGTCTCAAAATATATGAATCTTTAATTGATTAGCTGCTTTACTTGATATACCGTGAAAAGGTAGTTAACTAGTTACATTTTAAATAAAATTAATATCCTTTGTAAACTGATATATTGTAACTTGTGATATACTGAGAATTTAGTATTACGTTACTAAATTAACTAAAAACTATTATACTAGTGTGTAAGTTGTAACTCATTTAGTGACAATAATTACAATTGACATATAAAATATATGATATTCAATGTGTGCAAATTAATTATAAAATAGTGATATATAATTGAGTGGATATATCATCCCTTTGACGCTGCAACACGGCCTCATCAACCCGGTCTTCCTCGGAGGGACTGTGGTGTATGAAGCCTCTTGGAAACTGCTGGTGGTCCACGTGAGACAATTTATTACCATCCTGATGACCTGCAAAAGATAAGTGGATTATGTGTGTTTTGTGCGGTCGTTTTTAAGTTTGTATATGGGCACACGGAGTTACTTAAGGATAATTCTATAGACCCATAATGACCATATAATTGACTTGATATAAAACATTTATCATACGTAGACAGCCAAAAAGAAATATGTGACGTGATAAATTCATAAATAATCAGTAAAACTTTTTTACTTAATAATAACAATATAGACTTAAGTTACGTAACTTTACATTATATTAAATATTAATAGTTATTAGCTGTTTCTATAATAGCATTGGCTAGTAATGCTCAGAGTTTATAATTTTTCTCAATTGATTTACATAAGTGGAACAATTACTTATTGTGCGTTAAGCTGAGTTAAAAGTGCTAATGATAAACGGTCCTTATTAAATTGCATTAATTTTTTGCATAAATATTAAATACTAATCATCTAACGATATAAACTTTAAACATTTTGGTTATCATTAATAATAATTCGAAGTAGTTTGTTTTGAAGTAATAAACCTATTAGGAGCAATGATACACTCATTATACACAATATTCATTTAGTTGATTGTTTAATTAAAAACTTAACGTAGTAATGTGAAATATGTGAGGGATCTAGTATATGAACAATTATTAAAGGATGTCTTATTAAATAGTAATTATATATGCTGAAATTATAAGTTGATTATCTACAAAACTCTATAATATCAAAACTTATAAACAAAATAAGTGCTGAGTAAATAGTATTATATATATCGTGCAAATTTATATAACTAAAACTTTACATCATGGGTAACATAAACTTTAAATTTCAAACAAATACTCAATTGTTGCTTATAGTAGTCTAAAACTAATATTTTTGAGGATATTTATTGCATACTATATAGGACGATCTAATCATCTTGCAAGTGATCATTAATAAATGTTAGATTCTTACATTACATTATTGGTGCATACGATGTGCTAGGTGTGTGATTTTTCTTCATCTGTATCCATACGTCAATACTCAGCTTTATGAGATCTATTTGAGTCAACTGGTGGCACTTTATATATTTTTGACTGTTGTTTCCTAGTGTTAACATAAAATATAAGTATTTAGCAAGTGACATTCTATAAACAATTTGCATAACATATCAAGTAGTCATATATAATGCAGTTTTACCTTGCAATAATAGTGAATAGATATAAAACATTGATATTTCTAGTTAAAAACTTAAATAAAAATCATTCTAAGTGCGTGAACTAAAGTAATATATGCCATGATAAATAGAATTTTATATAATTACATATTAACGAATATTAGAGTTCATTATTTAAATTTGAATATTTAAATTGACATTAAAATAACCAAGTCATCTGGTCTTAAATAATATAATAATAAGACAATTTCAACTATTAAATTGATACTGAAATACTTACATTACTGAACATACTGAATTTGGATAAATAATACTTTCTCCGCAGCTAGTCCTGCGTCATAGTATTTTTATCCGGTGACAACTTTGATATCTGGTGACTTTAATAGCATTTATGGGCTGATGTATGTGTATCTGAAACATACAAATATAATAAATGATTTATTTAATAATAAATTAATATATGATAAAGTTATGAGACTGTATGTGTCACCAACCGCCACAAGTTATTCAAGTGACAACTAGATATAAAATTAATTGACTCACAGTGAATTGACACTTTTTTATTAAACTCTATATTGCCTAGAATATATATTTGATTATATGAGGACTTATAAGTGTACCATTAATGACTAACCTTGATGTTTGGTGATGTGACGGTGTGTGATGATGTCCTCTTGAAGGTTATGCGTACTGTCCATTTCACGTGGATAGTGTGTTTTCCTTATTACTGTATTGCTGATACGCGATGGACCCTCGGGGAATACATTTTACAACAACGTTAATACAATAAGGATTAACTAAATTTGATATAGCATGCATATGCTGCATAGTTTGAATCTTAACTATTATCTTTATTAGTATAGACAATTAAATGATATTACCTCGCATTGCACCTATTAGGTGCTTCTGTGACAATATAATTACCCAAAAGTGCATCCTTGGGGTTACTGCATTGCCGAAGTGACTCTGTAGTATTGAGGTTATAAACTCTCTCCCGAGTGATATTCCTCTCTCGGGAATACAAACGCGGCAAACGGACATCGACGCGCCATCTACCGTATCGCGAGAAAACTCCGTATCCAAGTTATTGAATAGTCATTGATCATGATATAGATGGGTAACTCAATGTACCTTATGTATTTTTGTCCAAGTTACTAGATCTAGGGGAAAATCACTAAATCTTATATTTTTGCGTTTTTCTTGATATATAAGTGATTTTTAATACTAAAACAATATTTTATTGTGTAACTGATCAGATTCTATTAAAATAATTGCATTTTATGTATATTTTGCTAAATCCAACTTATATATATATATGATGTCTATAAGAATGTGTAGAGATGATATTAAATGCTTTATTATGCTAATACAAGTCCCCAAATCTAGGGGAATATGAGATATGGACAATTATAAGACTTCTCTACATTTATTGGATAATTCCGAGTTTTTCTCTTTCTTATCCTGTGCTAAGGTATTAGTTGCACATAAAGACACTACTAGTGGATAACTGGACAATCCTTATTAACTTAACAATACTTAGTGCATATTTTGTATTGTTATATATGAAAGTTATGTGCATTACATCGTTGGTTTACTGCACTTTGATTATTCAATTTGGAACTGCATAGACTATTAAATATTAACGGCGTGACTGCTGTGGCTTCTCCTCCTCAATTAACTTTGAGGAATGGTAGATGGCTATTTTCCTCGCGCCTTAATAAATAAATAAATAAACATTAATTCCCTATATATCAAAACTATTGTGTTGATAATACTGCGCGGATCCCTGATGTTGTTTAAGCAACATTAAGGGAATCTCTGTAGTACTTGCTATGCTGTTTGTTAAACATAATGTATTGAATCTGATTTACTAATTATAAATGTTCGTATGTCTATAAACAATATGGAGTCAGTTGATAAAATAATAGCGCAAATGCATGAAGCTCAACTCACACCCACTATGATCCTGGGATGTGCAATAAACTCAATTATTAGGTTGCGTAACATTAACTTACCAAATCGGACAGAACTTTATGAAGAACTGAACAATGTGGAAGCCTGCATTAAGAGTATCTACAATCAAGGTCATAAGATGTTTTGTGCTCGATCTTATTTGATGGGCAAGATTGCAAGATATGAATCCCTTATTAAGGATATAAATGTGGATAGCATTGTAAGAGTTAATTCTCCGCCGACTACTGAAAAAATAGAAATAAACCTAAGTAGGTTAATCAACAACTCATCTGGATCGTATGGAGCGGCTTCTGGGAATCACTCAATTGTGGAGGCTATGGAGTCGCAACTTACTGACATTGGGAGAATGTTGGAGATGGATAGAACTGAGGATGCTTTAATTCTTATTGGTCAGTCGATAAACAATAGGAAGACTGAGTTAGAGAAATTAGGTGAAGATTTTCTCTCGATTTCGTGCTCTATAACTAGTTCTGATGGCAAGAACACTCTGGATGGATCTAATTTAAGACAACCCGGCAAATCTATGGACAATGATCATAAGGGAAGGACACTCTTGGAAAAACCAAACTCTTTATATACAAACATAGCTAGTACAACTGATAAAGATTTAGATTTATTGTCGCAGGAAATTATCGGAGCCTCCAGCGATCGGCATGATGGAGTTGTTGTCCCCGGCTCTGTCATGTCGTCATCAATCGAGGGGCTGACCTGTTCGTTGCCGTCGGGCGAGCAGGCCAATATGGCTACCGCGGATAATAGTGGACCTTGTGAGATGGTCTGCGAACAAGTGGAGACTATTATGGCAGACAGTGAGGCGCCGAGTAACTTGCCTGAATGCAGTGAGCCAATAGGAGGTCCGCCTGAAGTTGGTAGAGTTAGCTCGAATACGCCTTCTGTCGAGTTTATTGGAGACGTAACACCTGCAGAACAAACAGCCAAGCGCAAGGCTGATGAATCTCCGGAGAATGACATGATCATCCCAGCTAGTAGGAATCGTAAGGTGCGCGTAATTAACAGCTCTGACGAGCAGGACTCTGCTGAAGAAGCAACAGAAAATGCTGAGCCTATTGCTGGCCCAAGTAAAGAGCGAATATTGAGCTCCCCTTCCTATGGTAGAGTTAGGGTTCTTAGCAGATATAAAAGTAACAATAAAGTAAAACGCAGTGGAAGAATTGCTGCTGCGGAGGATAAAGATGTCTCAACTAGATCTAGTCCTGTAGTAATTTCAGATGATGATGCTGCAGATGAGGCTGCATCTGATCTGTCTGACGAGCGGAGCGTTGAGACCTCTAAGAAGACGTCAAGATCCAAGAAAAAGAATTCTCCGTCTGCGAAGTCGAGACTGAGGAGAAGAACAGGCTATGAGCCTGATCTGGATGTTTCTGTCTCAGCTATCTCGTGTGATTCTGATGTCTCCAACAGGATCAGTAAGGAGGAGTTGTTACGCATGAGCAATGCTGAGGTTGCCTCTTATGGTCTGTCATTGGTCAAGCAAACGGACATTTTGCGGACCAATAGTAAGAATCTCTCTGGTCAATACAATGGTCGTTGGAGGAAATATATGGTACAACTAGAAGATGTCGTCCGTGCATACAGTGAAAAGACACAGGAACAAGGTGATATAGTACATCTGAGAAAACGGAACCAGGAACTAGAGGAGGAGATCAACGAGATTCGCAAGCGTGAGGAAAACACGCAGAAGAAATTAACTAGCCTGCAAAGTGCAATGGAGGCAATGCAGAAAGAGATGAAACAAATTAGGGAAGAGCGTAGTAAAGCCCTAAAACCTCAAAAGGTATCTAAAGCTAGGTTGCCTGTGGAGGAACAAAGAGACATTGAGTCCTCTGTCGCTCTGTCTCCCGTAATTGGTGCTCGTCGAGAGTCGAGGGCTGCGAGTAGGGCGAGTGATTGGGCCTCTGAGTCGGCTGGTTCGCCATGGAGTCCACCTCCGTCGGCGAACCTTAAAGGTGCATCTTTCATCGCGTCTAGAGTGTTCTCCAATACGAGCGCAAATAGGGTTCCTAAGGAGACTAGGGACTTTCGACCGCCGCTAAAAAGCCCTCGTCCAAAGGCAATTAGAATAGTGGAGAACAGACAGGTTGTTCCCCCCAGAGTGGTGAATAGTAGACCCACCTCGTTGAAAACGACATCAGTGGCGAGAGGAGGAGAGGATTTCCCACCCCTCCCTTTATCATCTGCCTCGCGCCGGGGCTCTAGAAGCTCTCGTGACGCTGTGGCTGATAACCGATGGTACGAGGGAGACGTCAGACCCTCGTTTACTAAACCCAGGATCGGCAGACGCAAGGTGGCTGTGGTCACCGTTACTGGAAAGGCCGGATCTGATATGTCTTATTCTGACATCCTTCGCACGGCTAGGTAAAATATCTCCTTGGAGGTCCTAGGCATACGTGAAACCAGGATTCGTCCAGCCTTTAACGGGGGCTATAAGATAGAGGTGCCCGGTGAGGGAGGAGCTGAACTCGCAGCTAAACTCAAAGATCAGCTGGAAGTGATTCTCCGAGATGTCGCAAAGGTGGACAATCCTGTAGCTCGAGGAGAGTTAAAAATCACAGGACTTACTCCCTCCACGACTGTGGAGGAGATCAGAGAACAGTTGGTGCGTGTCAGTGATTTTTCCCCTACTGCATTTAGTATTGCTGATATTAAGAAAATGCGCGACGGAATGGGCATTACATGGGTGCATTGCCCTCTTAATGCAGCAATAACGATTGCTGAAGCTAGTCGCCTCTCCATTGGCTGGACGTTGGCAAAGGTAGAATTCCTTAAAAAGCGACCAGTGCAATGTTTTAAGTGCTGGCATTTTGGGCACGTCAGAACCAACTGTGCGGCCCCTGAGGACAGGTTTGGTTCCTGTTTTGGATGTGGAGACAGGGATCATAAGGCGAAAGATTGTTTCTCTGCTCCGCACTGTGTTATATGTGCAGATATAGGGAAAAATAGCAACCATCGTATTGGCTCGTATGCTTGTCTAGTCAACAATGGTTATGACACTATAAAACGTGCCGATCAAAAACAGTCTGTGCGCCCTTCTAACTATGGCAATTAAAGTACTGCAGTGCAATCTAAATAGGTCGTGGCCGGCCTTTGATTTGCTGCGCCAACAATCGCTTGAGCTAGAGATTAACCTAGTTACAATCTCCGAACCTCCTTATGGAGCTAATATACCTACGGACTGCTACTATAGCAGAGACGGTTTGGCTGTCAGTTATGATACTGGGCAACAATATTAAAAGCGAGTTATATAAAAGCTTGGACAACATAATTGCCATCAAATATTCAGATTTTTACGTCGTATCCTGCTATATTTCGCCAAATAGCTCAATGGCAGATTTTGATGCTTTTATTGACGACCTTGACGGAGTAATTAAGCAAGTCGGATCAAGGATTGTAATATGTGGCGATTTTACCGCTAAATCTCACCTGTGGGGATTCAAAACAACCGATAAGAGAGGCCGGCTAATTGACCTTCTGGCATCATCTAATGGCTTATCCTTAGTAAATATAGGTGATTCGCCTACCTGTGTTCGTCTGCAGGGTTCATCAATCGTTGACCTCACCTGGGCCTCTCACGATATGTTCAGGAATATTTGTGATTGGAAGGTTAGAGGTGACATGGAATTACTATCTGATTATGTCTACATCACCTTCACATATTTAGATCGAAACAACACTCAGCCACCACTTAAATTTCCTTCTAACAGATGGAACTTTAGAAAAATGGACAGATCACTTTTTATCGAATGCCTGGAATGGTATTGTGACTTTAACTCGTCGGATGTTTTGGATGGTGATACGGTTAATCCCATCGTCGACTGGATTAGCCAAACCATGGCTGATGCGTGTTCTGTGTCTACACCTCGTTCGAGCAGGAGCAAGAGAAGGCGCTGTTATTGGTGGACAGAGGATATTAATAATTTAAGAAGAACAACTATTGGCGACAGGCGTGCCCTTACTCGAGTCAGGAAAAAGAAAAACGCTGACCGTATTTTAACCGCCAGCCAAAAATATAGGGAATCTAGGAAAATCTTGCGACTGGCCATTAGCAAGTCCAAAAACTCTGCGTGGGAAGAGTTGATTGGCTCAATTAATATGGATCCATGGGGAATTCCCTATAAACTAGTTCTAAATCGATTACGCAAATCTGGTAATAATTTGGCAACTTCCATCTCGAGCACAGATTTGTCGAATCTTCTTGCGACGCTTTTTCCATCAAACAAGTTTAATTTCAATCCACCTATTCGGAACATCGTTTGGAGCGAGGATTAGGACGTTACTCCCGGCGAACTGCACAGCTACCTTAAAAAACGGTTGGCACGCGATGTATCTCCGGGTCCTGACGGCATCAAATCTACGGCCCTTAAAATAATACCGTGGTCAATGATCTGTATTTTAGCCGCATGCTTTACTCGATGCCTAAGAACGGGCGTCTTCCCGAACAAATGGAAGATGGCGGATCTTGTGCTCATCCCTAAAGGTGTTATGAGTCCTGATGCTCCTATTAAGGCAAGGCCTATTTGCCTTCTTGACGAAATGGGCAAAACCTTCGAACGCATTATCGTCGACAGAATCCATTATTGGTTAAAAGAACATCCGGCTTACGATTTGTCACCACAACAATACGGTTTTCGAAAAAATCGATCTACAGTGGACGCTTTAATGGATTTGAAGACGTATACGTCATCCGAATTGGAGGAAGGTAACAAGGCTATTGCCGTCAGCCTGGATATAAAAAATGCGTTTAACTCAGTCCCTTGGGGAGTTATAAAGAACGCGCTACATGACCGTGAAATCCCGGACTATCTGTGCCGAATTATTGATAGTTACTTGCAGGATAGATACGTCACATATCGGAATGCAGATGGTGCCTCGTGTAAGAGGAGAATAAACTCAGGGGTTCCACAGGGGTCCGTCTTGGGCCCCCTCCTGTGGAACATAGCTTTTGATAATGTACTGCGACTCCAATTAGAACCTGGATGCCGTGTCATTTGTTATGCGGATGACACGTTAATTGTATCTTCTGCTGCCTCTATCCCTGCGGCGGTCTTAAAGGCGGATATCCAGCTCGGACACTCAGGTATATTCGACGGATACAGCTTGAGGTTGCTGAGCAGAAGACGGAAGCTGTTCTTTTCTGTTGTAGTAAGCCACGTAAAATGCCAACTACGTGTGGTAATTCTAAAATTAGCGTCAGAACCTCCATGAAATACCTGGGGATCATGATAGACAGCAAGTGGTCCTTCGGTGACCATTTTCGGTATATAGAGGAAAAGGCGTCAAGGGTTTTGAGGTCTTTGTCTAGACTTATGCCTAATTTGAGAGGCCCAACGTCTAAAAAGCGGCAACTGTATGCCAACGTAATCACTTCAATCGTGATGTACGCTGCTCCTATCTGGGCTGATAGATTTTCGATTGCGCCATATAAGGAAGTACGCATGCTGCGATCCCTTCAGCGTCGGACCGCAATACGCGTCATCTCGGCCTATCGCACGGTGTCATATGACGCAGCATGCCTTATTGCAAGAATGCCTCCTTGGCCTCTGGTTGCGTCATGCCGGAAGAGGATATATCATCGTGTCCTGGAGTTCAGGGATGCACCGGATTGGAGTCCTCAGTTTGTCCTGGAATTCAAGGAAGAAGAGGAAGTAATTCTAATGCGGCAATGGGAGATTGCCGCTAGACGGCATGGAGCCCCAGGAGAGATCACCAGGTTGGCCATAAGGCCTGTTCTAAGTCAATGGTTCCACAGGAAATTTGGATACATCAATTTTCATCTTACGCAGATCTTGACAGGTCATGGCTGCTTTGGTCACTACCTGTATAAGATGAACAAGAGGTGGTCATCAATGTGCCAACAATGCCCATGCATCGACGACACAAGTGAGCATACTCTGATTGCCTGCTCTGAATGGCTTATAGAACGTAATAATTTTTTGAGTGTTTTGGAGTTAGACATCGACTTGCTTAACTTACAGAATATCCTTAAGGAGATTGTTGTTTCTGAGGACAAATGGCGCGCCTTTAGTGAATTTGTAAATATAATTATGTGTGGTAAAGAGGAGGATGAGAGGAGATTCCAGGCTGCTCTCCTCTCACCTACCTCAGATTAGTTGTGGCTTGCATACCTTTCTTAAGGCGTGCCAGTCAATTTCTCTGTTTCGTCAACCATATATTTTGGTTCATCGCGATACCCTACATTAAAGAGCGCTAGGCATTGTAGTTGGGGAACCTACACGCCATTGCACGCTACCTTTAATGTGGGCTGGATGGATCAGCACTGCACGTGGCGCTGATCTCATTCAATTAGTTGGTAAATGTTTATTTGACTCTTTGTGCGCTACAAGCGCTTTCCTGGACGCTGCCTGGAAGTAATGCATTAGCGGTTCCCAGGCAGTCTCCTTAAGGTTAGGACGCCACACGACGGGTTTAGTGGGTCGGGTTAGGACCATCTGTCCTCGCCCATCCCCACATAACAAAGCCTCTCCCCCAAGGTGGAGTATGTGTTGAGCACATTCTCGTCGAAAAAAAAAAAAAAAAAAAAAAAAGGTTAGGTTTCCCTAGATCCCTCAAGGGTCCCCTCAGGGGCACTACGGACTCATCCCTGTAGTGTACGGGTGTCGCAATCCCGAGGTACCCGAGCTGGAGTGTGTGGTGATGGATGAATGGGGCGCGATGGGCGTGCAGGCCCTAAAAAGGACTTGTCCACTGCACTAGGTGAAGGAAAACACCGAAGATAACACCCGGGGGGGAGGCCCCGTTAGCTGAGTAAAGCAACCTCCTAAGGGGAAGGAAAACCCCCGACAGATAAAACCAATCTTTCTTGTTTTCATGAGATGCACACCAAGAAAGGAGAAGACTTCCTGGAGTCGAATACCAGGAACCGGCGTGGGGGGGGTGTAGGCCTGGCTCCCTCCTCGTCGTCATCATATGACGGGTCGTCCTTGGATTTGCCGGCTGGGTTCAAGGATTTATTTGCTACAGTGCCGAGAAGTGTAATCGACGAGGTCGAACTAGAGTTGATCGACTTAGTGACTTACTGGGAGGAACGCGATCCAAGTGTCGATCCGAAGGAACTCGCGCTGTGTTTTCGCCGAGTCCTTCGGGACGAAGAAATGTATGTTTTTCGCCCTCTTGGCATGTATCGCAGATTGGCGATGCATGTCAGAGAGTTTTTGAACAGGTGTTCTCGCGGCCAGACCCGGTATTGTGTGTCCCACGTGTGTGTGAACGCTACGGACCTGACAGACACTAAATGTGCATCAGGGTCTTTGGTGGGTACACCAGTGGGTTTGGGTAGTGACTGCTCACAGTATCTTCGGTCACCGGAGATAGTGCGCGGGGCCAGTGGTGACGAGGACCAGCAGGCTGCTGGACCCTCTGTCCTCTTTATTTCGTCCCCTTCCTCAGCCGAGGACGTCATGGACGTGGAGTGAACTCCCAAAGACAAGAGGATCCTGACCGGGAGGAGGCAGTGCCCAGCCAAGAAAAAACCAGGTACGTACTCGAGCCCGCGTGTGGAGACCAGAGGTCGCCCTAAGAAAACGGGTGATTATGTTGGTTTAGCTAAGGCTAAAGAGCGCCTAAATAAGGCTAAGGAACGCGAATTGGTTCTTGGTGACGTAGAGAAAGTGTTGGACCCTTCTATTCCAATGTTAACAGCTGTTGGTAGAGAGAATATTCCTTCGGACGAGGTTTTCTGTTCGACCCTCCAAAATGCTACCATTTTGGAGCTCAGGAAGACGGGTGCGGCATTTGCTTCCCAAATCGAGAAGTCGGCTGGAGTTTGTGGGCTCGATGATTTTTTGTCGAGGGAACTCCGGATCGCTTCAATGAGATTTGGAAGCATTGTTGATGAACTCGCTAATAGGGTGTCATTAGACTCGGATCCCCGAGCTGAGAAGTTGCGCAGCGAGAATCAGGGTTTGAGAGGTAGGATCTCAAGCTTTGAGCGTGAGGCTCAACGCGTTAACGCTGAGCTTGATGCTCTTAGGGCTCTGTTACCTGAGATCGAGCAGAGGGTGTTCTACTCGGACGTCCTACAAGCAGAACAGGGTCGTCGCATTGGAGAGTTCTCTCCTGGGGCGATAGATTCTCCTCCCCAGGCTCTGCATGTGAAGGATCGTCCATTAGTAATGGCGGATGTGTCTGCGTTGCTGGATCGCAGACTCGTTGAGCTGCGATATAATATCGTCTCCTCGGTTGTGTCCTCATTGAGGACAGAGTTTGCTGGGGGTCCTCTGGCTGTTCTTTCGGGAGGAGCTACTAAGGTTCTGCCCCAGTCGAACTTGAGCTGTGCAGCTTCTGCAACTGCTGCCCCTGGGCTTGGGGGCTCCGCCGCTTCTGCTCCTGCGGAGGCTTTGGCGGATGCCCCTGTTCCTGGGGCTGCACGGAAGAGTAGGCGTCGTCGTCGTCGACGTGGGGGGCCTTCTGGTGGAGGCGCTCCTCTTGTGGGTGCTTCTGCCGGTAAGGATAAGAGTCGTCCTTCTCGTCTACCCGTCCCTCTCGTCCTCCTCCCGCTGAGTCTGTGGTTTCGCTAACGGTTGGGGGGCGGGACGTGGAGAAGACATACGCCTCTGTTTTGGATGAGGCCAGGGCGACGGTGAATCTGTCCAGGCTGAATATTGGCGAGATGCGGATGCGTCGCGGTGTGACGGGCAGCATCTTGCTGACCGTTCGCGGCAAAGACGCGGAGGTTAAGGCGGATGCTTTGGCATCGGAGCTTCGGGGTGTCGCTTTTTCTGCACAAGGAAGAGTTAAGGTGGCTTGTCCCACTCGTACATCAGATGTGCGATTAAGGGGCCTGATGACTGGTCTCTCTAAGGAGGAGATACTCGATGAGGTTGCTCGCATAGGAGAGTGCAGTGTTGCGGATCTGAGATCGGGTGACAGTAGAAGGTCACCCGGTTCAGATTTTAGGACATTGTGGTTGCGGTGTCCAGTCAGGGTGGCGCGCAAATTAGCGATAGCGGGAAGTATTAGGCAGGGAGGGGGATGGTGGAGCCTGACGGTTGTCCCGTTGGCCCGCCGCCCCCTCCAATGTTTTAAGTGCCATGCCTTTGGCCACTCGGCCAATAGATGTGGCTCAGCACTGGATCTGAGTGGCGCATGCTTCAGATGTGGTGAGCGTGGACATGTGGCTACTGGATGCGTGGCGCCGCCCTACTGCTCTTCGTGCGTGAGAGCTGGCAAACTGGCTAAGCATCGTGCTGGGTCGAATGCATGCGCGAAAAAAACTATCCCTCCGCGCAAGTTGGGTGAGTGTATGGAGAATACTCCCTCTAGTTGTAGGGAGAATACTCCCTCTAGTCGGGCAACCGGATCTCCGCAGGAGGAGTCTATGGTGGTGAGTCCGGTTCTGGGTTCGATTGGTGGGGTGGAGGAGAGGCTGAGTGTGTCGGCTGCTTCCACCTATCCGCCGACGGAATTGATGTCCGAGTGACGTACTTGTTCAATGTGCTTATGTACGGGGGGTGGACTGTGGTCTGTGCCGGGGTAGGTCGCCGAGAGGTGGCTCCCCTGTGCTGGGCTGCAGTTCTGCCCCTGATGTTTAGTGTTTGTTTTGTCGTAGTGTGTAGCGGTGGATGCGGGGGGTTTCCGGGGAGGTTGCCGAAGGGTGACTCCGTGGTCTCCCTGCTCCGCCATGTTCATGTCTAGTAGGTAGCGGCGATGGGTGATTGGGTGCCGGGGAGGTTGCCGCAAAGTGACTCCGCGGCCTCTTCACCCACGCCAAGTTTATGTAAGTCTTTGTTTTTGTTTGTCTTTCGTTCATAGGTGGGAGTAACAACCCTCCCACCTTTATTGTGGTCGGCCATAGTGCCTCGCTGTTGGCCCCTAGAGGGCTGGGCCTGTGGCCCTTACTCGGTCTATGTTGTGGATGTGTATGTTTGTCCACGTATAGTTGGTGACGTCTTGTGACGTTTCTATGTGGGAGTGGACGGCTGCGGCCGTCTCACTTACCGGGTTCGGCAGGGAGAAGGGTGGGGGCCCCGATCCCATGGCACGTCGACCCAGGGTAAGTCCGGGGGGAGCTAGTAGCCCGGCTCTCTCCGATGCCCTTTCGGGGCAAGGGAATGTCCTCTCCGGGGGGATACTTGTAGTATCCTCTCGGGGGATGTGTCCTCCTAAAGGACGCCGGTCGGGTGTCCACCGTGATGTAATGCGTTAGCGGTTCCGCGGTGGACAATACCCATATGACCAGGGGCTTCAGTCAGGTTTTAGGTCGGTCCCCCGGCCGATAGTCCTTCGGGATACTACGGGCGGGAATCCACCACGAAGCCTCCTGGCCCTCCCTCAGGGGTCAGGACGGCGAAGTTTGGTTTTGGCAAATTTCCTGACTTAAGAAAAAAAAAAAAAGATCCCTCAGGGGCACTACGGACTCATCCCCGTAGTGTACGGGTGTCGCAATCCCGAGGTACCCGAGCTGGAGTGCGTGCGAAGGATGAATGGTGGCGTGATGGGCGTGCAGGCCCTAAAAAGGACTTGTCCACTGCACTAGGTGAAGGAAAACACCGAAGATAACACCCGGGGGGGAGGCCCCGTTAGCTGAGTAAGGCAACCTCCTAAGGGGAAGGAAAACCCCCGACAGAAAAAACCAATTTCTTTTTCAGAAAACATGGAGAGGTCCGAAAAAGAAGCGATCGTCCTGGGATCGGATATCAGGAACCGGCGTGGGGGGGGGGGGTGTAGGCCTGGCTCCCCCTTCGTCGTCATCGAGCGACAGGTCATCCGCGGATTTGCCGGCTGGGTCCGCGGATGGGAAAGCGACAACGCCGAGGAGCAGGACAGAGGATGAGGTGGAGGACCAACTCATCCAATTGGCTATTGCCTGGGAGGAACTGGGTGAGGATGACGATCCGAGTGATCTCGCGATCGAAATCCGGCACGTCCTTCAGGACGAGAACGTTCGTGCCTTCTGTTGGCTCGGAATCTACAGGCGCCTGAAAATGCACCTTCGAAGTTTTTTGAAGAAGTGTGCCTCAGAGGACAGGTGTGCCCTGGAGACGGTGCAGGAGGAATCTGACCTCCGGAACAACGAGGTGGAGGAGACTCGTGGGGACTCGACGAGGGACACGATTCCTGAGGTGAGCCAGCTGGGCGATGGCGCGTTGGGCGCTGCCTCTGCCTCCCCTGGGAGGTCCGATGGCGCGCTTGACGTGTCGGAGCCCGGTGTCTTCCATAGCCCGGTGGAAGTCTTTGACAGGGAGCAGGCCCTGTCGGATAACTGCCGGGCTTACGCGGAGGAAATTCGGAATCTCAAGGGGCGCATCTGTGAATTGGAGGCAAGCAACCAAAAACTCCGTGAGGAGTTGGAGGTTGTGCGTGGTGCGACGGCCCACCCTCCTCCCTTTTCTGGGGAGAGGGAGGCGCCTCCTGCTAAGAAAAGGTCGCGACGGAGGCGGGACAGGGAGGTGGTCTCTGAGCCGGAATTTTCTGGTAAGGAGACCACTTCTGAGGTGCGGAGGACTCTGTTTAAGTCCTCCTCTGAGGCGACTTCGGGGGGGGGATCCACACCAGCAGCTTTTAGCGCGGGTGGATCTCCTCATTGAGAGGCGCGTAAGTGGGGCGCTCGAGGACCTGAGGAGGACTGTAGAGTCTCTCAGGTCCTCTTTGGATTCCCGGGGGAGGGGGACAGGGTCGCCTGTCTCTGCCCCCCCGGTCAAGGAGGTTTCCCCCGTCCTCTCGATGCCTGTGCGTGGGAGGCGGGGTCGTGGTACGAGAAGGAAGGCTTCCTTCCCGGGGCTCGGGTCTTCGTCCCCGTCGGTGGCTGATTCGGCTGCCGGGGGGGTGCGGGGCCTGGGTCCTGGGAGGGTTTGTGTGTCCGGCCCTTCTGGTTCCGGACTGGGTGTTCGGCGGGGCCGTTTAGCGCGGGCTGCACGCGTTCCGAGTACGTCGGCGGTGCAGCTCGTTTCGACGGGGGGCCGGTCCTACTCGGACATTTTGAGGGAGGCGAAGTCGCGCGTCGACCCTGCGGAGTTGGGCATTGGCCCGATGTCAATGCGTTTTGGTGTGACTGGGGGCCTGCTTCTGCAGGTCCCTGGAAAAGACACGGTGGAAAAGGCTGACTTACTTGCAGGTAAGTTGCGAGAGGTCTTCCTGGAGAAGGGCGTGGTGGTCTCCCGCCCCCAGAAAACCATGGAGCTTAGGCTCCGTGGGACTATGGGGGAGGGGATCACCACGCGTGAGGAAGTATTGGAGGCGTTGGTGTCTCTGGGGGGATGCAGCGCGGGGGATTTCCGGATCGGGTTGATCCGGCCTCTGCCGCGGTCCCCTTGGAGCACCCTATGGGTGCGCTGCCCGGTGGCCATTGGCCGTAAGGCCTTGATGGCGGGCAGTTTGGAGGTAGGATGGAACACCCTGGGGGTGGAGCTACTTAGCGCCCGCCCCTTGAGGTGTTTCAGGTGCCTCGAGTTGGGGCATGCGCGGGTGAACTGCTCGTCTCGGGTGGACCGCTCGCGGTTGTGTTACCGCTGTGGTGTGGAGGGACACCAAGCGGCGGGGTGTGTCGCCACCCCTCGCTGTCCGACTTGTGCGGACGGCGGGAGGTCGGCTGACCATGTCCTGGGTGGGCGGGGGTGCGGCTCGCTCCCCCCTCCACCCGGGCAACGCACTACCGGGGCGAAGGATAGGCGCCGGGCTCCGGGCCGTCCTGATGGGGGACGGCCTTTGGAGACCAAGGCTGCCTTGGCATGCGCGAAAGCACCGGGGCCCCCTGTTGGGGGGGCTCCCGATAGTCCCGAGTGGGTGGGGGTGGACTGCAGTCGGGGGCGGGGGAGGTCACGGAGAGGTGGCTTCCCTGTGCCGGGCTGCAGCTCTGCTTCCAATGTTTAATGTCGTTTTGTTAATTTGTCGTAGTGTGTAGCGGTGGATGTGGAAGGTTCCGGGGAGGTCGCCGAAAGGTGACTCCGTGGTCTCCCTGCTCCGCCATGTCTATGTTAGTAGGTAGCGGCGCTGGGTGTTGAATGCCGAGGAGGTTGCCGCAAGGTGACTCCGCGGCCCCTTCACCCGCGCCAAGTCTATGTTGTTGTTTAGTGTTGTCTTTCGGTCATAGGTAAGAGTTACAACATTCCCACCTTCACTGTGGTCGGCCACTGGGCCTTCGCTGTTGGCCCCTAGAGGGCTGGGCCTGTGGCCCTTATTTGGTCATTGTTGTGGATGTGAATATGTCTGTCCACGTAGTTGGTGACGTCCTGTGACGTCTTAAATGTGGGATGGGCGGCTGCGGCCGTCTCACTAACCGGGTTCGGCAGGGAGAAGGGTGGGGGCCCTGATCCCATTGCACGTCGACCCAGGGAAGTCCGGGGGGAGCTAGTAGCCCGGCTCCCTCCGATGACCTTTCGGGGCAAGGGAATGTCCTCTCCGGGGGGATACCTGTAGTATCCTCTTGGGGGATGTGTCCTACCTAAAGGACACCGGTCGGGTGTCCACCGTGATGTAATGCTAACGCGGTTCCGCGGTGGACAATACCCATACGACCAGGGGCTTCAGTCAGGTTTTAGGTCGGTCCCCTGCCCGATAGTCCCTCGGGATACTACGGGCGAGAATCCACCACAAAGCCTCCTGGCCCTCCCTCAGGGATCAGTACGGCGAAGTTTGGTTTAGGCTATGTTAGGTTGTGACCAAACAAACCCTACACACCCCGCTTTTTTAATGGAAACGTTACGCATGCAAGGCTTACCCAGCCAGCAGGCCGCAGTGCTTTCGCCTCTGATCCGGTCGCCACGTATTTTCACCTAGATAAGCACGAAGGTAGGTATGTTGATGGAATCAGGCAGCCTGTTATCCAAGGTAAGTATCTCCCCCGGTTGCTCCTTCGTTCCTAATGATCCTCCTCGTCCCCGTTTAATGCCTCTCTTTTCTGTTTCAGGTCGCCTCACAATGTTACTGGATCGCCTGGACCCTTGTGGATGAAACTTTAAGGAAGCTGGGTTGCTGACAGGTAGGTATCACGAATAAATTACAGCAATTGTGTGAACACTTCAAGGCTTTGTTTATTATAACACTATCCCTTTATATCCAGGGTATATATACATTTCACTTATCACTATACGGCGTTGTACACGTGTTATTCGACTTCGCGTCGCGTTACGCGGCCGTTTGACTCGTACGATTTTATTTTGTCCGAATGCGTGATATGTCCAGAGACAATTATCCGCGGAGAACTACTTATACACGTCGCCTTCAGTTCCAGGTTTTTATCGACGTAGTCCCGCACTATCAGTTAATCGATTGAGTCTGTTATACACTCGCGTTACAATTACGAGGTGTTACTGGTGTATACGCGATCTACTAAAAACCGGATTCGAGTTTACTCGAGACTCACTATCAGCTTTTCGATCGACGTAATTATCCGGGCCGTTTTATGAGAGCTAATTTCGATTCGCGTAGCCTCACGGTGCTGATACGTTCGAGTGAGTCTCGAGCAATCTCGACGCCCGCCTTTATACTGTGTATCCCTACTACGGGTACTTTGGCCAATCGCATGCCGGTGCTTGATTTGGCCAATCGCAGCGCCGGGTTTTGTTGGTCACTCTCCATGGTCCGCGCTCGCGCATTGCATGGGCCCTTCCATCTGGTCCGCGCCTCGAATCTACACCGGTCTCTCTTTATGGTCCGCGCTTCGGACTCTATCCCTTATCTCGTTACGAGTCAAACAATCATGTACTTAAATATATTTTAACCTAGGTTATACGTAATTATATTACATTTAATTTATATCATATCGCAATAATTAAATTATTTTTGAGGTTTTTATGTTTATTCATTGTTTTTGTTTTATATCTTATAATTATTTATTAATATATTTTAAATTTAGTTACATTAACTTCAATTAAATTAAATTATTCTACGTAGGGTTAAAATTAAAATAAATATAATCCTAAAAAAATCATAAAAATGAAAAGGTCAGGCCATGTTCAAAAGAAGGTACTCAAAAATTTAAACCTTTCAAAATTTAAACGATCTAATAAAACGAGCTTTTAAAAATACGTTGAATCCTTATTCTAATCTAATCTTCTTCTAATGTAATTATTTTTCGTACTTCAAATGTTGTAGTAATTATTCTGTAAGAGCTTCGACATTATTTCTAAATGGACATCGAAAAACATCATAGTTTTTTGAGAGCAGGCCGCCATGTTATTTTTCTGAGTCATTAACAAATTGGTACTCTGGAATTACGAGCAATTATTTTTCATTGTACGGGCTAGTATGAATTTCAAATCAAATCTCTATAAACGACTATTATATTTTGTGCACTAAGAATAACATATCGCACTTATTTTCTAGAATCAAATTGTAATCAGTTTTACTTATATGTATGTATGTTCAATGTGAACTTGCACCTTGAATAAAATATCACAGTTACTTTTCATGGTAATATATTATTACTAAATTTAGATAATATACACTTTACGTATGTTCACTTTGAACTGGCACCTTGAATAACATATCAGTTACTTTTCGTGATAATTTATTATTAGATCGTTTAAATTTTGAAAGGTTTAAATTTTTGAGTACTTTCTTTTGAACATGGCCTGACCTTTTCATTTTTATGATTTTTTTAGGATATCACTTACTTTTTAAAGTACAGATATATAGAGCAGTTTTCTAGTAATTCAAGTATCACAAATATATGTATTTTCGATTCTTATCACATAACTTTGTATAAGTAACAATTTATGCAATGCAGTTCAAAATAATTGAAATATATGGTATATATGTACATATATAAAATATATAATTATATTATAGTATATATATATATTTTATTTAATCATATATGTAAATGTTTGTATAATTGTAATAACTTTTAACGATACATTGCACATTTATTTCAATTGCAACAGAATGAATTTATATTCTTGTATGAATATTGAAAATAAAGAATGGGCCCTTCCATCGCCCATTCTCGTGAGAACGCAACCATATATTTTTCTTCGTCTCTCCGATTTTAACACGACATACATATTTCTGTCTGATAATTTTTTTCTGAATAATACTTTTTGAAATGTCATGAAGCCTAGGTCAAATTAGAAACTTATTGCACTCGTTTTAACGCAGCGTTTACAGCAGCTTTTATAAAGCGCCAGAGCAGCCGATATTTTATTTTGGCGCTTACGGCAACTTTTATACAGCGCTAGAACAGTTGATGTTTTAATGTAGCGTTTACGGCAGCTTTTATACAGCGCCAGAGCAGCCTATGTTTTATTTCGGCGCTTACGGCAGCCTTTATACAGCGCCAGAGCAGCCGATGTTTCATTTCGGCGCTTACGGCAGCCTTTATACAGCGCCATTATTTAATCTGTTCTAAGAACAATATGTATGCCCCTTGTGCTCCTTTGGGCCATTTTTTCTTGAACACTTCCATATCATTAGAGTAATACCATTCCGATTTTGTGTCAGCTCTTAACATACGAGTACACGTGTAGTGACCATGATTCATTTCTTCACCTTCGTGAAATATAGCGCTTGTTACCTTGTACTTTTTTTCATTAATCGTGATATTACTCGTCGGCACGGCGTTAATCCAATTGTTGATAATTTTTTTAGAAGCACCGTTTACAAAGGTATATAAATTGAGCTGTATTACTACGACGGATAAAGTTGATTCAATTACGGTTTTCCTTTTCAACACGGTACCCTTACATTCGTTACAATTGCCGTTTATCGTTTCCCATTTAGAAAATTCTACATTAATCAAACTTTGTAGAGTGACACCTTTTTTCCTTTTTAATGTCGAATGTATAGGTAATATTAACAAACTACTGCTTTCCAGCTTAGTTACATTGTAATTACATTTGACATTCGAGCAACATGTTACGTGCTTTAATTCGAGTTCTAATACATCATTGATGTCGGAATACGTCGACATTAGAGCCGTAAAAAATTCCGAAACATCTTGTTGTGTTCGTTGTTCGAAGCGTTTTCCGACAGATCTTCTAACCGCTTGAATGTTGCAATATTTACGTTCACCATACGCGCAGATAGCATCAGTCAATGCATTCGATGCTTTATTTTTCAGTATTTGTTGCCTAATACGTACGCAATGAAACGCACATTGTAATATTACATTAGCGTAACACGAAACAGCATCGTTATTGCAAAGGCCATATATTTTCCACGTAACTATACTTTCTGGTTTCTCACAATCATAATTCTGCATATCATCAATAATATTAGGGATAGCCCATCGACTATCGTACATTTTCACAACCTTTTTCTCGGACGGATTGATTTGTGGCAGTTCAGATTTGAATATAGATCTCAGTCAATTATATTCTACAATGGCTCTCGAGTTTGCTTTAACTGATGCTGGATTGAAATTTATTAAATGTAGGCCTTCCAATTTACTTACTCGTGACAAACCTACATAGGCTTGACCATCACTGAATACAGTCGTTCCTAAATCCATCATTGCATTGTTACATGTAATTCCTTGACTTTTGTGTATAGTTATTCCATAACTGAGAGACAATGGAAATTGTTTCCGATGTACCACTAATTTGTGGAATACTTCAAATTTAATATCTACTTTCGTTATTGCGATTTCTTTGTTATCCGAAATAACTATTTTGATGGAATCAATACAATTGCCGTCAGCAGAGCGATTAACTGCAAGTACATTGCCTATCGTTCCATTGACAAGTCCCAAAGTTACGTCAATGTTTCGTCGAATCATCACTTTAGCGCCAATTTTAATCGCTATTACTCTTTCAATGCCAGCTGTTTCAGACACTTTATCATCTTTGTCTTCCAAAATTTTATGCACTTTTTTTTTCATTGCTGGAGCACAGTCGACATCATCTGCTATCAGTAGAATTTCATCGCTGTCGATTTTATCGAGCATTGCTGTGTTCAAAACCTTGCACAAATAACACGTGGGCAATAAACAAATTGTATCAATCGGTAATTGATTCATATAAGTGCAAAGTTCATTCAATCTTTCGTCGCAAATACTTTCTTTAAAATTGATTTTTCTAGACTGAAGAACATTGATGTCAGAATCCGTTACTAAACCTATTCGTATTCTAGAAAGTATTTATATCACGATATGTATTGTCGCATCTTTGTCGCATATTAATCAAAAGTTCGTCGTACTCGAACAATCTCCACAAATCACATCCACCCATGGTACCTAAATACTTCTGAAAATCTGATCGAGACATTTAACAAACGAAAATTTTCCTTTTACAGGAGGAAGCTGCAACAAGTCCCCAAACAAGAGAATGTGTTTTCTGCCAAAGAAACCATCATCTGTATCTGTCGTATCAAAGATTTCACATAATCGTAGATTGATAAACATAAGTATCACATTTGAAATCATGGATACTTCATCGATTATAAATAATTCGACATTCTTTAATTTGTCTCTCAAAGTTTTCAAGACCATGTCTGACAATTGCGTATATTTTGGTGTAGATTCATGACTAACCGGTAGTTGAAACATTCTATGGATTGTCAAGCCATCGATATTGAATGCTGCGATACCCGTGGGAGCAGATATGGCAGTCGTTTTTTCCAATTTATTCTGATCCAATGTTTAATCGATTCAATTAGAAAACTTTTCCCTGTACCACCCTCGTCAGTTACGTACAGTCGCAGAATCTGATTCTTATCTTGTAAAGCTTGGCATACTCCATCAAAGACTCTTTTCTGGTCTTCGTTCAATTGCGACATCATTTGCGATAAATCAATCGGGTCATCAATCTTACCAAAATCTTCCAGATCTTTCATCGTGTCGTCAGCTTCTATCGGATTACAATCCAGTTCATCGTCATCGGATTTGTCTCTGTCTGCTGTTTTCAAATCATTTTCGCGCTTCTCGATTAATTCAGCAACGTTCTCAAAAGCTTTCTGTATTTTTTCGAGCCTTTCGTGATATTTCATTACCTTCGTTAAAACAGACTCTGAATTCTTAAAGGCATCCGTGTAAGTCTCGAATGTACCTTTGAGTTCACTCAAATCTCTCCATGGTTTGAACAGAAGAAGCAGCGAGTAAAAGTATTTTTCGGGCTCAGTTTTTATATTAAATCGATAATGGTTAATTAAATAACCCTTTTTTCGTTTTTTTAAAAATAAACCCGATGCCAGTTTGTAACACTTGACTTTGTCATTATTTGACATTTGTTTCGTAATTTCCCAGAATCTGGCAAAATCGTACAAATTCAATGATTCTAATTCCTGAGGTCTATTTGGATAGTAATCATCGATGAGTGACGAACAGTAAATATTTGTAGAATTTTTATCGAGAGCTTTAATTTCATTAAATGTTTTAACTTTTCTATTTCTCATCTCATTAACATCGATCCATTTGACCATTACCATTTGGTATCATTATCCACACCGTACAAGGGATTCCCTAATAGTGTATTCGCAGCTTCTAAAGCACCGCATTCTCTGTTATTTAATGAACGCATTGCAAAATTCCACAGTTTCGATGCCAAGGACTTATTCGAATCTATCACTTCAAAGTCTGTATTGCATTTTTCCGACTTTGTCGTGTATTTTGTTAAATATGAGTTTAAAAACTCTGATTTTTCTCCAATAAATTGTATGTCCATATTTCCCTCCCAGGCTAATTTGATAGACGGATTATAATCGTTTATAAACCTTTCCGACTCTTTGCGAGGAAGATCGTACAATCTGCTCTTACTGCGTAAATTTTTTCTACCGACTATCGAAGTGATAACGTCTCTTAAAACGAAATTCTCAGTAACTGGACGAGGAAAATCGAACCGACACTTTCTGTATATATTAGTTTCCGTTTTTTTCGTACGCATGCAATACGAGTTATGTTTATGATTCTGATCACTTATTACCGTATCGTACAACGTTGGCGAAACATTTTCATCTGGAATTTCACACGTTACGTATTTTCGAATAAACGTAGCAACTTCTTCATCCGGCGATTTTCCTATTACTGGAGCATCTTTTATCCAAATCATACAATGCATGTGCTGAATACCTCTACTTTGATATTCCAGTTGCCAGAAGTAATGAATAACCTTTCCTATTGGATTATCGGACGAACAAATAAAATCAATCATGGCTTTGAATTTTATCCACATGAATCTAGAAGTACTTACAGGATCGTATGCGACTAGTTCGCTGATGCCTAACTTCTCTTTATCGGGATTCATATCTCGTAAATATTCACCCAAATCGGACCATTTCCATTCACTAGGACTCAAAGTCAAAAACCACGTCGCTGGACCGTAATGCAAAGTCATGCATTTTACATTATTGGACGGTTGTCGCCAAAATTAATCCGTATTTCTCAATTTTGCAAAAATACTCATTAAATTCGATTCTAATTCGTAACCTTTCAATTCATTCAAGTATCTACCAGCAGTGTATCTCTCTCGTGGGTTAGTAACCATCATCGTATAATAGATACCACTTTTCAACTGTCGGTAGTTAGCATCATTGAGAAGGAAAAACAGATACTGCAGATTCAACCTGAATCTACTATGTTTCGACATCAATCGTGTTCTAATAAATAAATATTCCGGCAATGCAAAGTTTCTATTTTCTCGTTGTCCATTGACACCATCAGGATATAAATCAGGGAAACACATGACATCCAGATATTTATAACGATTATCCATTGGAAAATCTTCAATTTTCATCATTTGATAAAGTTTCAATGCAGATTCGCTATCGATTCTTTTTGCGTGTATTGGGTATATTGTATACTGATCGTTAATATCCGAATCTTCAGTGATTTGTGTGAGGAAGGCCCTACGTTTTAAAACGATTTGATCATTATTATTTTTGTTTTGCTGTACATTGTACAAATTCAATGCTGGTAATTTCTGAACCACCTCATTTATTTCGTCATTGTCGCTTTCGTCATCGACAATCCGATATTCTGTTTCCTGCAACTTATCATTTAATAGATCATCAGATGACGCCGGAAGACGAATTTTCGAGTAATGAGGATTATTTTCTTTCAACCATTGTAAAGCCTTATACACTTTATTAATATCTACCAAATTTTCCCAAACCACTTTAGATTTCTTGAATATACCTCGAACGAGAATGTGCAACTCGTGATTCAAATTTATAGGATCTTCCGGAGGACATACCTTATCCAATGTTTCTTGTAAAGGTAGAGGCAAATGAAATGTTCTGCCTTTTACTTTGCGGATCATTTGTCTATGCGGTATATGTTTGTTCGAAACATTGCCCATCAATTGCACTACTTGAAAGCTGCTAATTCTCTTGATTAACATTTTTTCGTAATCATTGAAATCTGACAAAACATCTGGTAATGATTTTACCGCAAGATTATTCAAAATACAAGTAGAAGGCAACACGCCTTTTTGAAATTTACCCAAACAAAGCTTACAAACAAATTCAGTATTATTACTGTGTTCTGTTACGTTTGCTATCAGATCTTTCCAAAAAGATCCGTCTATTGTTTTCCTCAGCTTCTCGAGCTTAGAAACGTCTCTTCTCAAGCATAATTTTTCGCAAGAGATGCAAGGGATACGTGGTAAATCCAACAATCGATTTTTCATGACTTTAAATGCTTCGTAATTTTGCGAGAAAATCTTTTCCTCGTCCAAACAAACATCAGTTACATTTTTTGGATAAAATCTTGCTTTATTCTTAAAATCATTGGAAATTTCAACTAATTTATCCATATTGATGAATCTCAAAGATGAAAACAGTTGACAAAACTTATTATAATTGTCGATCAATTTGTAAACATTTCTTCGAATATTTCTCACGAAAGGAAAATGAGGTGATAAAGTGTTTATCGTTGCAATGTATGACTTGCAAAGATTCGGATTTGTATAGCATTCCGGAGGATGTCTTAATCTGCTACTCGTACGTGAAACGAAACAATTTTTTAGCTGCGCCATGAATTTAACATTCATTATTCAAAGTCATACATCTTTTTCAAAGTACCTTCTTCAAACAGTTCCAAAAATTTTACAAACTTTTCCATGGAAGTATCATTTATGTGGCATTTGTTCTCATCACAATGCCACATTTTCAACTTTTTACCATTGTTATCTATTAACGGCAAAACATTTATTACTCCGTGAGGAGAGGATTGTCTCATTATAAGTGGTCGCTCAAACTTTTTCTTTTGCTCGTAAGCAGTTTTATAAAAGTACGCTTCGGAAGACGAAGTATGTTTGGATAAGCCACAACGAGCAATTATTTTTCATTGTACGGGCTAGTATGAATTTCAAATCAAATCTCTATAAACGACTATTATATTTTGTGCACTAAGAATAACATATCGCACTTATTTTCTAGAATCAAATTGTAATCAGTTTTACTTATATGTATGTATGTTCAATGTGAACTTGCACCTTGAATAAAATATCACAGTTACTTTTCATGAAAATATATTATTACTAAATTTAGATAATATACACTTTACGTATGTTCACTTTGAACTGGCACCTTGAATAACATATCAGTTACTTTTCGTGATAATTTATTATTAGATCGTTTAAATTTTGAAAGGTTTAAATTTTTGAGGACCTTTTTTTGAACATGGCTTGACCTTTTTATTTTTATGATTTTTTGGAGATAGGGTGAGAGAGGACGAATGAGGGTAAGAGAAGACGAGATAGGCGAAAGAGAGTGAAAGAGAACGAAAGAGGGTGAGAAAGGACGTACGAGGGTGAAAGAGGTGAGAGAGAGTGAGAGAGGACGAAAGAGGGTGAGATAGGACGAAAGAGGGCGAAAGAGGGTGAGAGGGAATGAAAAAGGGTGAGACAGAATGAAAGAGGGTGAGAGAGGACGAAAGAGAGTGAAAGAGGACGAAATTGGGTGAAAGAGGGCAAAAGAGGATGAAAGAGGACGAAAGAGGGCGAAAGAGGACGAAAGAGGGTAAAAGAGGGTAAGAGAGAATGAAAGAGAGTGAGAGAAGACAAAGGAGAGTGAAAGAGGACGAAAGAGAATGAAAGAGGTCGAAAGAGAGTGAGAGAGAATGAAAGAAAGTGAGAGAGGACAAAGGAGAGTAAAAGAGGACAAAAGAGGGTGAGAGAGGGCGAAAGAGGGTGAAAGAAGACGAAACAGGGTGAAAGAGGGTGAGAGGAAATGAAAGAGGGTGAGAGAGAATGAAAGAGGGTGAAAGAGGACGAAAGAGGGTGAAAGAGGACGAAAGAGGGCAAAAGAGGGTGAAAGAGGACGAAAGAGGGTGAAAGAGGACAAAAGAGGGTGAAAGAGGGTGAGAGAGGACGAAAGAGGGTGAGGTAGGACGAAAGAGGGTGAAAGAGAACGAAAGAGGGCGAAAGAGGGTGATAGAGGACGAAAGAGAGTGAAAGAGGACGAAAAGGGGTGAGAGGGAATGAAAGAAGGTGAGAGAGAATGAAAGAGGGTGAGAGAGGACGAAAGAGGGTGAAAGAGGCGAAAAATGGTGAAAGAGGACGAAACAGCGTGAAAGAGGACGAAAGAGGACGGAAGAGGCGAAAGATGGTGAAAGAGGACAAAAGAGGGTGAAAAAGGACGAAAGAGGGTGAAAGAGGGTGAAAGAGGACAACAGAGGGTGAGAGAGAACGAAAAAACTGAAAAAATAGGACGAAAGAGGATGGGAGTGGGGGTGGGGGCGGGGGCGGGATGTGGGTGGGAAAGGGGTGGGTGGAAGTTGAGGGAGGTGTGAGTGAAAGGTGAAAAGAGATTTATATATATATATATATAATCCTGATAACGTCAGCGGACGCGGACAGAGAAGAAGAAGAAGAAGAAGAAGAAGAAGAAGAAGACGACGTTACTTCATTTTTCATGAAAAACGTCACTTTTTGACCGTTTGTATCTCCAGAACGGCTTGACCGATTTTATTTTTTCTTGGCTCAAATTACTCGTGGCGATGCCGCCTTTCAGGTTATATTACGTGCAATTCAAAATTTTTTATATTTTAGTAGTTCTACACCCCCAAAAAATGGACTTTGATGGTGCAGGATAAGGAGACTTGTAGTGTCTTTTAAGGTCTTTTAGGGTTTGAAACATGGCCGGAGACACTACCGCGTCTCCTAATATCCGCTCAAATATTACATTTTAGATTTTTAATAAATAGTATTAACTTATAAGAGTTTTAACAAGGCTCTGTAATATAAATATAAATTTAACGCATAAGACGGTCAACAAGAGCCAAATCGCGGATGACAATGCGTTATCCTAACGAAACTAAATAATTTTCCGTTAGAATTAAATACCGGTGCACAAGGCACCAAATTTTACTTGGACACGGCCAAGATTTTTAAATATGAAATAATCTCATATTTGAGATTTTAATTTCAATACCCCCTTTTAACCCCCCTATGGAAAATAAATAAATGAATGCAAGAGAAAAATATAGATCTGAAAATCGCTGAATCGGGAATCGAACCCGAGACCTTTCGCTTGCCGGGCGACTGCCCTTCCAGCCCCCAAAAAGGGGGTATTGAAATTAAAATCTCAAATATGAGATTATTTCATATTTAAAAATCTTGGCCGTGTCCAAGTAAATTTGGTGCCTTGTGCACCGGTATTTAATTCTAACGGAAAATTATTTAGTTTCGTTAGGATAACGCATTGTCATCCGCGATTTGGCTCTTGTTGCCCGTCTTATGCGTTAGTATTAACTTACTTTTTTGTCACGAACATAACACTTTTTATTTTTTAAATTATTTCTTTTTACATAACATAATCACAATGTGTACTTTTTTAAAAAACAAATCGATATCTGTATCTCACAATGTCAGCGCGCTGTATATATACCCAATTTTTAAGATGACGTAGACAATTTTTTTAGAATATCAAAATAAGAACCGTCAAGACGCTTGGTGTCCTTTTTTAGGTTGATACTGTTGTTTTCTTCTTTAATATATATCATTTCTGATATCAACCTTTTATAATAATTCTTTTCATAATCTAGGATTTTTGTGTCGTTCCAATTGAAATTGTGTGTAAATTTTATAATATGATGAGAAACCACCGAGTGCCTTGCAGAATCTAATCTAATATTATTTTTATGTTTATTTACTCTTGTACCTAATTGTCTTTTCGTCTGTCCTACATATGTAGCATCACAATTATTACACGATTATCTTATATATGACCCCCGAATTATTTTGGAGATTATCCCTGTCTTTTTGCGTTTTTATGACTCTGTTTAATTTCTTTAGAAATTTATAATAGTTATTAAATATATTCTAATTAATAAAATATTTATATATTTTATATAAATATTAACCTTATATTATTATAACATTTTATTATAACATATTATACATTTATTATTTTATACCATACCTAGATATACCATATTATCTAATTACTAAAATAATTTCTTTTTTAATTACAGTTTACAGAGGAAGACGCGCCGGAGTTTGCGTCCAGGAGGAGCGCTTTATGCGCTTCCTCCTTAAACTGTCCTCGCCCCATTATTAATGGGGCATCAGGCCGAGGAGGGGCGGACGAGAAGGCGGACGAGGACGGGGACGGCAAAACGCCGAATAGTATATAATAATATATATGATACATTATATACATAAATAAATATACATATATATACATTCTTCATTTTATTTAAATAAATCCATATAGATAAAACTTTATAACCCTAACATATTATGAATTGTTAAATAAATCGCAAAACATCATTCATACTATAATTATTTGGTGAATAACATTATTGATAATAATAAGTGAAATAATAGAAAATGGTATTGTGATTGCGATTGAAACAAACATTCTTTCTAAACAGAGTTCAATTATAGTATAAGTTTCTTGATTTAAAATGTGCTATATTTAAATCATTTAATTATTTTTTTCGTTCAAGTACAATTAACAGCAAAAACTGCATATACGTACGTATGTATTTGACTCTACTGCCATTACTTGAAACAAATACATTATTCGATATTACCAAATTGGAACTCTGGAATTACGAGTAATTATTTTCATTGTACAGACTAGGTTTAAATTTTTGAAGACCTTCTTTTGAACATGGCTTGACCTTTTCATTTTTATGATTTTTTAAAAAGAAAAAAAAAAAAAGGGAAAAAAATTTTTTAAATTTTCGTATCAAAATACACTATATCATAAACCCAAAAACAATTTTAAATCGCATACCTTGTTTTTTCACCATATTTGTAAATCAATTAATATGCGTATTTGTCAATAATAAAACTTTGTGTTTATATCTTATCATTTTCTCGGAAATTCAATTAAAGTATAAATTTTTTTAATCGTTCGCTTTTTGTAATAAATCTTATCGCGTTTCTCGCGTAATTCATTATAAGTATAAATTATTTTAATCGTTTGCGCTTTTTGTAAAATAAAATTCTTATCGCGTTTCTCGCGTAATTCAATTATACATATAACTTAAATTTATTTCTTTGCACGTTAAATTAAAATGAATAAATAATCAACATAAAGTTATCACCAGATAAATCCTCGTTGCGTTTATTGCGCTGTCTCATTATAAACTTTTCGTTTGCGCTTTTGATATATAACTAAATATCATCACTTTTGTTGCGTAACTTAAAAATTTAAATTTAAACGCCACGATAAATGTTTTTGTTTTTGTACGAATCGATGTAATCTTTCACCAGAATTGTATTCTAGTTTCTATCTTGGTTGATTTATTCGTACTTCTGTTCGTCTGCTCGGTATCTGCCTTGTGCTGCTATTTCGACGGCTGTCCAACTGCTCTCGTTATGGCTGTCTTCCTTGGGCAACATTGGCGTGTCTGCGACTTGTGAAGAAGGCCCGGCCAATGGGACCTCAAACGTCGGTCGCAAGGTTAGGTTGTGACCGGACGGTAGTAGGGAAATGGCCCTTCACTCGACTTACCAGCCAACAGACGTCCCGCTTTCACCTTAATGGTCGCTGTTGTGTATTCGTGGGCAAGAACATGAATGAATAGGGCACTTCGTATGAATCACTCGGAGAACGATTACCAAAAAATACTACTTTATTGTAAGGTATGGCTATCTTTACAATAAGATGAATTGGCAGGGTAAATATCTAATATGTGCCTGAAACGCTACGTCCGTTCTCGCACGCGGTCTACAAAAGAGTCCTCGCTCAGAGGACGAGGCTCTCTTTCACGCTCTGCGTACACGGTGTGATCACGCTCTAGCGGCGTGATCCGCGAGCGGGAAGGGGTATTATAGCACGCGCGATCTGAACGCGTTGTCTCGCATAACACTCCTCCCCTCGTAACAACAAAAAAAGAAGAAACCGTCGTTACTTCCGATAGTATACAGTGTCCGTATATCTTTCCGGTGGCTTCCTCATGCGTACTGGGCGTCCGACGTCTCCTGCCTGGTTCTGGACGGATACTTCTGCTCTCTCTGGAGATTGATGCACTTCCGGTGGTCGTGGTTGTTCGGCACCGCTATGGGTGTGTTGTATTTCCGTTTCCTCCGGTGTTTCCGGGACGTTTGGTTCCCTTTTTGTTTGCGGTTCGTCGGGGTGGTCCCAAAATTCTCCTGATCGCAGCAATTGGTTTACGTGGCGTTCCCCAGACTCTGCCATCATCCAGTTCTATTTTATAGTGTAATTTACCCAGGCGGTGAATGATCTTTCCGTGTTTCCATTTGACGTTTCCACTGTAGTTTCGGCATTGCACACTCTCCCCCACCTTAAATTCGCGGATTTTTTTGTTTAAATTAAAGTTTGCAGATACTTGTTCTTTTTCCGGTACACATGTAGTATAATATGTGCGCATTTGTCTATTGAACATTTTCTCGAAAGGTGCAACTCCTGTGGTACAATGAGGGGTGATTCTATATTGTACTAAGAATTGTTGTAATGCATCTTCTAAATGTAATCTTCTATTTGTAGGGTCGGTTAGTATTTTCCGTAATGAATTTTTCATTGTCTGTATAAATCTTTCCGCTTGCCCATTTGTGGCAGGGTGATACGGTGCAGTGTATTTTGGCGTAATTCCGTTAGTTTTAAGGAATTGTACGAATTCTGTTGAACGGAAATTGCGCCCGTTATCCGTTACCACGATTTTTGGGTTTCCAAAAATCGAGAAAATGCTTTTACATTTTTGAATTGTCGTTTTCGCAGTAATATCCTTAACTATATGTACAAAAGGCCACTTTGAACACGCATCTACTATAACGAGAAAATAGGCGTTCATAAAGGGGCCCGCGTAATCGAGGTGTAATCTATCGAACGGGACTAACGCGAGTTCCCATTCGTGAGGTTCGACTTTCGGTGGGTTATTTCGTAGGGAGTTACATATTTTACAATTTCTTGCCATTTCTTCGATGGCTTTATCGATACCAGGCCACCAATATAAGGTCCTCGCTAAAGCCTTCATTTTTGCTATGCCGAAATGGCTCGTATGTAAATCACGTAAGAATCGCTTATGTAATGATTGTGGGATAACAATTTTTCCATTGCAAAAAAGTACTTCCTGCTGTATACTAAAGGCCGCTTGATTAATATTGAAACGCAATTTAGCCGGTATTTCTTTGTTCTCGCGTAGCGCTCTGAGTATTTTTTGTAATTGTGTATCTGCTGCGGTCGCTTGTACTAATTTGTCTGTAGACACGGGTGTGTTCTGCAATATTTCCATCTCGTAGACGTCGACCACGTCGCGCTCTATGTTAGGTATCATTGGAACTGGTAGGCGAGATAGACAATCAGCGTTGCAATGTTGTCGCGTATTTTTGTACTTAATGTCGAAGGTATAGCCCTGTAGAAAAATAGCATAATGCTGCATTCGTAATGCTGTGTAAGTAGGTAAGGCTTTTGTAGGTGAGAGTATTTGTACGAGAGGTCGATGGTCTGTAAATAGTGTAAATTTGTTTCCGTATAAATATTGATGAAATTTCTTAATTCCGAAAATAATTGCATACGCTTCCTTGTCTATCTGCGCATACTTCCGCTGCATGTCTGTCAATGTCTGTGATGCGTATTGCAGGACACGCTCGGACCCATCCGGATAGCGGTGAGATAGTACAGCCCCGACGCCGTATGGGCTCGCATCTGTAGCTAGAATTAAAGGTAATCGCGGGTCGAAGTGTACTAGCACTGTATCTTTTTTAAAATTTTCTTTCGTGGATTGAAAGGCTCTTTCACACTCTCATGTCCATTTGTAATTTACCTTTTTCTGTAGTAATTTATGTAATGGGTGAAGGATTGTGCTTAAATTTTTTATAAACCGCCCGTAATAATTAACCATCCCCAGAAAGGAGCGCAATTCGGTTACGTTTTGTGGCGGTGGCATATTATCAATGGCTTGGGTTTTCTCAGTTATCTTATGTATTCCGCTTTTGTTGATCTTGTAACCGCAGTAAAGTATGCTGTCTTTAAAAAATTCGCTCTTTTCTTCATTAATTCGTATGTTTGCGTCTGCTAAACGTGAGAGTACTTGTTCTAAACGGCACATGTGAGTGTTTTCATCAGGTCCTGTGATTTTGATGTCATCAAGAAAAACAGACACACCCGGTATGTCCCCTAAGATATTTTCAATTTCACGCTGCCAAATAGCTGGCGCCGACGCGATCCCGTACATTAGCCTTGTGCTTCTAAACAGACCTTTATGTGTATTCAATGTCAACAATTCGCGATCTTCTTCCCGAACTTCTAATTGTAAATAAGCCTGTTGTAGGTCAATCTTTGTAAATTTTGTGCCCCCGGCCATGGACGCAAATAACTCGTCGACGGTGGGGAGCGGATATTTATCGGTCAATAAATTAGGATTTATCGTGACGCTGAAATCTCCGCAAATACGTATTTTGTTGTTTTTCTTTAATACGGGCACAATAGGTGTAGCCCAACGCGACGTATTGACCTTTTCTAAAATCCCGTCCTCTACCAGTGTTTGTAATTCTTGTTCCACTAAGGGTACTAGTTTAAAGGGTACTGTACGTGCTTTTAGGAAGATAGGATTGACATTTTCCTTTGTAGTTAAACTGGCTTGTAAGCCTCGTATCTTTGTAAGACTCGGGTCTAATTTCTTTTTGTAGCAATTTAACAGTCGTTCGATTTTACTTCGTGTACTGTTTTCAATGACTTGGGTCATGTTTATCGAATCTACTAAATGAAATAGGTGTAGCTGACGTATCCATTCGCGACCTAACAAAGGCTCGCGATCGACCTCAGAGACGTAAAGATTTAACGTAAGTATGTCGTCGCGCCACGTCACCGATACCGGAAGCACGCCGATTACTTGGATAGGTGTTTTACAGAAGGTCATCAATTGTATGGTCGTCTGTTTAAGCCGACGGCGGGGAAATAATCTTTGAACAGTGCTAGTACTTACAATAGAAACCGCTGCCCCGCTATCTATCTCAAAACGCAAAGGCTTTCCATCTACTACGAGCGTTTTGAAAAATTTGCCCCTATGTTCGCAATGCTCCACCTGCAATACTTCCTCGACCTGGTTCGCTAAGGCGCGCTTCGCCCCCATACAGACCTTGCGCAAGTGGCCTGGTGTACCGCAAAAATTGCATTTGATATTCCTATCTAAAGTGCATTTGCTAGCTAGGTGGTTTCTACCGCATCTGTAACAAGATATATTAGCATTCACGGACGTACTCGAATGGCCTGTACGTAGTTTACCGACATTCGTTTTGTGCGCTTCAATCTTCTCTTTCGCGGGCTTTCCCGAGGTGAATTTCTTCTTCCGCGGTCCCCGTTGTTCCGGCTTGCGGTCCTTCGGGCCCACGTACTCTATTTCGGCCGTCTTCGATTGTAGCTGGCGTGAATCTTTCTCCGATAACTCCATAGCGGTGGCAACCTGGACCGCCTTATCAAAAGTGAGGTCCTTAGTCTCCAGTAGACGGGACTGGGCCCGTGAACTTGCCAGTCCGAAAACCAGTTGGTTTCGTAAAGCTGTCTTTAAGTATGGACCAAACTTACAGTGAACGCTCAATTTTTGTAATGCCGCGACGAAGTCCTTAATCGGTTCACCGTCATTCTGTTTTCTTTGGTGAAAACGGAAGTTTTCCGCGATCTCCAACGGTTCCGGCGCATAGAACTCTCCTAGGTTATTTATTAACTCTTCGAGAGTAGTTGAGTAAGGATCCGCCGGTGCCATTATGTTACAAATCACATCAAAAGCGGCGGACCCGATATAATGTAATAGGTACAGTACCCGTTGTTCTGCCGGAACTTGAAAAATAGTGATCGCTGCTTGGAATCTCAACCATCGTTTCCATTCTGTGGTCGCCGGGTCGAAAATATCGATCGAAAGATTCCCGTGTAACACTACACTCGCCATGTTGGTCACACGCGCCGGTGGCGTGTTCGTCTCCTCGGATTTTATCCCGTTGCTAGCCAGCGTTTTCGGTCTGCTCTCCTTGCTCCCGTTACTCGAAACACGGAAGAATGAATTTTTCGGTCTCTAAGATCCCATCCTCGTCGCCATTTCTCTGTTGTGTATTCGTGGGCAAGAACATGAATGAATAGGGCACTTCGTATGAATCACTCGGAGAACGATTACCAAAAAATACTACTTTATTGTAAGGTATGGCTATCTTTACAATAAGATGAATTGGCAGGGTAAATATCTAATATGTGCCTGAAACGCTACGTCCGTTCTCGCACGCGGTCTACAAAAGAGTCCTCGCTCAGAGGACGAGGCTCTCTTTCACGCTCTGCGTACACGGTGTGATCACGCTCTAGCGGCGTGATCCGCGAGCGGGAAGGGGTATTATAGCACGCGCGATCTGAACGCGTTGTCTCGCATAACAGTCGCCACTTGCTTTATCCTATGCAAGCAAGAAGGTAAAAGTAGTTGATATGGATCCTTGATGAAAGGGAAGCTTCGACAGTTCACTGCGTCGCTGTCCTCTTTGTTAGGCGCCGCGCTTCCTTCAGAAGATGGCCGACGCTGCGTCACAGGCCGGCACCGCTTTGATGCGCCGCGGACAAAGGATTGCCGCTGGATCTCGATTTCAATTCCTCTCCTTTGTTCAGAGCACCGCTGGACTTCGACGTCACCTTGGATACGGAATTACGACTGATGGAGGAACGACGTGGGAATATGGATACGCAGGTAAGTGATTTTACACACTGTTTAAATTAACACAAGAAGTTTATTCTTTTCAGGTGTCCTGTGTTCACTCATTTACAAAGCCACCTACAATTTATACACATATCAGTCCGCACGATTTTATATTACGCTTTTTATTAACTAGGCGCGACTAGTTATCGTGACTACTAACACTCGCGATGATTACCGCTTACAACACACGTTGTGTTATGTACGCGTTAGGCTCACGCGACACGTCGTTAAGACTATTAGACAAAACGGAACTCGCGACTTCTCAACCACGATTCGTGCAGATACAACACAGGTGTACTGCCCGTCCGAATATCGTAAAGTCCGACGGTCTTGTTAACGAGACAAAGGTTTGTCCCGGACGAATCAAACCTATGTACTACTTTAGTTACACGAGTTCGACTGTCACGAGCGATGTTAGCTCGCGCTTCTTATACCCGCGCGGTTGCTCGCCCTTCCCTTGGCCCGCTGGCCAATCAGGGCGCGCCGCCCCGCCGCCGGGCTCGGAACGAATGGGCGCGCTCGTAAGTAGCGTCGGTTCAGCGAGAGTTCCTGTTTCGCTTTTCTGGGTGTAAAGTAAACTCGACCAGAGTTCCTATTTCTCAATTATTTTAGCTAACGCTAAAATAATGGTTAGTCTATGTTCTTATGCGACTACGTTGCATGGAGACCCTTAAATAAACTAAAATAAAAATAAAATAAATATAAAATAAAATATACAATACTAAAATAACGAAAATATCTAAAAGGTATTGTATAATGTGCATATCGCTTTTGCACCATTTAAATACAGCTTGGGCGTTTGCCTTTATATATAAATAATAAAACCGGCTCATCTCGATTGTCAAAGTATGCTACGCTAGTCTACATCGAGTGAGCGAACTTAAAAACTTTACCTGGATGGGTAAAGATGTAATTATACATTTACTTATAATTATTGTTGTTTTTGCGTGATCCAACTGGTGTCCGATACGGAACCGTTTTGGTCTCTCATTACCAGACCTGGTTTTAAGTTTATTAGTTATGGATCGAATTTGGACCGGTTCCGGATCTTACATCCACTAGATCTTTTTCTAACATTGGGATTTAACTATCCTCCCGTTTTTATTATTAATGTTATAATAGAGTCGCCGCTGTGTCTATTACTCGTCCAACTCCGCTTTTGGAAGTTTTCATCTAAAGGAAAATAATGAATATCGCGTGATCGCGCGCTGGGACGGATCTTGTCACGGGTTCGCACTCGCGATGTCCCCTTTAATCACTCTAAGTAGTTATCAGCGTTTCATCAAACGCTTTGCGCTGGAACGCAAACTAGTGTTGATCTTTACTTAGAAGGATGTTGCGAATGCGGATCCGTAGTTATCCGTTTCCCAACGATAATTGAAAATAAAAACATATGCTAATGTGCTTGGACGGTAAGCCTTACTCTAACAACTTAATTCTAATTAATCTATGTACATATTTACAGGTTTGGGGAAAAACTTGGTTCCTGATTCGGTGGAGGATCTCTGAAGGCTCCATCAGATTGTCATTGCTCCATCATGACATCCGGGATGGTTCCTGGCCTTCCATCAGGTGGGTTGCTACCTGATGTATTGGGATGTTGGTAAGTTTTCCCTGGAGGTTGTCTTGTCCGTTAGAAACATTATCCGGGACGATCTCTTGTGGATCGCGACCAGTGGTCGGTCGCAAGGTTAGGTTAGGTTAGGTTGTGACCGAACCTGTATGGGTAGGTATCCCTCCTTCGGACTTACCAATCACAGGGGCCACCGCTTTCACCGGAAAGGTCGCCAGTTCTTTTATCCTATACAAAGAACAAGGTATTGAGTGCCGCCGAGGACCCTTTGTCGCCGCCGTCCTTTGTGATGCCGCGCGCCGCCTTTGATGGTCGCCGCCGCTGCGTTGAACGTAGTCGAGTCGGGATGACGCAATCCGCGCTCGAGGCAGGTAATCCAGGTACGTACTCACTTTCTCACTTATTTCCAGGTCGACGCGAGATCTTTCACCCCTACGCGGTTAGGAAAAGTTCGAGAGAATATGACGTGGGATGCGCAATGAAGGTAAGTATGAAAAACTGTTAGTGTCCAACACAATATTTATTGACGTTTTTACTGAGGACCAGTTCTTACACTTGTTGAGTCCGAACAATGCACAATTATTCCTCACGATCCTTTTTTACAATTTAACGACAGGTGTCTTTGTCCTGAGACGCGCACAAGTCGGACAAGTCACTCAATTGTTACACTACTAGCATTCATGTAACAGACTACGCGAGACTTACAGTATACTGTCCGTAATCAATAGAATTCTCGTCGCGATGTACTAAGTTTCTCGCCAAAGTACACGAACTATCACAATAATTACGCGTCGAAGTACGCGGGACATTAAACAACGAAACGTAGGAAGTCTTTGTTAACACGCGGAACGACCGTAGTTTAGCGTTGGAAATATCCGAAGAGACTGTGTCTAGTCCGCTCGGCGTCGCGCCTTATATAGTAGTCGGGGAGTAGCGCGCCCCACTCATGGCCCGCCGGTCAATGAGCGCGCGGCGCCCCACCGCTGAGGCTCCGGCGTATCGCGGCGCTCGGGAGTATATCTGACTCGTCGAGAGTTCCCGTTTTCGGATTTTCGCTATGCATAGTTCGTTCAACAAGAGTTCCTATTTAATATAAATTTTACAAAAACGCTTGTAACTAGTTTATATATGCATGGACATGCTTTAAACGTTATTTACACTATTTACAACTTAAAAATTAATATATTTTTGTATTTTATCAGATATATATATTTTTTTGTATTTTTAATAAATATATATGTTTTTTATCCTTTATATTTATATATGTCCAGGAAGTGATTTTACACATTTCCTGAGCAATTGAAGGTAAGTTAATTTTAAAATTATATAAAATCAAATTAATGTTTTAATGTGCGTTAGATCGAAAACTATGGCTTCTGAGCCAATCTAGAAAATAGAAAAAATAAATAATCGTAAAATCAAAATCATTATTAAAAAATCGTTCTTGACCTTTAGTGATTGTTTAACAATAAAACATACATAACGAAAAAGTTATCGCACGTATTGCCGTTTTCGGCTTATCCTATCCATAGGATTGTTTAGAAAACTTATGTCGTGAATCTCATCCACGCGAATTCAGTGAAATTAAATTATTTACGAAAACTAACGTCCGGTTGTGGATCTTCTTTTATAGAATTCGATTTCGCGTGCATGTTATCCACTAAACTTATTATTATGATATTTACTTATATTTTATCCATGCAAATTGATTAAAATAAATTTCTAGGCATAATTCACACGTCGAGTGGATAGAATTAATTAACTTGAATTACGGATGGATTATTTTACGCCTTTCATCCATACGTTTGTTTCGTATCATGAAATAAACCAAAATCTTACCTTATCGGTTGATAACTCTTTGCATGGATATTTTTCGTTATATCCGTTATCCAAGATGCTGGATAACCCTATTTACTTCTAATACTTAAGACTATGGGTTAACTACTTTATTTACAATATTTACATAAGTTACGCAAAGGGTTTACGCCGTATGGGGAAATTCCCGGAGAGCGTGCTGCTAGTCCGTTATCTCGTGCGGGATGGTAGGCTGCAGTACCTGCGATGGCTGGATCTCCGAGTGGCGGCCAGTCGTCGGTCGCATACCCCCTTCTCTTATTTCGGGAATCGGTTTGCCTATTTCCGGAATCAGGTTAAGTTGACTCGGTGATTCAGTCGTTGCAGTCTCCTCTTCGGATTCGTCACAAATCCGGATGAACTTTCCCTTACTATTCCTTTTGCGTTTTATGACGTCTTTCGGTTGTATTTCGTCATCATCGGAACTTTGTGAAGATCTTTCTGTGTAAGATATTGATTTGACGTTTCGCTGTGGTTTTTGCGGACGTCTTTGTGGTATTTCTGCATTCTTAATTAGCACTTTTAGCTCTTTAGTGCATCTCGTTACACTCTTCACTTTTATGTTGGGTGTTGATTTACGCTTTGCTCCGCGTTTCTTGGGTGAATCTTGTCCATTTCGTGGTGTATTTTCATCAGTTTCTCCATCCGACTCGAAAATAACCACGTGCCTTTGTTTTATTTTGTTGTTATTTTTCGGTGATGTGGACGCGAAGGAAGTCGAAGGAACGGGTTGTATTTCCGTTGGTCTGTTGTCCGTTCAATTTATCGGATCTTCGGGATGTATGGTTGATTCGTTGTCGGTCGATTTTCCTTGTCTTTGTGCTTCTATTTCCTCTTCAATGGTGGGTAGAGACTTTTTCTTGTCATAGACGATGTACGGACAATTTTTATTAAGGCCATCGGTCATATATGTTACCATTTTTCCTGCCCATGGCGCTTCGACTCGTTTTTGGAAACTCTTTCCGACTATTTCTTGAATAACAATTATCGGCTTTGAGGCCATATGATTGATGCCTTTGTTGCATTTTATCTGGATGGTGGTTGTTACGATTGTTCTCGTATCATCCTCGTAGTCGATAATTGCGAATTTGTCGGTGTGTGTAAATGCGTGGTTGACATCTTCGTCCGCCTGTTGTTGTAATTGGCGTAAAATTTCGTCATCCTCGCTTTCCGTGTCCCCTACTGGATTTCGTTGTAAAGATTCACGGATTTTCCATAGTTGTTTAATCCTTCTTTCTTTTCTCGAAATCTTCCTTTGTTGAAGTATTTGTTTGATTTCTGCGTTTAGTTGTTGTTCGCATTGTTCGAGATATTTAAGTTTATCGTCCATCGCGATTTCGGCTCGTGGAAATTCTCGGAACACGTGGTGGGTATACTTTACGTGTGGCGGATGCGAGAGTACTGACCGGATCGAGCGTGTCGCGCGTACGTCGCGTGTCGCGTAGTCGCGCGGTGGGGAGACGCTTGGTGGGGGGTCGCTCGGTGGGGGGTCCCACGTTGCGTTCTCCTCACGCGTGTTTTCCGCTTCTTCGAGTGACTTCGGTAAGATGATAATTTTTATAATTTCTTTTTCAGATTCGAGTTGGTTCGTGGATGAATTTAATTTTTCCGGTGGTAAGTAAATTAAATTTTTGTTATCCAATTTTTCTTCTGTAACCCCTTCTGATTTGTTTTCTTTTTCAGGTTGATAATCTCCTTTGGATGGCCTCGGATCTTCGGGTGGTGAGTGTTCATTATTAATTTGATTACTAATCTTCTTTCTTTTTTCAGGTTCCCTGGGCTGTTTTGGATTTTCTTGAGGTAAGATGTTTTTCGATGTAATTGAATGTTGACTAATTACTTTTTCTTTTTCAGGTCTCCTTGGTGAAATGGAAACTTGGTATGGTAAGTTTTCTTCTTCCTCCTGTATCCGTGGTTGTAATTGTTTTATTTTTTCAGGTTCCTGGTTTTTGGCTCTTCCTCTGGTTGTATCAACGTTTTGGTAAGTGTTGTCAATTCCAAATTCGTTTTGCGGTTGAGTTTTAACGAATTGTATTACAGTAGGTGATTTTAATGGGATATCAATTCTGTATGATTTTTGCTGGTATGGAATTGATTGTTTAGTTTTGGTATTTTTATTGTATTTTGTCCATGAAATCGGTTGATTTATTGGACTTTGTGGATGAAATTTTTCGATTTCGTGAAAAATTTCGTTTTTGATTTTTGTCATTTCGTTAGCATTCCATTTTTTTTTAGGCGAATTAGGTTGTTTATCGCCCCCTTCTACTTTTGATTTTTCAAGTAGTCTGGTGATTGGAACTAACGAAATCATTTTGTTTTATGGGCTTCTTCTTCCAAATCGTATCTAAAATAAATGAAACTTCTTTCAGGATTTCCATTTTGTTGTCCGGTTTTTGGTGGACTTAACTTTTTCCTATAAATTTCTATTTATTTTATTGTTTGATTTTATTAACCAATTTTATTACTGTGGCTATTGAGAATGCCCCCTTCTAATTTTGATTTTAAATTAGAGGATGTGTTATTCTAGGAATTTTGCTGATGGACTGCAAATAACGTTTCTTTTGAATCTTGATTTCAGGTGGATTATGGCTGCTGATTATGCCCTCTTCTACATTCGATCTTCATTAGGAGATGATTTCTGGATATTTGTCGCCCCCTTCTAATCGAGATTTCTTCTTAGAAGTAAGTAAATTTGTTAACGTCCCCTTCTAATTTTGACTTTAATTAGAAGACGCTTTTATTTTTCGATGGTATGCCCCCTTCTAAACAAGATTTCTTCAGAAGACGTTTTTGTTCTTAGTTTTTGTTATTTTTGCAGATGACGTGCAATTTGTGGATTTCCTGAGCGAGATTTAATTATTACAGGCAAGTACCCAGAATGTAATTTTGAAAGTGAATTATTAAAAGGAATTAAATTATGTATGAAATTGAAAAGCAATTTTGTCATGGAGTTTTGGCCTAAAGTGTTAAATTTATGAAATATAATTATTGTTGATTAAATAATATGATGTATATTTATTAAATAAAAAGAGATTATTTTGAAACTTATTTCTTTTTCCTATTGTTTTTCTTTGACTTTTTATTTTTGAATTTTGATGAGGGTTGTTGTTTCTTTTTATGTGTACTTTCCGGTTTCTGTTTTTCGGCTTCTTTTTCCTCGAAAAACTTTATAATCTCTTCAGGGTCGATGATCGTGTTGTCAGATGATGTGGATATTGATGTGTCTGAGCTGTTAGTAGAGAATGTTTGAGGATTGATAATTAATTTTTCGAGCTTGTCTATTAACCTAAGTATTTCTTGATGGTTGTCTTTCAAGTTAAATGGGTTTTCAGCTTTTGGAATTTTATATTTCCTGTCATGCTGTTTTTTTTGTGACGTCTCTTTTGGAGGCTTGTCGCTTAATTGTGATAATGTTGTATCACTTTTGCTCGAAGAATTTTTGGAAAAGTTTATTTTTTGTAATTCAAATTTTCGTGCCTGTTTTTGTAGTTCTTCTTGAGCTTTTCTATTAAATTTTTCTTCATATTTTTTAATTTGTGTTTTATTTGCTCTTTTTGTTACAGGATACGAATTTCTGTTTTGGCTGTTTGGTGATTTTTCCTGGGTATTTTTACTACCTTTTTCAGTTTTTGGTTTATTTGCGGGTTTTTTTCGCTTTACTATTGAGATGCTGTTAATTCTCTTGATGTTTTCTTGCAGAGGTAGTCTTTTCGTTGTGTCCGTGTGTTGTTTTTTGATGTTGCGATATTTCTTGAGAGAATTCTTGCACTTATTTTCTTTATTTGCTCTTCCAATAGGTAGATATTTCTTAAATTTATTTACCCTGGGTGTTTCGGTAAGCTCTTCTCTTGCTTTTTGTAACTTTTTAATTTGATCTAGTTTTTTATTGATCTTTGTTGTTAATTTATTTTGCAACTGAAATAATTGGTTTATTTGTTGTTCGGTTTCTTGTTGCAATTTAATTGATAGAGTTTGAGCTGTTTTGAATAATCTATCTATTTTATTAGCAATAAATTTTTCTTTATGTGCGGTTCGATTAGCTGTTCGTCGGTTTTTAGAATTCATCTTTGTTGTTTCTCGTATGGGTATTTTTGTAATGGCCGAGATTGATTTAAAATTTTGTTGATCCTCGTTTGATTTGATACTATTACTCAAATCTGTTCGTGATTCGTTTTGTTTGTTCGAATCGCTTTCTTCAGAATCGGATCGGATATCTGAAGATGAACTATTTGTCGAAGAGTCTGTCCTCCGCCTAATCGTAGCTACCTCCTTCTGCTCCTTTACTCCTGGAACATTCGGGATTTTTGAAGCTTTCGCGCCCCTACGTGGACCAAGAGTCATTCTGGGATCGCATCCAGAGTCTAATTGTACTTTCGGTTTTGGATTTATCTTCGTTTCCGAATTCTGTCCGTACCATTCGATCGCTTTGATTTCTGGATTTTTCCAGTGCGATACTTGGTTTCGACTCGGAATATATTGCTTCTTTATTATCGCGGTCTTCGTCGAAGTCTTTTCCGTGGATCTCTCCTTGACGGATTTGGCGTCAGTGGCTGTTCTTCGCTCGTCCTGGATTTCTTCCAGTATGTCTACGAGGTCTGCGATGCTCTTGGTTGTCGACCATTTTATTTCGCGCGTGACACTTGCATCGAAATGTCTCTTCACGCAGCGAATGATCTCCAGGTCGCTCATTGGCGGATCAAGGTATTTCGCCTGTCTCGCCAGATCCAAAGCGTAGTCGGACATTTTCGCTGTCTTCGTCGCTCGGTATTGACCCATGTAGATTCTTTCGCGGAATTTGGCCTGTTGCACGTCTCCCCAGTAATGCTTGGTGAATGCATTACGGGCTTCGTTGACGCTCGCGAAATCTTGCAATTCGAACCATATGCTCGCTTGGTCCTTCATGCATCCTCCGAAGAAGTATAGCAAATCGCGGTCGTCGACATCTTCGTGTGTCGCGATGCTGTTGAACCTCTTGAGAAAGCGAATGGGATTCGTCTCCTCGATTCTTCCGTTGAACCTTAGTTCGTCGAAAGGGTTCTTGATCCATCCTCCTCTGGGAAGTCGTATGCCGTCTCGTGGTGCAACGTACTGCCTTGGCGAGGACGCGCTGTTGTCCGTTCCGTCCGACGATGTCGAGCTTCGCGAGCTACGTCTCTGTCTTAAGGTGTTTGCGTTTTTTATCGCACTGAGGATCGCATCGAACTTTAGTTCTAGTTCGAGAATTTTGGGATCGGTTTCCTGTTTGGGTGTCATCTGTGTTGATGCATCCGTCGCAGGTTCTTCGGTCTTATATGATGGATTTCGGATTTTTCCTGAGCGTAGGCTCATTGGTGGTGAGTGAATAACTCCTTTGAACTCCTTGTCTTGGGGTCCGTTAGCTTCGTCCATTTTTGCCGAATTTATCAGGTATTTTATTTATTTAACCCGAATTGTAGCTAATTTACGCGTGATGCTATAGCTAATTAATTTAATCAACTCGTTTTTTAGTCGATCGGTTTGATCGATGAGCTGAAAATCTATAAAAATTTCGCAAACCAAATTTTTCGACCTAATATCCGCTTTCGGGTTCTCAATCCTAATCGCTAAGATACGCGCTGTCCTTTGTTGAAGGATTTTGTGCGCTTAGTGAAATCCTTTCGAATGTTCATCGTCGTTTGGATTTATAGCTGAAATTCGCGAAAATTCTTTTTATCGAATAACGCGTTTATGCACGAATTTATTTCTCGTGACTAACTATTGTTCGCAAACCAAATCTTTCGATATTATATCCGCTTTTGGGTTGCCAATCCTAATCGCTAAGATACGCGTTGCCTTTTGTTGAAGGATTTTTTACGCTAATCGTTGTCTGGATTTACAGCTGAAGTGCGCGAAAATTCTTTTGTTCGAATATCGCGTTTATTATTTTGTAAAAATTTCGCAAACCAAATTTATTTGACTCAATATCCGCTTTCGGGTTGCCAATCCTAATCGCTAAGATACGCGCTGCCCTTTGTTGAAGGATTGTTTGCGCTTTGTGAAATTCTTTTAAATATTCACAGTCCTTTGGATTTACAACTGAAATTCGCGAAAATTCTTTGTCGGAATATCGCGTTTTACTATCATGCACGAATTTGTTTAACGTGACTAACTATTTTATTTGCTTCTAAGTTAATTGCCTCACGAATAAATTTTATGCACGAATTTATTTCACGTGACTAACTATTTTATTCGCTTCTAAGTTAATTGCCTCACGAATAAATATTTTATTTGCACAAAGTTAATTGTGTCTGACTATTCGCGTAATATTGTTCGACTTTCTCGAAATATTCGCGAAATTTATTTATTGTTGACCGAGTATGCAAGTCTTGCTATCCGCTGCTCGCCGAATGTATTCTACAACGAGTGTCACGATTGCCGTTCGAGACTAATCGAGATTGACTGTCGAAAATAATTCTTATTAGACGAGTGTCACGGTCGCCATTGGAGACTTATCGGGACTTGGTGCCGACTGTCGAATGGCTCGCAATTGATACTACTCACGGCGGCTTATTTCACTGTGACCGAACCTGTATGGGTAGGGATCCCTCCTTCGGACTTACCAATCACAGGGGCCACCGCTTTCACCGGAAAGGTCGCCAGTTCTTTTATCCTATACAAAGAACAAGGTATTGAGTGCCGCCGAGGACCCTTTGTCGCCGCCGTCCTTTGTGACGCCGCGCGCCGCCTTTGATGGTCGCCGCCGCTGCGTTGAACGTAGTCGAGTCGGGATGACGCAATCCGCGCTCGAGGCAGGTAATCCAGGTACGTACTCACTTTCTCACTTATTTCCAGGTCGACGCAAGATTTTTCACCCCTACGCGGTTAGGAAAAGTTCGAGAGATTATGACGTGGGATGCGCAATGAAGGTAAGTATGGAAAACTGTTAGTGTCCAACACAATATTTATTGACGTTTTTACTGAGGACCAGTTCTACACTTGTTGAGTCCGAACAATGCACAATTATTCCTCACGATCCTTTTTTACAATTTAACGACAGGTGTCTTTGTCCTGAGACGCGCACAAGTCGGACAAGTCACTCAATTGTTACACTACTAGCATTCATGTAACAGACTACGCGAGACTTACAGTATACTGTCCGTAATCAATAGAATTCTCGTCGCGATGTACTAAGTTTCTCGCCAAAGTACACGAACTATCACAATGATTACGCGTCGAAGTACGCGGGACATTAAACAACGAAACGTAGGAAGTCTTTGTTAAAGCTGGACGTTTAACGTTTTAATATTTACAACAAAAATTAATATTTTTGTATTTTATCAGTTTAAATATTTTTTTTATTTTTAATAAATATTTTTTTTACCTTTAATTTTATATTCCAGGAATTTTTCCATTTCCTGAGCAATTGGGGGAAGTTAATTTTAAAATTTAAAAAATAAAATTTTAATTTTTAATTTTCTTTTGTCAAAACTAGGGTTCTGACCAATCAGAAAAAAAAAAAAATTCGAAATCAAAATATAAAAAAAAATTTTTTGACCTTTGGTTTTTTAAAAATAAAACATACAAAAAAAAGTTTCGAAACGTTTTGCCTTTGGTTTACCCTACCGGGGGTTGTTAGAAACTTAGTCGGAAACTCATCCCGCGAATTAGTGAATTAAAATTTTACGAAACTCGTCCGGTTGTGGATTTTCTTTTTATAAAATTAATTTGCGTGCATTTCCCCTAAACTTTTTTTTATGATATTTACTTAGTTTCCTGCAATTGATTAAAATAAATTTCTAGCAAAATTTCACACAATCGTTGGCCCGAAAATTAACTTGAATTACGATGTTTTTTTACCTTTCTCCAACTTTTTTTGGGAAATCAGGGAAAACCCAAAAATCTTACCTTATGGGTTTAAATAATTTTTTCATGGAATTTTTCTTAACCTTATCCAAATAGGATACCCATATTTTAATATTAAGATTGGGTTAAAATTTATTAAAATATTTAAAAGTTCCAAAGGGTTTTTCCCGATGGAAAACCCCCGGGGAAAAGGGTGGCTGGCCTTACTGTGGGGGAGGGGAGGTTCGACCTGCGAGGGGTGTCGATATATAGGCCGACGGCGTCGCCAAATTCAAATTTTTTTTGATCGATGGTGGCTTGACACCTCGTGAAGGTCGCTCCGAGAGAAATATTACACAACGAACATATTTTTACTTTATTTCCTATCGATACCGGTTCGCAAGCTGATTCTCGGTTTTTGGGGGCTTTTTCCAGTTTCGCACGGAACCCTCTTTCTCGGGATGGGGTGTTTTTTTTCGGGGGAATGGGGCGACAAAAATAGGAGTAAATAAATGACCTGACACGGACCTTATCACAGGGATGGGGAACAGGTCGATAATTTGTCTGTGTCGGTTCGAACGACAATTTTCCGTTAATTCGACGATTAATATAAAGCATTGATTACAAATTTTGTATGCTCAAAACCTCCCCTCGAATTATTGACTTCGATATAATCAAATTTCGGCAAGAAATTTTTCGAAAATTTAAAATTTTAATCGGACAGTTAAACCCCAATCCGCCCCCCATGGCGGAATGATTTTTCCATCATTTTGAGTCAGGGAAAAAAAAATTTTTTTGTAAAGGGGGCTTTAAACGGGTTCCCGCCTTTTTTAACAGACGACCGACGACCGTCGCTCCTGGGGCTTTTTTAAATACGCCCAACTTCCTCGATTTGGGGGGGAAAATGGATGCGAAAAAACTAATTTACCGGGTGTGGCAAATTTTTGACGAACGCCTTTTTGGGCTTTGTTGAAAGGTTTTAAAAATACGTTTTTTTCCTCCCTTTTCCGCGCTTCGCTTTTTGCTGCACATTTGCCACGGATAAGTTTTCGGGGAGTTCGGTAAGCTCGGCCCCGGGGTCGGCTTAAGATGCCCGATCAAAAATACCCGGGCGAGCGGAAACGTCTAAACGCGGACACGGAAACATGGCGAAAATTTAAAAAAGTTCGATGGGGTTAATGGGTTTCTTTAAAATTTTAAGGGTGGTTCCAATAGCGCTTTTAAAATTATTTTTCACAGAGCTACGGCCCCCCCCATGGCCCCGAATGCGGGGGGGGGAGGTTAAAAAAGCCATGCATATTTTCGAGCATGTTTTTGAAAGCTGGATCCGCTGGTTTTCAGGAAGGGGCCCAAGCTCTTACGGCACCTTGAAACGTATCCCGGATCGGGTACTTTGCATGCGGAACCACGCGTCGGAAAACAAAAGCGGAGGGAACGACGCGGATAAACCGAAAGCGTTCTAGGTGCAGTGCTTTCGGGCTGCAACAAAAATTGCGAGGTAAGCTTTTTGGGGGTTTTTTACCACACCCTTTGTCGTCGCCACTATTAACGGACCCCCTAATCGACGCCGGAGATTAAAGGGGGGGTGAAATCGGTCACGCGGAAAAACCGGGGGGGGTCGCCCTAACTTTTGGGGACGCTGCTTCTCCCTGTGCAACCCAAACATTGGTAAGGACGGGGCCACTGGCCAGCGCGAATTACCAAATGTTGTCGCAGGGCTGATGTGATTGGGACCGGCGTGTTTTTGGTTTTTTTAAAAAACGTTTTTGAAAGGGGGGGGGCCAATGGTGTGATTTTAAAATTAGCGGTTTTCCCCCCTTTTTTTTAAAGGACCCTTTTTTTGGGGGACTGATCACCACCATCTGAAGTTTTGTTTCGATCCTTTTGGTACTGATCACGCACCATCTGGTTTTTTTTTTTTAAAAACCTTTTGGGTCTGATAAACGCACCCACTAAACGTTTTTTTTTCAGGATCCTTATGAAACGACACGCACCTCATTTTTTGTTTCGGGATCCTTAGGGTTTACTGATCTTTTTCATTATCTACTTTTGTTTCAGGATCCTTTTTAAATTGGGGTTTAAACCCTTTTTGATCCGCATTTTTCCGTTTTTTTTGCAGGTTCATAAAAAATTTTTTTTTTGTGAAAAAAAGCATTTTTTTTCGATTCGTTTCAAAAAGCGTTCCCCCCCTTTTTCCCTTTCTAGGCAAGTCTTTTTCTCAGTGCTCCCTCCTCTCTTTTAAAAGTCCCCAAAAGGCAGTACGTTAAGGACAATTGAATAAATGGGGGGGAGGGGAAAAGATTTTTGTTTTTTTTCAAACTTTGCGGACAAATGATTTTTAGAAAAGTTGATTATACGTCCATAAAAAGGTTTTTCCCCAAACAATAATGTAAAAACGCAATTGCCAAAAAACCAAAATTTTAAAAAACCCCACCTTGCGACTGAATTTGGGAAAAAAATTTAGATTTTTTTTGACAAAAAAAAAAAAGGGGAAAATCTTCCAAAAAATTTTAAATTTTCCCCCTTTTAAAAATTATGTTTTTTTTGAAATTTCAAAACCCTTTTAATGAGATCATAAAAAAATAGTTTTTTCTGTATGGCAAGAAAACCCAAATGCCACCCCCAAAAACACGTCCCGTTTTTTCAAATTTTTTTCCCTTAAATTTAAATTTTTGGAAAAAACTGAGAAAATAGTCAACCATCCCGGTTTCGATGCAAAAACCAAATTTTCTCTCAGGCGCGGGAAAAAGTCTATCCGTTTTCCCAACCATTTTTTTAAACCCAAAAATATTTTTTTTCCCTTTTTGCCATAAGGGAACTTGTGCCCCTGATGACCTTTTTTTTTTTGGGCCCATTTTTTATTATAGATATAGGGGGGGTTTGGGCAAGCCTTCTGTGATCAAGTATCAAATAAGATTTTTTTTAATTAGACGCCCAGAGCAGGGGGAAAAGGGCTGGAATTTCAGACCCAAATGCTAAAAACGAATACTGTTTTTTTGGGTTGTAAAAAACCAAAAAAAAAAAACTTTTTTTTAATTGTTTTGGGCCCCGGGGGGGCCCCAAAAAAAAGCGCTATTCAGACAAAAAGCTTAAAACGAATAATTTTAGTTTGGATACGTAATAGGCCGAAAAAATTAAATTTTTTTTTTGGATGCAGGCGCTAGGGCAAGCCAAAATTCAGCGCTATTTCACCCTGTTCTAATTTAAACGCTTATTTAGCTTTTATACAGCGCCTGACACCCATTAAAATTTTTTTTTTTTTTCCGGGCTGTAAAATAAAAATTTATAAAAACATTATAAATTATTTTTAAAAAAACCCCAAGCAAAATTCAAAAATTTTTTTAAAAATAAACAAAACTTTAAAAATCAGTTAAAAAAAAAATGAAAAATTTTTTCTTTTCTTTTTCTTTTGTATAGTCTTTTAAAACACGTAAAACATTTACCGGGCAAAAAATTAAAATTTTTTTTTATTTTGAAAAAAATCATCATTGCAGTAGACCTAAAAATTTTTTTAAAAATTTAAAAAAAAAAATCGAAAATTTGAAGTAAAACTAATTTTTTTTTTTTTTTTTTTTTTTAAAAAAAAAATATTCTTTTTTTTTTAAAATTTTTTATTCTTCCCCTATTTTTGATTCAAAATCTTACCTAAATTTTTATGCCAAAATGAAAACCATGAATTAAATTCCTTCTTTTTTTTTCCCCCTTTTAAAAAAAAAAAAATTTTTTCGAAAATTTTTCCCATATACTTTGAATATTTAAAAAGTACAAATTTATTATGAAAAAGGTATTTCTGACAAACCCCAAAAATTTTTAAATACAAAATTTACTTACAATTAAAAAAAATTTTTAAGAGGGATTTATGATTTATTGAAAAAAACCTTTTCCCAAAGACTTAAAAAAAATTTTTAAAAATGCAAGACGAAAAAAATTTTTAAAAACACCTAGGTTTGGGAAAAAAAACA